>NC_087158.1:19799539-19872039 GCF_035594125.1 Scylla paramamosain
AGGCCCTCCTCTGCTGACTGAGGTCTAGACACCCCTAGTAACAACACCGCATCCGCCGCGACCGCTAGCACCGCCGCCACCACCGCCACCAGCAGCACCTGTGCAGTATAACGCCATTACCGGGGCAGCCGCAGCCACTGATGCCCTCCACACTTTGCCTCCTGCCCGGCTGTGCCCTGCTGCTGGTTGGCATCTTTCCGTCAAGTTCAACTGTGTGTATTTGGAAAAAGTATCAATTTATCCACCACGTTTTTATTTTTTTTTATTTAACTTTTGAAAGGAAACTAAGACCCATTGGTGTGTGTAGCCCATCCTACTTTATCCTGAGCGCTGTGCTTACCCTGGAGGTGACCGATCATAGGAAATGTACACGTGTAATGTCCACTTTTTTTTTTTTTTTTTTTTTTTGTGTGTGGTAGGGGAAAAACTGAGTGACACGAAAGAATGGATGATTGTCTGGAATGTTCTGTCCAGTGGATAGATGAAGGAAGTATGCTTTTGAGTCATTAAACAATATATGGTTTGTCCTGTCCCGTTCTAAAATACCAGAAGGATCTGAAGTTAGTGTTTTGTGGATCTTCTTCTTCTTCTTCTTCTTCTTCTTCTTCTTCTTCTTCTTCTTCTTCTTCTTCTTCTTCTTCTTCTTCTTCTTCTCTTCTTCTTCTTCTTCTTCTTCTTCTTCTTCTTCTTCTTCTTCTTCTTCTCTTCTTCTTCTTCTTCTTCTTCTTCTTCTTCTTCTTCTTCTTCTTCTTCTTCTTCTTCTTCTTCTTCTCTTCTTCTTCTTCTCTTCTTCTTCTTCTTCTTCTTCTTCTTCTTCTTCTTCTTCTTCTTCTTCTTCTTCTTCTTCTTCTTCTTCTTCTTCTTCTTCTTCTTCTTCTTCTTCTTCTTCTTCTTCTTCTTCTTCTTCTTCTTCTTCTTCTTCTTCTTCTTCTTCTTCTTCTTCTTCTTCTTCTTCTTCTTCTTCTTCTTCTTCTTCTTCTTCTTCTTCTTCTTCGAGTTGAGTGTCTGGCAAATATTGTTGAGTAATACATTGTAGTCATTAGTAGATAGGAAAAGAAGCTTGACTGAAAATATTATTCATGAATAATAGTAACAGGAGGGGCGATAGCATAGAGCACTGGGGAACACCACTGTTAATAAGTTCAGGAGAAGAGTAGCCGTCTACCGCTTCAGCTACAGAACGGACACAATGGAAACTACAGATAAAGGTAGAGAGTGATGGATAAAATCCGTATGAGGGAAATTTGGTAATTAAACATTTATGACAATGGTAAAGGCAATGCTACAGGTGCCATCGAAATCAATAAGAGACGATGAGCAAGATTCAGTAAGGGAAAGGTTAAAGATCACCAGAGGATCATTCTTTATGGGTCCAAACTAACGATCAGAGAAGTGTGAGCAGATGTATCTATATATGTTTGTCTATCTCTGTCTTTATCTATCCCTTCTTCTGCATACCTGTCAGTTAAAGAAGAGTGAACTTTCTTGTCGTGTTTAATCATGAGTTGTTTGCTAACATCAGAAGAGCGAGGCGGCGTTAACTTTTGAAATTGCTTGCCACTGCCAGGCTTTTGTCTCGGGGAGTTCGTCTGCTTCCCTGGCTGTGTTTTACAGAAATCCTCTTTGGCGCGTTATTTTGATAGTGTTCCGTCTTAAAGAAACTTTTTATATTACCACGATATGTTGCTTGACACACAGGTAGTGTGCCGGTGGAGCCTCCTGTCACTTGTATCCTGAGAATTTTATAAACTGTGGTCAATGAATAACCCATATTTTTTTTTTAACCACACCTTTGTTGACATGATGTTGTGAAGTGTTTTTGTTTTTTTCAATCAGCTTAATCAAAGCTACTGTTTTTCCAGGTATCTATTTACGTATTTGTTTTTGTATTCTTCTCTTTTATAAATTGACTTGTGTATATATGTATGTGTGTACATTTATCTGCCTACCCGTCATCTATATCTATCTATCTATCTGTATATATATATATATATATATATATATATATATATATATATATATATATATATATATATATATATATATATATATATAATATATATATATATATATATATATATATATATATATATATATATTCATGAATCTATTACTTTGCTCCTACGTATATACTTGCCTGTATATCTATTTATTTATCTATATCTTTTTATGTCTATCTCTGATTTATCTATCCCATTACATTCACCCTAACCTTATTTGTACTATAAAAAAAATAAAATAAATAAATAAAAATCAAGCATGTCAGCCAGTGTTGTCGCGAGGGTCATCTAATATGAACGCCCTCCAAAATACGCTTCATAATTATCACGATATTGGCTGTGGCTGTGACAATAATTTCGCCTCTTTACCACAATCTCTCTGGCGACATTCAATTTCGGAGCCGCATTATTCATGGTGTTCGGCACAGCACAGTATATCTATCAGGGTTGTCATTTGTCCGCGTCGAGGAAAGACGGTGTCCATATATCTGTGAGGCGCCACGTGCTTCATAGAGAGAGAGAGAGAGAGAGAGAGAGAGAGAGAGAGAGAGAGAGAGAGAGAGAGAGAGAGAGAGAGAGAGAGAGAGAGAGAGAGAGAGAGAGAGAGAGAGAGAGAGAGAGAGAGAGAGAGAGAGAGAGAGAGGGAGAGAGAGAGAGAGAGAGAGAGAGAGAGAGAGAGAGAGAGAGAGAGAGAGAGAGTGTGTTATAACATTAAGGTAGGCCATAGTGAAGGCATATGGAATGACGAATAACAACAATAACAACAACAACAACAACAACAACAACAACAACAACAATAACAACAACAACAACCCCAGTAACAACAACAGTAGTTGCAGCAGCAGCAGCAGCAGCAGCAGCAGCAGCAGCAGCGAGGCGAGGCGCGCGGCTCTTCCAGTGGCCCCAGTTCGTGCGTGGCTGTAATGTTGCAATCATCACGTAATTTTATTTACTCTTTAATCCTGTAAGCGAACGACTGTATGCACTCGCCCTCGTACGGCAATTGGTTTGTAATGTAATTGAATAGTTTTCGTGTTGTTGAAGAGTCAAGTGATTTTAAATTACAGCAGTCATTCAAACAGAGGTCAGGAAATTGTTTTACGGGTTGAAAACGAATGGATTGGTTTTATTTGAGGTTCAAACTAACTCATTTACGTAGTTTTGCATACACACACACACACACACACACACACACACACACACACACACACACACACACACTGGAATCACCCCATGAACCCTTTTTGCTGCTTATTAACTCCTTTCATATTCATAAAATCTTCAACTTCATTCACTTCTTCTACTTTCATTTAATTGCCTATTATATAATTATTGGGTCTCACTTGTTTTCCTCATATTCATATTAACCCATACCCTGAATTTCTATGTGTGATTGGAAGGTCTGTCGTTGATCATCTGTAGATTCGACGCCGTCTAACGAAATTAAGGTGTATTCTCGTCTTTTATGTCTTCTCATTCCGACTTTCAAATCTTCTAATACTGCAGTGAACTGTTTAGGAGTCGCCTTATCTGCCACTTTATTCATATTTTATACAAGTTGTAAGTAACTTTTATAATTGCAGTGTTTTTTATTACATATGTCTTCCAATGCCTTCATGAGTGTTTCCTTTGCTGACTGTTTAGGAAGTGCTTTCAAATTTGATGAGATTCCCACTTAAAGGTTTTTCCATAAGTCATTAAGGCCATGCGCAGCGGTTTTGTGTATTCTGCATAATTCTTACTACTTGATTAATGACTTAGACGTGGTCACTTATTGAACAGCCGCTCCGGAATCCTCCTTACGCTTCCGGTTAATGTAAATCAAGCGTTACACTAATCGTGTTTGTGGGCGCTTTTGAAAAACTTTTTTATTATTGGCTTTTTTTTTTTTCTTACAGATCCTCGATGTCTCGTTTCTTGTGGATTAGTATTACAGTGTGTGTGTGTGTGTGTGTGTGTGTGTGTGTGTGTGTGTGTGTGTGTGTGTGTGTGTGTGTGTGTGTGTGTGTGTTTTATTTCTTCAATATGGTGAATACTATGTAGTTTCACAATATAAAAATTTATGACCTTTATAAAACATTTGTAAAGGAATTAAGGGATTCTACACACCATGTTCCTCAATAGAACCACTGTCATAATAAGCGGACAGGATACTGACGGAACAAGTGGAAATATTTCTTGGAGTTAAAATCACTGATCTTAACAAGGATCAAACTTTCAGAAATGCAAACTAACCGCTCCTCAATATATCCTCATTCTTTCCTTCTTTTTCTTATTTTATTGTATTTTACTGTACTTGACATTCGCAATTCACGCGGGATGACACGAGGGAAAAGAGCACATCAAAGCCTTCCAGTTCATCGAAAAAGCATCAGTTGAAAAGACCTAAATTAAATACCTGCCTCAGAACGTCACCCTCACACCTGCACTCACCCATCACTCACTTCCACACGTCCTCCTATTTTGACACCACTGCTCCAACTCGCTGTCCCCAACAGGAGCCCTTTGCCCCCATGCTGAGAGACCCGTGACGCATTGTTTCATTAACGCCATCTCTCTTTCCGCCAACTTTTAAATCCTCTTAGGACACACCAGTTCTTTTCAGGATTTTCTCCTCTCCCATTTTCTTTGTGGCCAGAAAACGTAATGATCCCGAGACCTGCACCAATTTTCACACATTTCTCTGACTTTCACTTCTCTGACAGTGCTCTACCAAACTACTCACGTCCAAATCTACTTTTTTTTTCCTCAAGAACGTTAATTCCAATTTATACATCTCCTTTGTGACATTGTTTCTTTATCTCTTATTTTTTATCATACAAAACACTTCTGAAGATTTCACGCAAGTTAAGTCCACCCATGAAGAATATCTCATTAAAAAGTCACAAAAAAAATAATTTATCACTATGGTAAACGCCCACAGTCTAACTAATTTATCGTAGTGTAATGTAGATGCAATGTACTAATAGTATAGTATAGTGTAGTGTAGTGTGAGTGGCTGATGTTCTTCCTGTTCATGATCACTGAGGGGGTGTTCATTACGAGAACAAGCTGAAGTCGCTGGTCAAGAGGGAGAAGTGGAGAGATTCAGTGATCCACAAGTACTTAATGTGTCTTCTTCCTCTGCCATCAAAAACACTACTTTCATTTTATCCGCACTAAATGTTTCCCATCCAGCATTCCTTCATTAGCGTCCACGGTAATGAAGGAATGCTCCACACTCCCTCGCTGACACGCAACCATTCACTCCACTCCGAGCCTCTGCTTTACATTTCCTATATTTTTGTGTTTTCACGCCTCCCCTTTCATCTTTCCCCATTTTACCTTCCTTTTTTTTTCATTCTTTTACTCTTATTATTTTCTTCTATAATTATTTGCTTTTCATTCCCCACCACACACTTTCATGACACTTAGAACTGCTACATAATCTCTTTTTCCTGCCTCCTTAATTGACTCGATCTTTTACTTCATGATATCACACGCTGTCTGTCTTCTTTGTAGTATATACCAGTCTGCATTATTCATTCTTTTTCCTTGAGTTCTCTTTTCAGGAATCCACATTCCGGTTTTTCATTCTTTAGTAGTAAATATTGTGATCAGAAAGTCCTCCTGCTGCTACTCTCAATACACTTAAATTTACTGACCGCCTGTGCTCACATACATAGCACGATGCCATTAGTGTTTCCTTCATTTCCATTCATTTATGTGTATTTATGAGCATCCCACTTTTTGAATAATGAACATTGTATTTGATTTTTGATGTAAGAAGTTTGCAATACAGTTTCGGAACTGCACACACACACTTCACTTTCACACTTTACTTCACTATATAAGAGGGATATTATGACATCTTATATCTGGACTTTAGTAAAGCTTTTGACAAGGTACCCCATCAGAGGCTCCTGAGAAAGGTTAGGGCACACGAGATAGATGGGAAGGTGTTAGGCTGGATAAGGTCATGGCTAAGCAACAGGCGACAGAGAGCTGTAATAAACGGCTCTAAATCCGAGTGGGGTCATGTAATTAGATGGGTGCCACAGGGATCAGTATTAGAGCCATTGTTGTTTTTAATATGTATCAATGACTTGGAAAGTGGAATTAGTAATGATGTTAGTAAATTTGCGAATGAGACAAAATTAGGTAGAATAATTAGGTCAGAATCAGATGCCATCGGCTTGCAGGCAGATTTAGATAGGATGAACGAATAGACGGACAGATGTCAAATGCAGTTTAATATCAACAAATGTAAAGTATTTAGCGTAAGTAGAGGAAATCCACACAGTAGGTACAAAATAAACAACGAAACTTTGGTAGGTTCAGGGTACGAAAAAGATTTAGGAGTTATAGTTAGCTCTGAACTCCGTCTATGAAAGCAATGCATGGAGGTCAGAAACAGGGGAAATAAGATTATAATTCATTTTTAGGAGTGTTTAAAGTAGAAGACCCAAAGTAATACTAAAGTTATATTTGGCGCTGGTCGGACCTCATCTAGACTATGCTGTGCAGTTCTGGTCCCCACATTACAGGAAGGATATAGGTTAAGAGGGGACCTGATAGAAGTCTGTAAGTGGTATAAGGGTTACAACAAGAGGAATGTAAGCAAAATTCTTAGGATCAGCAACCAGGGCAGAACAAGAAATAACGGGTTCAAGCTTGAAAAAAATTAGGTTTAATAAAGAGATAGGAAGAAATTGGTTCTCAAATAGAGTTGTAGATGAATGGAACGGACTCAGTAATTAAGTTGTTAGTGCTAAGACATTAGGGAGCTTTAAGAGAAGATTAGACAGATTTATGGATGGGGATGATAGGTGGAAATAGGTAGGTATATTTCATACAGGGACTGCCACGTGTAAGACTGGTGGCTTTTTGCAGCTTCCGTTATTTCTTATGTTCTTATGTTCTTATTTGACAAGGCAAAGAAATTACTGATAATAATGCCGGTCCTAATAAAGAAGATTTGACCATAGTTTCATTTATTAACTGTTGGGTGCATATCAAATGGACGAGGGGAAATCATATGAAATAGAACGAGATGGCTCATTAATCACACATCTCTGCATACAATCAACACAATCCCTCGGCCACTGCAGGCATTCCTCACACTCCAGTCTTACGCATTGCATCCACGGCTGCGTCTCCTGCTTTTTCATTTTCCCTGACTCTCAGATCCCCCGCCGTGATAACTCTCGTCCCTGATGTTACCCAAACAGTTCCTGAACAATTCCCCGTTGTTTTTTACCGGCGCACCCTTTTCATTCCCAGGCAGAAGGTGCGAACTATTTACCTCTTTCTAATTTCATGCAAATCAGTCTCAACTTTATTTCTTTTACCCTCCACATAGTTTTATCACAGCGCCTACACCTCTCCTCCATGCGTCCTCTCGGCTGTTCTGCTTTTATTCCTTTGTCTCTAATACACATTCCCCCACCTTATGTTTTTACAGTTTGGTCTCACAGAGCCATAAAACCCAGATCCCTTTCACACATAATCTCATCTATCTCTCGCCTAAATCTAATAAACATTTCACCGCCTTTGATTTTCTTTTGTTGGTGTCACAATGAGACTAAACCCCAGATTCCTTCTACTCATAATTTCATTTGTCATCTATTTTCGATACATGTTCAAATCCTCACACGTCCATGCACCGTATGTTGGATTGGTCCTTTCTTGTTTTTCGTGTCATAGGAACAAAATATTGTGAGGGAAAGGATATCTATTCCTCCGTCACTGTCTGTTGCGATCGACTGGAGGGACGAATACAAGGACACTCTCTACACCCTTTGTCTCACGAATAAACTACAACACTCATTCCAGTTGCATCACAAATGACGCGAGACAGCTGTGGCTGGTGGAATCACGTCACTGCGACACACACACACACACACACACACACACACACACACACACACACACACACACACACACACACACACACACACACACACACACACACGCACGCACACATTTAGTATCAGACTGATATGATATGTATGTATTTCTGTCTGTCATGCAGCACACTCCTCTTCTGAAGGGTTGCCAGCGTCTTTCTCCTGAGAGAGCCGGGCACTACGTAGATGCACTCACACGGACGTGCTATTATCCAGCGTCATTATTTTCCATCTTTAGTAAATGTAATTCGGTTGATTCGAATGCAAACTGCTCTAATGCAATTACCTCGGGCTGGTGCGAGGAGAGAGGGCGGTGAGGCGGCGGCCGTGGTGACGCAGCTCTCTGGACCACTTGGAATTAACCAGCAATGTGTTAGGGGACACGGGCAGCTGACTAGCTGGCTAGGAGGGCGCTTTCCAGTGGCCTGCCTTGCAGGCTGCAGGCTGCCTCGCTGGTCTGATGGCTTGCTGACTAACTCCTTGGCCGACTGTTTTTCCTGCTGATTGGATGACTGGTCAGTTGGTTTGTTGGTAGTCTGTCTAACTAACTGATTAGCTAGCTTATTGATGCTGTTGCTAGCCGGCTGATTGGCGTCGCCTGGCTGGCTGCACGGCTGGGGAGATGAGTCACTGTTTACTTGGATGCCAGGCTGGATTGTTTTCTAGATGATTGCTTGGCTTTTTTGTCTATCTAAATGGATGAAGGGAAGGAGGAATGAGTGGATAATTGGATGGCATGCTAGATGTATAGATGGATGGTTGGCTGCCCCCCCACCTACTTGATTGTCTGCGTGTCTGAATGCCTGTCTAATTGATTACCTGAGTACGTGACCCTTACACACACATTTGGCGGGACGACTGGCCAGGTGGGCGACCGGTTTTGTGAGTGGTGAGATGGGTTTGTGGGTGACAGCATGAATAGGTCATTTTATGAATATATCCTTGTGTCGCGACGAATAAAAGAGACGAATGGATGGATGGATCGTTAGCTGTCGGGAAACTAAGACAAATGGTGAACTGAGTAACAGAATGACTGATGGGATTAACTGCTGAAATGCAAGCAATACCGAATGACTGGTGACCTGACTGACTGAATGACTGACTGACTGACTGACTTACTGAACACGAGAACAGCTGCTTGAATACCTCACCGTCGTTGCTCCTGCCGCCGCTACCCACACAGACATTGCAATCACGGACTTAGTTAAAACCTTTGCTATGATATCTGAATTTTTTTGGACCAGCTGAAAGGATATTGCTGAGCCGCCGCCTTGCCTTGCCCTCGCAGTATCAAAAAGAGCTTTGTGAGAAGAGGAAACGTTGCAGGTGGTAAAGGCGGAGGCGGGGATGGTAATAAAGGTGGAGTTGGCGTCGGATTGCCTTGTCTTCATCCTATCAGTGCCCTTGGATTCTAGACACGTTATTCATTGTGTTCCTCTTCCTTGTTCATGTTTACGAAATTGGGAAGGAAGCAGACGGAAAAGGAGAATGACGGGGGAGAGAAAGAGAGACGCAGAAGAATAAGAATGTTAGGAAAATACATGATAAGACTGGGAAAGAAAAGAGAGGCAGGAGAAAAATAAAGAAAGAGACATACGGTATACGAGAAAATGTAAGTGTGAAAGAAAAGAAACATGAAGAAAAGAGACAAGAAAGTAATGAAGTCTTAGAAAAGCATGGAATAAGAAAGAGAGAGAGAGAGAGAGAGAGAGAGAGAGAGAGAGAGAGAGAGAGAGAGAGAGAGAGAGAGAGAGAGAGAGAGAGAGAGAGAGAGAGAGAGAGGCTGCAAGAGGAGGCCAAGGAGGAGTGAGGTGGTGAACATACGGGTGTACATATAAAGTCGTGGAAGGAAAAAAAAAAGGAAGGAAGGAAGGAAGGAAGGAGAGGCAGGGGAGGGAGAGGGAAGAGAAGTGAAAGAGGAAAGAGGAACCTCCTTATTCAGGTCGCGGCTTCACTCTGTTGATGGAGAACAAAGGGAGTCGAGGGAAGCTTTTATGGACGACCCACTGAGTTCAGGACTGACCACACCTGGGAGGAGGAGGAGGAGGTAGTGGATGTATAGCTGGAAGAGGGGGTAAGACAGATAAAAGGTGAAGTAACGGTGGAAGAGGGAGCGGAGGAGGAGGAGGAGGAGGAGGAGGTAAAAGGTAGTGCAGGAAGGGAAATATATATGTAAGAAAGTAGAGAGGTGATAAAAGATGGTGTAGGAGGAAGATAATGTGGAAGAAAGTAAGGGAGTTTCAGGATAAAGAGGAGGAGGAGGAGGAGGATGAAGAGGAGGAGCAGAAACAAAGGCAATACAAGAGGGTAAACTGTAGCAATGGTAAGGAAACACAAATGAACACAAATGAAGAACAATAAGAACAAACATCA
Source organism: Scylla paramamosain (assembly GCF_035594125.1). Classification (NCBI taxonomy): domain Eukaryota; kingdom Metazoa; phylum Arthropoda; class Malacostraca; order Decapoda; family Portunidae; genus Scylla; species Scylla paramamosain. Next base: position 19,809,801 of record NC_087158.1, read on the forward strand.
CTAGATCTCTTGACGTTTACAAAGCCCTGACCATTAAGCTACGTTAATCTAAAATAAGAATAGTAGTAGTAGGATAAGTAGTAGTAGTAGCAGTAGTAGTAGTACTTGCAAGAGGAAGGCAAGAAAGACAAGTAAAGAGAGAATCTAGTGATCGCAGCTACAAAAGAAGAAAGAAAAAACAAGAAAAGAAAAGAACGAGGAGTAACCGAAGAAGGAGACGAAGAATAAGAAAAAAAAAAAACCGGACAAAAGTGGTGCTGAGGGTTGAGGTATAGGAAGAGGAAAGAAAAAAAAAGAGAGAAAGGTGGCAGAATGATGGAAGAAGAGGGGAATGAGGTAGAAGAGGTGAGAGCAGGATAGAGGAGGGAAGGGGAGAGGGAAGAAAAATAGATAAGGGTGTATAATTTTGATCTCCCTCACTTATTATGCATGAGGCAAAGATACAGGAGATGAAGACCTTCCCTCACCGCCGCCCATTCCAGACAATTCTCTTTTCTCTCTCTCTCTCTCTCTCTCTCTCTCTCTCTCTCTCTCTCTCTCTCTCTCTCTCTCTCTCTCTCTCTCTCTCTCTCTTTCTCTCTATCTATCTATCTATCTATCTATCTATCTATCTATCTATGTAACAACAACCTTTGCTCTTGTTCTTGTTCCTCGGTTATTTATAAATAGAAATACGCCACCCAAGCTGTCCTTCGGGTCTCGCTACCTGACCCAAGCCGACCCGAGCCGAGGAGGACCTGAGCTAATTATAAGGCGTGATGTACTACTCAACTTGATAATTGGTTTACCTCGATGCGCCTAACCCAATCACGTGACTCATTTTCCTGTGGCGTGTTGAGGACTGCCGCTGATTGGCCCGAGGGTGTGGTGAGGAGGGGTGCTCGGAGCGTCACTCGTAAACACTGAGGCTGCGTCTCTTTGGAACCTTAGATCTGGCCACCTCGTTCCAGGGAATAAAATGTTTAACTCTTGTTGCTCGTGAACCTGCTTCGGAATTGGGCATTTGGGGACGACGGTGTGTTTTTTTTTTTTTTATTCATTTGTTTTCTAGGTGTATGTATTGCAACGCTCTGGTAGTCATTGGAGTGTATGGAAACTTGATTTTATTTATTTTTTTTTTATATATATATTTGGCATAAAAATAAAAAGCTGGATTCTAATATTCGATCGGATCTACGAATTTCCTTCTTGGAGAATGGCACTATGAATGGTTTCTTCCCAATTCTCCTCCTTTGTTTTACCATTTGGCGGTCTTCCAGATATGTAAACACCATCTAAACTGGAGAAGAAGGGGGAATGAGGGAATTTTATGTTATTTTAAGTTGTGCTATAGCGAGATTACATTAAGATAACATAACCCAAGCCAGCTCAACGTAACCTAAGCTTTGTCGTCCCATTCCTCGTCCTATTCCCTCCACCCTCCCCAAGAAACCAAAAATAAATAAACAACTAGTGTGGCTGAAGTATAAGCGACCTTAAAATTGATCTTCTGAAAGGTGAGGAAATGTCTGATTTTTTTTTCTCTCTTTCTCTCTCTCTAAAAGCGAATGAGCGAAGAACTGTTTTTCACCGGCAGAAAGAAGCCGGTGGAGGGAAAGGACTGCGGAGCCGGGCCGTGTTCCTCTCTCCTCCCTTTTCTTTGCAAGAATGAGGATAGGACTGTGCGCTCCTCAGAGAAACTTGTGCACTTCAGGTCCTGTAGAGTTTTGTCCTTTTCTGTGCGTGTGTGTGTGTGTGTGTGTGTGTCCGTACACTTAGAATTTCACTTATGTGCATTTCCGCCACCAAAAAGAAAAAAAAAAATCGATTAAAAGATAAAAAAAAAAAAGATAACAATGGCACACTACCACCGCAATTATCGAAACCTTTTAATGAGCAGGAAAATATATGCTAATCACCCTTTCATTGCCGCGTGAATGCCTTTGAGCGCCACTGTTGCTGGTATGGACTCCGTGTGCATTGCAAGGTAAAACTGCAATACTGAGAGAGAGAGAGAGAGAGAGAGAGAGAGAGAGAGAGAGAGAGAGAGAGAGAGAGAGAGAGAGAGAGAGAGAGAGAGAGTTTATTTCCGCACCTCCACAGCAGCCTGATTACAGTTGTTGTTTGATCAGTAAAAGCAAAAACAAGAGTGACAAATGGCAGGTGTGAAGATTAAAGGGAATGTAGCGCAGTGGAGGTGGTGGTGGTGGTGGTGGTGGTGGTGGTGGTGGCCGAGTGATTACCTTTGTTCGCCGAGCTAAAGGAGAGTGTTGTGCGTTTCTATCTTTTTTATTTTGTTTATATGTGTTTGTGTGTGTGTGTGTGTGTGTGTGTGTGTGTGTGTGTGTGTGTGTGTGTGCGTGTTTGGTCTTGACATTTATAGCATAAAAACAGATACTGAATGTCCCCTTGATAATAATAGTGATGATGATGATACTACTAATAACAAATATTATAATTAAATTATAGTAGTAGTCGTAGTAGTAACAGTAGTAGTAGTAGTAGTAGTAGTAGTATAATAGTAGCAGTAGTTCGATTTCCTTACGTAAACAGTTATGGCGCATGTACTCCATATTCCCTCTACTGCCGCTACTACTACTACTACTACTACTACTACTACTACCACTACTACTACTACTACTACTACTACTAATAATAATAATAATAATAATAGTAATAGCAATAATAAGACACCCTTACGTAAACACGTGTGGGGCATCTGGGAAAAGACATCAAAACACAAATAGTCAAAACTTAACAATTTATTCCTCTTTTCAACTGTTTTGTGGAAATATAATACTTCCCGCGGGAGAGTTTCCTGGCCTTTCCACCAACACGGGAAACGCCGAGATGAATAAGAATACGTACTTGCGTGTACCCAACGCCTCGGGGAATAATTGTAGTAGTAGTAATAATAATGATAGCAGTATGTAGTAGTAGCAGTAGTAGTGGTGGTGGTGGTGGTACTATTTGATAGAAGTGGTGGTGGTAGAAGTAGTAGTTGTAATTATAGTAGTAGTAGTAGTAGTAGTAGTAGTAGTAGTAGTAGTAGTAGTAGTAGTAGTAGTTGAAGTAGTAGTAGTAGTTGTCATTGCAGTAGCAGTAGTAGTAGTAATAATGATAATGATATTAATAACAACAACAAAAATTATCGTCTCATTTACACATGAAAAATAAACAATGAAGAAATAGAGACAACAACAATCATAATCATAACCACTAAAGCCAGCACAAGTACACAAGCAACCCTTCCCAGTCATCGCCGCCGCCTTGGTCCCGAGCATTGGCAGAGGCGGTGGCGGGGCGGCGAGGTACTTAGGCGGCGACACGTGGTGCTAAGGGGCTCACAAGCTTCGCGCCCTTGGATTTGCTCCGCCACCGCTAATGAAACCTTGCCGCGCCCGCTGTTCAGGCAGATTTAATGTAATAATTAGCGTCGCACCATAGTTAGCAGCAGCATGTACACACACACACACACACACACACACACACACACACACACACACACACACACACACACACACACACACACACAGATAACAAGATGCCTTGGAGTGTAGACATGAAAGGAAGTTCTTCTTATCAAGTGTCACTCTCTGTCGGTCTGAATGTCTTAACTTTCTTTAGTTTCAGGGACAGGCAGCCCTCTGGTGGTGGTGGTGAAGATAAACTCAGAAGGCCTTTTTTTTTTTTAGAGAGAAAGAAGGAAAGAAAAATGCAAAGCCCGAGAGATGGAAAGATATATGATGAAGTGTGTGTGTGTGTGTGTGTGTGTGTGTGTGTGTGTGTGTGTGTGTGTGTGTGTGTGCCAATCAGGCAAAGAGAGTTAGACAGAGAAAAACAGAGATAGAGATTCACGCGCGCGCGCGCACACACACACACACACACACACACACACACACACACACACACACACACACACACACACACACACACACACACACACACACACACACAAGCTGTCCAACTCACGCCACACAAGAGGCATCGGGTGCCTGGACAACCCTGGACGACCTACCCAGGGGCTGGCGGCTACCCATCCCACGGGGAGGACATTGGTATTCTGAAGGGCGGAGGAAAATTTGCAGGAGTGACGGGTCCCTCCATCACCACTATGGGGAGGAGGGGGAAGACAAGCAGGAAGGAGGAGGTATTGAGAAAAGGGAGGGCAAGAGGAAGGAATAGGAACGTCTGAACCTATGAGAAGAAAAAAAAGAGAAGGAGGAAGAGGCAGAATGAGAAGGGACGTTGGGATGGAAGAGGAAGAAGAGGAGGAGGAAGAGGAAGATGGTCCAGAAGCAGAAAGGAGGCATTGGCAGTTTTACTCTTGGAGGGAAATTTGCACAAATGTCGTCTCTCTCTGTCTCTACAATGAGGATGAGGAAGGAGGCAAGGACACGCGGCGGACAAAAGGCGACGCTCAGGAAGGATACGATAGAGGGTACAGGATTAAGATTATTTGGAGCGCGGACAAGGCTGAATAAATTAAGGAATAAGAGAAAAGGGGGGAAAAAGTTAGCGTGATGGAAAAATGCTGCACTGAGGGGATGCAAAGGGAATTAAGGAACGGATTAAAAGAGGGTGAAAGCGAAGGAGGAAGTGGAAGTGTAAAAATGTTGGGAAAAAGTAAGTAGAACAAACCATCGAGGAATACAACGTAAATGGAAGGTTGTTCGCAAAACTTAGAAAAATGCCACAGTAAGAACACCGTAAGAAGGACACGAAAATAAGGGAAGGTAAATACAAGATTAAAAGAAGAAACACGTAAAGATGCGAGGAACAAGAAATACAAAAGATGGAAGCGCAGGAAAAACACGTCTTGTCTTGTCCCTTATATGCATTTGTGTGTGTGTGTGTGTGTGTGTGTGTGTGTGTGTGTGTGTGTATGGGATACAAAAAAGAAACATTAACCAGGAAGGCAAAACAGGAAACTGAGAGATAAAATAAACTTTTCTCTCACAAAACTTATGTTAACGATAATAATGATAATAATAATAATAATAATAATAATAATAATAATAATAATAATAATAATAATAATAATAATAAAATAAGCATGTAAAAAATAACCTTGAATATCACGTTGATTTTGAAGTAGATAAGAATCGAGACAACAAGTTGGTGGTGAGTAACAAAAACCCGATTATGCCTCAGAGGAGGACGAGTAAAGGCGGTGATCATAAGGAAGCGAAACATAAGTACAGACCAGACAAGGAAGCGCAAATTATTGTGTACAAAGCGTGTAGGATGAAAGGTCCAACCACGTGCTGGTATCGATAAACAGTGTAAAGACAGCGGCTGTTCGTGCCATCAATTACACTCCCTTAATTTATTGTCATTAATCCCTCCCGCTCCGCCGCAGTGGTAATGTTGTTGCTTTGCTCGGTCACTGTGTTCGTCTTTGTTCTCCTGGAGTAATTGGAGTAACATGTAATTCTGTGTCTCCAACCGCTCCAGTTGTTAAGTTGCATTAAGAAATGTCTTGGTGTTTATTACGTATGTCCATTCTTACAGCACGAGTGTCAACTGCTATCTTAAATTTTATTTCCTTTTTCTCTTCTACCGGTTGTTTTTTCTACATTTTGTTTTATCTTTACGTTCTAAGAAACTTTTTTAAGCACATTTTATCGTGCCTTCATTATATCCATCATAGCTTTGTGTTGTGCGCTAATACCATGATGAACCGCACGCAGCCTTCAATGAGTGGCAGTGTGCCGGGACAGCCGACACGCAAGGCTCGCACTCATAGACGAAACTCACGATTGTAAAATGTCTGTGATAACAAGCAGCTGCTTCTACTTGCTTTATTACTACGGCACCCTTTTCCAACTAAATATTGCATCACTTTTCAAATTTTCCCTTGTGAATATTAAGAATCAGTGTTTATTATCTCCCCCATCCCCTGCCATGCCGCCAAAACAGGCTGCCAAAACAAACTGCCAAATGTTCTGGTATCGCCCGCCACTTAGCTAAACAGATGTGCTTCCCGCTGGACGCATCGCCAAGGCAGCCGTGAACCCCGGCAGCGGGATCAGACCAGCGTACCCTGCCAGTAAATATTAGCACAGTACGAGGTGTTATGAATAATGAGTAATGACAAGAAATATGAGTGGCGTTAAACATTTGAGTAATGAGTCTTTAAAACCTGTTAGGGCGTGAATGATACACTGAAACTTCACACATACCTCCAGCTCAGCATCCACGTAGAATATATAATGAATAACCTCCATTCATCATCTCTGCGGCGCGTAGGTTCATGATGGCGGTGTCCTCAGTGACCGGCGGTGCGCTGCGTGAAACACCCCATGCACGCCCTTTGTCCCCAGCACGCTCTATTCATTAGTAGTCTTTACTGCATAGAGTATCGCCAATCAAGCGGGAAAGCCGTTAAAAACAGCAGCACCAGAGCTGAAGCCTTCCACCGCTGCGCCACGCCGCCACCGCCTCCTCCGCCTCCCCTGCTACTCTAATCCTCAATTTAATCCACTGTTGCCAAAAGTTCCCGCTTTCCAAAATGAAATCCGCGTAATTCTAACTCCGTAAAGTCTCCGGCTAAAACTAAATGTGTGAAAGAGATAAAAGCGGCGTACTATTCAACCTCAGTTCTTGCGTTATTGCATTAGCCAGACCTTGGGTCTGAATTATTATCTATAGACTCACAGTGAAAATATTAAGAGATTATGGTTGTTTCCAGTATACTGTTTTTCCAGTATGCGTACTTAATGAGCTTGTATGGCGCTGGGGTGGAGTACACACCGACCGAAAGGAAGCGTGTTGACATACAATAGACGACAGGTGGCGAGGAAAGGGTTCAACGTAGAACTGAGGCAGGTGTGTTTGTTTGATCTGATTATTACGCTCCAGGCGACTAATTAAACGAGAATGTAAGACACAGGACAAAAGAAGACTAGAAAATAATGAAAGGTAATGAAAGGAAGAGGAGGAAGAGGAGGAAGAGGAGGGAAGAGAGAGAGAGAGAGAGAGAGAGAGAGAGAGAGAGAGAGAGAGAGAGAGAGAGAGAGAGAGAGAGAGAGAGAGAGAGAGTATACTATAGTTTCTTAACCTCTGGCTGACATCTGGTTACAGAAAATACAGTTGCTACAGTATTACAAGAATAAAGTTAAGTGGTGAAGTGTTATATAATAATTTATTTTGTTTATTCTCCTTAAGTACCAAACATTTATTATAAATTTTAGTAACGCAAACTTCCTACTAAAGTGTGGAATGTTGGTACAATATTATTGTTGTCATCACTATTCCAAAATACATCAGCACAGTTAAAAATGAGGTTAAATCTTATCAAGTAAAATGAAAAAATAATGCACGGGTCAACAAGTATTCCTTCAGTAGTTTTGCATCCCTTGTGAGGAACAACGGCTTTGTACCGCCATATATGTAACTTTTCACGGCACCTTCTAAATCTTATTTCAGCGCCACAAACAGGTTAAGAAATGCTGCAGTATACAAATCCGAAGCAAACAGTGGTTGCTGGATGTCGTGCTGTAATAATCAAAGATCCTTGTGGGAGTAAGAGTTGCAACTTCAGAGAGGCGGAATATTAGAGCTAATACGTGGAATAAGACGAAAAGAATATTATAAGAGCGAGGCGAAAGAACTGCTTCACCTTTACCGTCAACAGAGTCACTGAGTAAGTTTTAGAAACGGTCGTTGTATAAGGAAACGCGCTGGAGATAAAACACACACACACACACACACACACACACACACACACACACACACACACACACACACACACACACACACACACACACACACACACACACATCAAGAAATTAAGTTTGATGATGAGGAAAGCAGGGAAAAAAAATAAATGAAAAAGAGAGAAATAATAAGGGTATAAGTAAACATCACGGAAGAAGTTAAGGAAAGCAATAAAAATGAATAAACTATCCTCACCACATAAGTTTGGAAAGCAAAGGACGAAACTAATAATTACTCGTATGGGAACGTTATAAGATTTATAGACTCGCTTAGCATGGTACATAAGTGACAAGCGAAGAGGCGAAGTGAAGAAAATGGTACAGTGTCGTAGGAATATGAATTAGGAATGTGATGTGTAATAAAAAGTAACAATACGTAGGAAAGCAATCGAAAAGTAATAATATATGCATACGACAAAGGGAAATGGTGAGGAAATTTAGAGAATCAGTGTGACGTGTATGAAAGGTGTAGAGAAAGCTGTATGGACAAGAAGTGAATGAGGTAGCGTGTGTAGGGTAGAATTTTAGGTGAAGAAAATACATGAAAAGTGGAGATGTGACTTTAATGGACATTATTGTATGATACGTGAACGTGTCTTGAAAGTTAGGTGAGAGTTAAACAGGAGGTGCAGAGGATGACAGCTAACTGAGAGACGGTATTAATTCTTAACTGCATAGAAATAAAGGGACCAGAGGGAAATCTCTTACAGGATAATCAAGTTTTAGATACGAGTATTGGATAACTAGAAGACTGGAAAAAAAGTATTCTCAAGAGTATAAGAGTAAAGGTACGTAAGGGAAATGTGCTGGAGAAGGATCAAGCTTTTTTGGTATTCAAGGAGCAGAGGCGGCCTGGCTACATAAAAAAAAGGCAGCAAGAGATGCAGAGGTTGAGAAAAAGGTGGATGGATTTAGAAGAAAGTAAAATTGTTTTACATCAGATAGAACCATTAAGACTGTTGGGAAATGCATGGAAACCGCAGACCATATCGTACAAGTTTCATGAAACCCTTGAGTCTAAACCTGCGAGGCACAAACCTGCTTCAGAAGAACGAGTATTAACAGAGAATGCCAAGCAGAGAACTCTCGCTCTCCTTCACCACCAGGGGGAGCACATTATTCCTGAATGGTGTGTCCCAAGCGTAAAACAACAACAAATATCTGCAAATTGCCATGCCACAGATTTCCCGATACTTGTGTTATTTCAATAGCCTTGGATCGCTTTTACTATTGAGATTTGATACTGTTGCCTTGACGCAATGTGCAAGCGTTTTCCAGCAAACACAGCATGGGAAGTGTCAACAATAAGGAGAAAGCGTCAATATATCTGGAATGTCGCAGTGAGGAAGGGTGCAGTCTGACTTTCTCAACACCGGCACCTCTAAGCAACGACTCCTCATCCCTCAGGTAGAAAAACCATCTATCTTCCCTCCTTACAGGGGATATGCCTCACACCCCACACCTTGATTCTTCTATATTACTTTGGTCTTTCACTCACCCTCATCATCCTGGACCAGGCCATGACAATGCTGCACAAGGTTTTTTACCTCTCCACTGTTCACACATTCGCTGTTATTCGGGGAACAAAACAGTCCACTTTTATTCACAAATAGACCATAACTGACACAACAGGGACGAGCTGGTGTGCAGTAGATGTGATCGAGAAATATTCTGCTGTTTTGCCCCAGCTCCTCTGCCCGCCTACTGTTGAAAAACATTCAGTAGCAGTGAAGAGTATTTCCCAGATTAAATTTTTGGACATACATATCAGTAAAACCAACTGAACAATGTTGAAATATTAGGAAGCACGGAACTATTTCAATCTCAGGTCTCGAAGAATCCGGATAATAATTTACTTTGACATTTATTTTCTTTGATATATTCGTGGAATTATCAGCAACCGCTATCCATACGTGGTACTTGCTAATAAGGTCTGTATTATTCCCAGTATATGTAAAATAGCGGGGCATCTCGACCACTTCCGAGTGATCTTTGTCACGGGTATTAGCGGTGCCCCCCCCCACCACACACACACACACACACACACACACACACACACACACACACACACACACACACACACACACACACACACACAGTGGTCCTCTCGTCATCGCCTCATCTCATTTTCCTCAAACAAGCAGTGTTGCAGGTGTTCTTGTTCAGTGAGGCACTTGCCAGCAGAGTTTGGCGCCCCGGCGGGATCCAGTCGCCGCAACTCTTTACTGGTTTCCCACAAGGGACTCGTTTCCAAGTGTAAGGTGCAAAAGTTTTTCACGTGTTGTCTATGCAAATATGAGTGTTCCATAATGCATTCTGTGTGATAAGATCATCAATAAATATTGGCACGAAAAATAATGCAAGACTCATGCAAGCCAGCAGAGGCGTTCCTCATTCCCTTTCCATTCCCATTGATCGCGTTGACGTTACTGAATTCAAATTTAATCGGTACACATTTTTGCTGCATTTTCATTTAATAATTAATACAAAATTCCGTCAGCCTCTTCGGTCGTGATTACAATCAAAGTTTGTTGTCAAATGGAATCGCTTCAGGAACAATTCTGAAATACAAAATATTTATGAACGCAAACATTCGCTGATCACAGTATTGCCATATTGTGAATAACAACATAACAATTTAAATTATTGACTTTGTTCCAGGACGTTCAGGGACAGATTTTTATTTATTTATTTATTTATTTATTCATTTAATTATTTTATATTATTTCATTTATTTATTTATTCATTTATCTACTTATTTTGATTATTTATTTTTACTTTTCTGTATTTATTGTTTCGTTCGCGATACGATAAAATAAAAGAAACATTACTTGATATTTTTTTACTTTTTTTTTTTTTTTTACAATACAACTTGTACATTTTTCGTGCCCTCAGTGAAGAGGGAAGTCTCAAAGGTTCTCTTCACATGTATTGCTGTGTATCTTTTATTTTTCTGATCGATGTTTTCAAGTCCCGCCAGTAGGGGATGCCTCGTCTGGGCTCAAGTGGAGCCTTCACCAACATTTCTCCCCGACACGCTACACTTGATTACAACATGGCTCAATTTGAGCTCAGTGGGGCGCCAAGGGACTGAAGAAGCAACACAAAAACAAGGGCGAAAAAAATAAATAAATAAATAAACAGAGCGCATCACCACTGGTCGACGAACGGCCCTGAATCAGCGTTGTAAAGTCACGCGGGAACCCTACCGTGAACAGTGAAAAAGTGCGTGAATAACTAAATAACTGAATAAATTAATAAATAAATGCGTTACTAAAAGAACTTTTATTACCGGAGACTCACCTAAGATCGCTCTGTTTTCGAAGCGCGATCTTTGGTGAAACCAAGATGACGTGTTTTTGTCATCAAGATTTCGACGATCTTGTTTCGAAGACGCCTGGTAGAAACCAAGACGAATCTTGAAGCATAAATAGAAGCAATATGGCGATCACCAAAGAGTAGGCACTTTTGTTATTGATGAAAATAAGTCTAATTTATAGATTCTTAAAGACAATAGATGATAAATTATCTCGAGAAGAGAAAGATAACGTTATATTTATGACAAGATAAGGGCAGACAAGGGGTTAAACATGAATTATAAATATGAATAAATAAATAAAGAAAATAGATATATGATATATGATCTCGAGAAGAGAAAAGTAACGTTTCGTAGTCAAGCAAATGGTAAATGATAGGATATAGGAAGCTAAGTCAGCAGATCAGATAAGGAGTTAAACATGAATTATTTTATGAATATGAAACATTTCCTAAGCAATTTTTTTTGTAGTATAATGATAAAGTATACCCTGGTGTAGTCTATCTCACTTAATCTCACCAGCAGGCCCAAAAATTTGTTAACAGTTGTGATCAAATGGAAATTGGGTAATTTTCTGGTCCTTTCCCGGCCTTGTTGCTAGTATATTCTCTTCCATTCTTCCGCATATACCTTTAGATACAACTAAAGCGTAACTCTATGATTGGAGAGAAGTGCCCCCGTCCTTAGTTTAGGAGAGTTCAGGGGGACGAAATCTCCCTGGTTAAGTTAAGTAATCATAGATTAGATCTGTGTGTTCATATTTTAACGTTGAATATATTACCAATGCGCTACGTTATGTAGCTTATATAATATATATATATATATATATATATATATATATATATATATATATATATATATATATATATATATATATATATATATATATATATATATATATATATATGATTTTAAATTCTCATTTCGGTTCTTTCCAAGCAACTCTGTTTTTTGTCGTCGAAACCAAGAGCTATCTTGGACGACAAAAACGAGCCTTGTATGAACGTTCTGTGATCGACATACTCGACCTTGCTTAAAAGAGCGCAGGTCCTCAAAAACACAGCCAGTGCTGATCACTGTGGTGGTCGATGGACACTGCAGTGTTTTATAACATTGTACGTATGCTACAAATGTCCTACATGAACAGGTAAAGATTAGAAAATACCTTCACCTCTGCAAGACATGATTATTTTTGTGTTTTCGATTCACATTGGCATTTACTGCTAGGTAATCGTATGCACTACGTACATTGCATATTTTAGCCGAAAACACTGCTTGCAAATACCTAAAAGTAGAAGGAAAGTGGACTATTCTTTTAAATTTATTGCGAACTCATCATCCTCACCAATCTTACTAAAATTTATTGGTGTTATTGAGAGGCTAAGATTACAGAATGTTCGTACTAAGAGTACAGACTTCATTCTCACTCCACACACGCTAACGTCAGAGGAGGATCATTTTGTCTTTCTGCAGTTGAACTCACTTGATCATGTAATTTTACACACGTCAGTCAAGACTGACAGTAAAGGTAGTGAGAAAATATAAATTCTGACATAATTGTCAAAACTGAAATTTATATCCTGGACTCACGTACACGCTTGTACTCTGAAGAAAGTAAAAGTGATCTGTCTTAATATCTTTTAATTTATTGTATTTATTAATGCTATTATGAATCTACCCCACCATTCCCTCCACTGGTGTACTGATAAGTTTCATTCACAACGCTAATGATTTTTTTTTTTTATCAAGCAGCTGGAATCTGGTGGTCTTGAGTGTCTCAGAAAGCATCCGTTTTGATATAGGCCTACAGATGACTATACGAGTATCTTGGTAGGTAGATACACACGTTAAAATGATGATCTCGAACTGTTCTTCAATAAGATTAATTATTCAAAAAAATTTCATCTCAGCTTCTCTGTACATCAGTCATGGTTCACGAAATTTATTTTTCTGTACAACATTCTTCCGTCTCTCCCTCCATACCAGACGATGTTTCTGTATAGGCGTTGTGCTCAGTGTACATTATATATATTGGATACAACTGTCTGTGTGGCGTGGTTGGGAGGAGAGGGACTGTGTCGCACCCGCACAGCACATGTCAGCTCCAATGGAATCAAATACTAATAGTTTCATCAATATCTTTCCTCTAACTTACTTGAATCTTTAGTACTCCACCACAGTATGCTTCGGTGTTTGACCAGAATTTTTGTAATTACTGTTATGAACTTTCTAAATATATGCATGATTCCACCTTTCCAGTCTATACAAGAGTTTCTCTCTCTCTCTCTCTCTCTCTCTCTCTCTCTCTCTCTCTCTCTCTCTCTCTCTCTCTCTCTCTCTCTCTCTCTCTCTCTCTCTCTCTCTCTCTCTCTCTCTCTCTCTCTCTCTCTCTCTCTCTCTCTCTCTCTCTCTCTCTCTCTCTTTCAGTTGTGCCAGGCTTAACACTAGTATACACGTAGTAACTTTTTTTAACATTTTTTACTCTTCTTCTCATGTGATCACTCTTTGGAGGAAGTTGCTCATTCACCGTATTCCTTCCGAAACTCTCCTTCAGAAATGTTTTTTTTTTTTTTTTTTGGAAGGAGTAGTATTTATTTATTTATATATTTTTTACGCCATAGTTCATAAACTTTTCTTTGTTCATATAAAAAGAATTATGTTCACTACCAACTTTGTCACTTTTCTTAAATACGTGAATCACATTAGCAATTTTGTTGGAAAGAGCTGTGCATTATTAAAGATACTTTAGCTAAAACTATTTACGTTTACTTTTATATTTATGTGATGAATTGTGATTGGTGAAATTATGTGATTTTCTACACGTTCCTACATTCATCAGGTTATTCAAGATGTTACTAATGCCCTTATTCATATTATTATTGTTGTATAGAGTCTTCACTTGAGAAACCACCGCAAGTCAGTCGGAAAGGAATGCTACCGTGCAGAAGTTTTTAAATTTCCAGCTGTGAACGTACACCTCCCTAACCGTCCCTTGGACCAGTGGGTGAATGCACCACTCCCACAAGTCTTAAAGGTGATGCTACCTGCGACATAAAATGACGATAATATCTTTATCTTTCAGTCAAAGAGACGATGAAAATATTAGCTTAATTTTATGCAAAGTTTCCAACAGACAACCTTTTCCGGAACACAAACAGATATACAGGAGGTTTAAGGAATTATGAGATTGAGAACCTTCTTATCAGACAACTAAAGCTGCATGTCTGGTGGCAGTGTGCTGTGCTCTTAGAGCGGTCACCTGCTGTGTCTAGAGTGGCTGAGCATCCACTGATGTTCTTATCAATGAAAAATTGCGTGATTGCAACGTAGCCGGAATAGATACTTACAGAGTATCTGTTCGGGATGTCTTTTAAGATATGGGAGATCCGAGACAGCGACAAGGACCTCAAGTTGTAAGACAGGAATAGAAACCTTGGGAACATGACTGGCGCATGCTTTAACATGTGTCTTCTGTCTTGTGTCTCGATGGCAACACCGCAAACACACGGGGAGGAAGCGTCCATGCAAACAGTGAACGGGTGTTTAAAATCAGGAAATTCAGGGATATGGATATGTTTAAGAGCACAAAATCTCTGTGGACTGTTCCTCTGGAAGAAAGCATCTTTTCTACGAAAGTAAGTCAAAAGGTGACAGATTTCTTCTTTTCATCTTTTGACTATTCTTACATTATTAATGATTCCTGAAAACTTTTCGGGCCACTACATAGAGTTCGTGCCAGTAACACAACTCAATTTGAGCCCTGCATTCACTCAGACCAACTAAAAATTAACAGCTTCTAGCCCACTTTGTGTCCATCACAGTGACCTGAGCTGTAATATACACACTCCCCAATTGCTCTTGTGTGCGGAAAATTTGAATAAAAGAGGAGGACCTGGCGGGTTCTCAGGGTACAAAACCAACTCCACTCAAGAAGGAACACACCGCAGAGCTACCACCCGCTCCTCTCCTGGTGTGTTATTTTTTATTTTTTTTCCTTCACGTGAAGATTACTAGCGTACCTGGTCTTCCCTCGTTGTGCAAAATATGATGTAAAGTAGGATGAAAATATTAAAGAGAAGACAACGATCTTATTATTATTATTTTTTTTTTTTTTACTTCGTTGATTAATATGATGGAATTTGGATTTGATGGAATTTGCTCTATAAATGAATATGTATAATTTGGATTCCTGATATTACAGTCTACACGAACACGCCTGCAAGTTTTTTCTATTACTTTTCTTACCATCCAAGTGACAGAATTGTGATTTCTTCTTCCTTCCCATGAAAGTGAAGTCTTAAGTTTATTTCATTGTTGTTATTGTTATTATTATTATTATTATTATTATTATTATTATTATTATTATTATTATTATTATTATTATTATTATTATTATTATTATCATTGTTATTATATGCTGTTGTTGTTGTTATATTTTTTTTCCACTTTTCCTAGAAGCAATTTCCGCTACTTCTCACGTCCATGCTCTTTAATTAAGCAGTGTGCTCTCATATTCATATCCCGCTTGGTGATACATTTCCTTGGCTGTCTTTCGGTGTCGACGTCTCCTCGCTGGCAATAAGCTTCCATTTGACATGTGCCAAAAACAGATGGCTGATCCAGTCCTTCGAGCCGGCGTGATATTAAACATGCACATGCTCATGCCCTCGAAATAAATCTCAGTACGAGGATCTGCAAGAATGTTTCATCTCTGTTTCATCTCTGAATGTTTCATCATCTAATAAGGAGTATTCCTTACGAGGCGAGATTGAAGTTGTTAAATTTACATTTTTTTATAAAGACGTAGGTTAAGAGGGGACCTGATAGAAGTCTTTAAGTGATATAAGGGTTATAACAAGGGGGATGTAGGCAAAATTCTTAGGATTAGCAACCAGGGTAGAACAAGAAATAATGGGTTCAAGCTTGAAAAATTTAGGTTTAGGAAGGAGATAGGAAAAATTGGTTCTAAAATAGAGTGGTAGATGAGTGGAACGGACTCAGTAATCATGTTGTTAGTGCTAAGACACTAGAGAGCTTTAAGAGAAGATTAGACAGGTTTATGGCTGGGAATAATAGATGGAAATAGGTAGGTATATTTCATACAGGGACTGCCACGTGTAAGCCTGGTCGCTTCTTGCAGCTTCCCTTATTTCTTATGTTGTTATCTCGCAAACTCAATACAGATGATGCATATAATTGTGCATGGGCGATGACTATCCTAAAGTTACTTAACATGTAGGGATCTTATAAATACAGACTGGAATGTTTCAGGTCTCAGGCGCAAAATGTTGCCAAAAGTTTTTTGTATTGTTTTCTTTTAACTGGACCTGTCGTAATGTCGTAATTAGTTTTTTTTTTTGGTGTGTGTGTGTGTGTGTGTGTGTGTGTGTGTGTGTGTGTGTGTGTGTGTGTGTGTGTGTGTGTGTGTGTGTGTGTGTGATAAGCATAGGAATATATGTAAGGTCTGACCACCTACCTGCTCTTACACATCGTTAATATTTCAGTGACTCCGATGGTCCTGCTGCCCACTGCTGATGGTTTACCTGGCAAATGAATAAATATTCTTTAATTTTCTTTTTCATCAGTTGAAATTTCTTCAGCAGTAATTAATGTTCCATCTACAACAGGTAAAGGCTCTTTAATTCCAGTTCACTTTTCCTCTTCAGTAAGGAATTTCTCTCTCTCTCTCTCTCTCTCTCTCTCTCTCTCTCTCTCTCTCTCTCTCCTCTCTCTCTCTCTCTCTCTCTCTCTCTCTCTCTCTCTCTCTCTCTCTCTGAATAAGTGCGCTGGTACAAAAATATGTGCTGGTACAATGTGTGTGTTACAATACAGACACATTGCAGTATCGGATAAAGAAAGGGGAGAATAATGAAAGGCAATGAACAGAGGAATAAGAGAGGCGAATATGCTACAAGAAAATCACATTGATGGCAACTGTGAAAATATAAATAGTTGAAACTCAAGAAGAAATACGTACATGATTTTTATGTGGATTTCCTGCTTATTTTGATGACGTTAATAATAATAATAAAGTGTATGGAACTGAGAGGTGTGGCACAAAATAGTGGCCTGGACGGTACTGTCAAACACAAGAGTCGCCGAATGAAGAGAACCAGCTAAGGTAAAGATCACGCATTCTGGAAGAGAGAGAGATTTAATCATGTTTAAAGGGGATAAGGGGACGTGAACGACAGGACAAAGAACACATTCTGGGGAGGGATAATGGAAGAGTAATAAAGCGTAAATACAAAGTAACAAAGACAAGATGCTTAAATAATGTACATTAATTCACTTTTCAAAATAGAACCAATGATAATTAGACTGCAATGAAGGTGAGGTGGAGCAAGGAAAGAATATCCGCTAATTTAAAACTCAATTAGTAAAAGTAGATACACAAATAGCAGATAGCGGCAAAGGAGAACACCAACGTATCCTAAATACTGTGTATAGACCAACTGTGTAGGTGTGTGTGTGTGTGTGTGTGTGTGTGTGTGTGTGTGTGTGTGTATATATATATATATATATATATATATATATATATATATATATATATATATATATATATATATATATATATATATATATATATATATATATATATATATATATATATATATATTTATTCATTTATTTTTATTTATCTATTTATTTATTTGTTTGTTTATTTATTTATTTATTTATTTATTTGTTTATTTATTTATTTTATTTATTCTTTTTTTTCTTTTTTTTTTTTTTTAGTAACTGACTGTTGTGTCATTTCCCACATCTCTCTTGGTGTTTCAAAACATTATCAAAGGTCTAGTTTTCTGCGTCGTAACTTACGAGTATCAGGATATACTGTTGTCATAAACATCTCCGTTATGAGAAAAGAAACAAACTAATACTTCAAACCCTTTTTTTTTTTTCTCCCAGATTGCTTCTTGATAAACTGGAGCCATTTTTGTGTTCAGTGAAAGAAAGTCTTATTTATTAACTGCATATCATCAGAATATTTCCTTTCAAATGATGTAGTCAGCTGTCTATTAAATATTATGAAACCTAACCATATTTCAAGTGATGGAAAAGACTCATCAGGCAGCATTCAGCCACGTCCCGGGAGTCTCAGCTTGAAAACACTGCCTGGGAAACCTATTACTGCAGAGTGAACGCTGCTCTCAGCCCCGAGTGTCCCGGAATGTTTAGGCTATCGTCCTTTTTTTGCAGTTACGGATTGCTCGCTTATTCCCAAACATTTATCATACAAGAATTGTTTTGTGACTATTGTTATAACTCAAAGTACCACACTTGTAGAGTGTAAACACCACCTAAGCTCTCGATGTCGACAGTCATTCAACTCAGGGTAGCACTGTCTTACTGCCACCACCCTACCTTCTGGGACAAGCGTGAAGCTCTACAGGGAATCCACGTGTGTCGGTCTGCCGTCATTTATCGGTGCAGTGTCATCTCTTTTCTCTCTTTTTTTTTTTTTTATCTTTTTACTCAGAATGATCAAGGTATTCGTTATATTTTCACTCAGAATGACTCACTTGTTTGAAACACACACACACAACACACACACACACACACACACACACACACACACACACACACACACACACACACACACACACACACACACACACACGTATCAATACATAGCAACAACAACAAAAGTAGCAGCAGCAGCAGCAGTAGCAAAACATTATTCTAAATTGAATCCTACAGAAGTATAGAGAGAAAAGTAAATGCTACGACTAAATATTTCATAATAATATCTCTCATACTCGTTATTTCGAAATAAAAAAAAAATTATTGCGTGCGAAAAAAAGAATTATATATATATATATATATATATATATATATATATATATATATATATATATATATATATATATATATATATATATATATATATATATATATATATATAAGCACATTGTTATTCTTGATATATATTTGTACACATAATGAAATATAACAGGAAAACTGACTGCAGTGCGGCACGAAGATTTAAATCACACATTATATCCAATATGTTTACTTGATACAATATCACAATCTTTATTCTGTTATAATTTTTATTCACACTAGGTTCTTTCCGCACCGTCAGTTATTCATTATGTATGTTAAGTTGCTTACTTCTTATTGTCTTTACAAACATGTAAATATTTTTTTTATTATTACAAAACATTTCTCGTTCTATGAAGATATATACTGTTTATTAAGCCAGCTGAGATTCGTTTAATTTCAATAGAAATGTTTGCTACTTTGTTCAAACAGTACATCTTTCCTGGATCCTCGAAAATGTTGGGAGTATTAGTTTCATGTTATTCTCACAGGAAATGCTTTTCATTTTGCTGGTAATGGAAGATGAGTTGTGGACTTCTGGTGCTAGGACACACACACACACACACACACACACACACACACACACACACACACACACACACACACACACACACACACACACACACACACACACACACACACACACACACACGAGGGTGATACTGCCATGGTCAGAAGTTGAATAACATACCACACTCCCTTCCACTTGTGTTTATCAATCTCAATCTCAGCTCCTCAAATCAGTAAAATATCAGATTCCGTATCAAAGCACTTAAGATTAAGAAAAACACCAGACACGTTGATTTTTTACCAGGGATATACGCGGTCGGTCAGAAACCTAACCAACACAGCAACAGCGAAAGTCATGTTTTTTGATGGAGGGCGTACACGCTTGATGAAAAGTCAAATTATCTGCATTCACTTTCGATGTGTTTGGTATTTTCCTTAATTTTAAGTGTTCTGATTTGTTAACACTACTAGCGGAATCTGATAGCAACAGTTACCAGCAGCTGCAGTAGTAGTAGCAGAAGTAGTAATAGTTGTAGCAGTAGTAGTAGTATTGGTGGTGGTGGTAGTACTAGTAGTAGTAATAGTAGTAGTAGTAGTAATATTTGTGTTTTCGTTGTCGTTGTTGTTGTTGTTGTTGTTGTTGTTGTTGTTGGTTATAATAGCAATAGCAATAGTAGCAGTAAGAGTAGTATATAACACCGTTCCCAAAAGAAATGAACCTTTCCGAAAATGAATGATAGAACAGTCAGTAATCATGGAGCACAGCATCGTGTTACCCAAAGTACCGCCTCTTGACAGCGGCAGGCATTTCACAACAACACCCTATTTTCGTCCACGGATCGCCTTTCATCCACCCCGTTGACTCATGACTTCCGCATTACAATACCTGAAATATACTGCCTGTCGCCATGCCCAAGGTGCAAAAGTGGCTGTAATCACGAAGGAAGTTCTCGTCCCAAGGGGAATATGCAAGTGACGTCATAGGTACTCTTGTAAATTACCCCCCATAGGAAATGTATGGACCGCAGTGAAATGGACCCCCTTTAATTCATAATAAATCGACACCCAGCCGTCGTTCCTGCCTGTAATCACCATCAGAGGCACAGGGAATGAGAGCAGGCGTCGTGATTTTTATGAACCTAAGTAATAAACGTCGTGTCTCATTTGTGCCCTGTAACTGGTACGCCGAGATGCCAATCAGCAAAGGGTCCCGTGTCGGCAGAAGAGAATAAATCCACTGCTGTCCGCGCTTCGTGTTCAATGCCCGCGGTATTTTGTGATTTGATGCTTCGTGTTGTGGACCTTACTAGTTTTTGCGGTTCACCTTATAGTTTTGTGTACCGTGGTCTTATTTTGTGACTGGTCTTACTGTATTATGTACTGGAGATGTATTTTATGACTCGCCTTATAGTTTTGTGTTCCGTGTTATTATTACCTGCGGCTCGTGCTGTGTCGTGATATATTGCGACTGGCCTTATGGTTTTATATACTGGAGTGATACTTTGCGACTCACCTTGAAAAAATTGCGTAGGTAAAAGTATAAAGTCTGAATATTCAAGAAATGTACAATGTCTAGTATCTCTCACGCTGCATTTCTCGATATAAGTGGTTTATGCAAAGCCAGTGTGACGCCTGTGGCGCCTAATGGCATATACAGAATTACAGCGGCAGCAACACATCTCAGTCTCGCGGGGGTTCTCGAGGCCACGACGCACTGGTCTCTAATATTGTAAATGGTACAGACTCGACGATACAGACTCGGCGGTGATGTGCCGTGTGAAAATGTTTCAGTTGAATCATGTGTTGAGAGAGAGAGAGAGAGAGAGAGAGAGAGAGAGAGAGAGAGAGAGAGAGAGAGAGAGAGAGAGAGAGAGAGAGAGAGAGAATGTGCATATCGTCTGACAAGTTTCATTTATTTATTTTTTCTACGAGCTACCTTGGGCACTCGATGAAGGCACAAGCCCCGTAATTGTCGACTCCAAACAGTAAATAACTTCGGAAGCAATACAAAGATTCATACATAATCAGAATTTTGCCTTAATACTGTGAGAGAGAAGGGAAGGTACTGAAAGAGCATTAACGGACATTGATGAAGGTGGCACATGTAACCGCATTTTAGTGGTCACATTATTTAGGGAAAAAGAGCCAGCGAGCGAGAGAGAATGCGATGGAAGAATAGGATTACATAGAGGTATAGAGAGTGGGAGTAGAACAACATGCAGTGGAGGGGAAAAATAGGGAAGACCCATACATGGGGCCAACAGGGAAAGAGCATAGGAGGAGGAGGAGGACAGTGATACATCCATTCATGCATTACAGTAGCAACTTGTTCAAGGCTTATGGTGGATACTGAACTGCCAACTTCTTCGTGATTCTTGACCTGTCATTATCTTTTTGAGAGGAGCAATATGAGTGGTCTTGTTATTATATTTTTCTTTTTATACATTTTTTTTCCTTTGGTTGGACCTCAGCACGTCAGGAAAAGATGAAGATCAGATAAAGATACTTTATTCGTCAAATAGTGATACATTAAATATTGTATACAATATTAAATTCATTTTGGCTTAAGAGCTCCCTAGTAGTCATTTGTACATTAAGAATAAATAAAATTAATGAAGCAATAAAAACATTTAAAAACATTACTTGGGCTATTTATATGAAATGTTAATATCCCATCTTATATATGCAGTAATAAGTTATTTCTACCTTTATCACAAACTATCACATACAGTTATTGACTACTTACACCTAAGAGTTATAGTAATGATAGGTGGTTGAAGAGAAGAAAGGGAAATTACTTTAAATAGAAAACGCTGTAGTGGTGTCTGATATCAGGGAGGAAAAACTCCACGTGTCCCCATGTATCTGTCTCCTGAAGATTGAATTGACGTTATACACAAAAAAAGAAAAAAAAATCAGCAGGTAAGCATTATAAACCAATGATTTACTTAAGCCTTCAAAAGAGGATGACTTTCAGGTTGGAGTTAAACACTATTCACACGTATAATTTCTCTTGTTTCCTACAGCTCAGGCAATTTACCCACAAGTCCTCTTTGAGACTCAAGCGTGTAAAGGATACTGGAAAGATTGGTCATTAGTCATGGTAGCATTAATTTTAAGCTAAATATTTAAATATATCAGAACTGCTTACAAATTAAGCAAGTTTAGACAGTATTACTTGTTGGTGTGTGTATGTGTGTGTGTGTGTGTGTGTATGTGTGTGTGTGTGTGTGTGTGTGTGTGTGTGTGTGTGTGTGTGTGTGTGTGTGTGTGTGTGTGTGTGTTTTTTTTTGTTTATTTATCTATTTATTTATTTTTTCACCTGTTTATCAGCTTATATACAGAAAACTTGTAGAAAGGCCACGTTTCATAAAAGAAATAACTGACTAATTAATAAAAATATAATAAAACTATAGTAGTTGTTGTAGTAGTAGTAGTAGTAGTAATAGTAGTAGTAGTAGTAGTAATAGTAATAATAATAATAATAATAATAATAATAATAATAATAATAATAATAATAATAATAATAATAAATTCATAAGGTACAAACCCCAGCATGGGTAGCCCAGCTGTTCTCCGCCCAACTGTTGGTCACGCGGGGAAATCTAGATATACGAGGTGTGTCATTAAAGTTCCAGGACTGGTGCCACACAAGTTTTATTTCACATCCAGGCTACAAACTATAGGTTATCTCCTTCGAAGTAATCCCCCTGGCACCGCATGCACTTGTCCATCCTTCTCTGCCAGGCTTGCATGCACTGCTGGAAGGATTCTTGCGGGATGCTCCTCAGCTCCGTCGTCACGGCCTTTTTGATGTCGTCCGCATCATCAAAACGGGTCCCCTTCATGACCTCCTTGAGCTTGGGGAAGAGGAAGAAGTCGCACGGAGCGAGGTCAGGTGAGTAGGGCGGTTGCTCCAGCACGGCGATGTTCTTCTTGGCCAAGAACTCTCTGATGCTCAGGGCATTGTGAGCAGGCGCATTGTCGTGGTGAAGCAGCCACGAGTTGCCCTGCCACAACTCCCGCCTCTTCTCGCGCACTGCACGAAGCAGACGCCGCAGTACTTCTTTGTACACATGTTGGTTGATGTAGATGTAGATGGAGCCATCGCCTTTTTTAACGACACAGCTCCAAGACGATGTTTACTTTTATTGTTGGACTTGTAGTTGGATTTTTTTTTCTCTCTTTCCCTCCACATTCGATACAGGACTTGTTTTGTTGTGTTGAGCGTTGGTGAAAAGTAGCTGTCCCACAATGCCTTCACAGTCTTTGGGATAGAGCTGCTGCCTGGTATCCGCGCGTGGTCTTGCGGGGCAACAGGAAACTTGTGAAAAGTTATACCGCGCTGTTTCCGCTGCCTGGTGGTGCATCCGGCGGCCAAGCAGGTTGTGGTCGTGATTACTGCGCTCCTGGCCGTGGGGGATTGGTGAGGGTGGACGTGCAGCTGGCCAGGCGTTGGGGGGATGTGAAGGGAAAGTGTTGCTTACCATTCTATCTACATTGTCCCGGGCGCATCTTCCGAGACCAACATGGAAGTGTTTGTAACGACCTGCATTATAACTCCTAGTCACTTACTACATGCAATAATCTGAATATCCATTTTGATTGTATCATTCATCAACAGAATTTTAACCTATATAAAAGAAATAAAGATACCATTTTATATTTTATTGTAAGATGGTTTGATTGCGTAAAATTATGTAGCAACACTACTACTACTACTACTAGTAGTAGTAGTAGTAGTAGTAAGTAGTAATGGCAGTAGTAGTAATAGTAACATAAGCTTTAGTAGTTGCCGCGCCGCAACCAGTGGTGCAGAGTTTTCCGGTGACTAAATATTCATCAGACTCTCCACAAGAGAGTGTTTGGTGGATGTCATGAAACACGTGGCCGGTTTTAATGATGGGACCAAATGTAAACTTGCCTTTACGAGAGCCGAACTTGCAGCTGGCGTGGATGGAAGACCCAGCTCAGATCTGACATGTCGCTTTTACATGGCTAAGCTACATCATGATGAACCAGTTTATGGCGTGCATGTTTTACTGTTACGAGGGAGGAGTTAAAGTAAAACATGGAAATGCAAGGTGCCTCTCGCCTTGAAAATGAGACAACATTCGATTCGGCGCAGAGCAGTCAGGAGGACCATTGGAAACTTAAGAGGCAGTCTTAAGAGCCTATTTAACTGCATTGAATCATTGCTTAAGGAAGAGGCAGGACGCGTGGGATTGAAGCTTAAATTGCGTGTCGCTCGTCTGAGACTGAAGCGCGGAGGGCGGGGAAAAGAAAGCACACAAGAACCTACCTCTATATTGGCTGGTTTAAGGAGGGAATAAACTGGGATGTAACACGAGTTTTCGGAATAGCAAGGGAGCGGTCAGTAGCAGGGTCGAGTTGTGCTGATGGTGGAGGTCTGAGAGAAATAGGTGAGCGGAATGGGTCACGCCTGACGGAGGGGAGGAGGAAGAGCCAACTTGCTTGGTTGCAATGGACGTGGTTGTGTTTCTGTGCTTGGAGAGAAGTGACGTCAGGTGATAATGTGAGGAAGAAAGGACATATAGGATCTCTTAGTTGGAAAAAAAGAAGAGTAGGGTTACGTGTAGAGGAAGGAAGGAAGCAACGGATGGGAGCACAGAAGGGAGGGAAGAGTAATGAGGTCGCCGAAAGGACCAAGAGGGAAGGGCTCACTTACAGAGGGAAAGAAAGAAGGGAAGGCAAGTTAGAAAAAGTGAAAAGAAGCGTGCGTCATTTTGAGGATGAGATGGATGGCAAAAAAAAAAAAAATGTATTGAGTTTTTATTTACCTCGCACAGGAAAGGGAGTGGAGCTCGGTGCCCAGTCTTAGTGTGAGTGTGGGTTGGGAATGATGGATGTGGATGTGGGGTGCGGGTATGGGTGAGGCTGCGGGTATGGGTGTGGGACAGCGTGGCCTCGTCCCAGCACTCCCCCGAGGACAGCTCTAATGCCTCATCCTTGATAAGTTAAAAAGAGAAGTAACTTTTTATTGCATTGCGACCATGAACTTTTTTATATTTGTTTTTATTTTACGTGGAGTGGACTCGGGGTAGTGGGACTTAACGGCAGCATTTATGGGGTGTAGGTTTGTTTATGGCGCAGAGAGACAGATATAATATATATATATATATATAGAGAGAGAGAGAGAGAGAGAGAGAGAGAGAGAGAGAGAGAGAGAGAGAGAGAGAGAGAGAGAGAGAGAGAGAGAGAGAGAGAGAGAGAGAGAGAGTTTATAGATAAGAATTATATACATTATAGATAGACTCAGTATGGAATGCTGATACCTAAAATAAATACATCGCCAGCCTTCTCCTCCTCCTCCTCCTCCTCCTCCTCCTCACCAAGTCCTAGCTATCAGAGATTCTCTCTCTCTCTCTCTCTCTCTCTCTCTCTCTCTCTCTCTCTCTCTCTCCTCTCTCTCTCTCTCTCTCTCTCTCTCTCTCTCTCTCTCTCTCTCTCTCTGCTTCATGTTAACCTGTGCCACAGTTCACCCAAGCACTGACCTCACCCTTGTTGCTCCGCACGGGCGATTCCACAACTTGTATGCGCACCGCCGCCGCAGGGATTTTGTGTTGTCTTTTTGTAGAAAATATTAAACGAGATGATGTAGCATAGATATAGCACATCTGAGTCTAAAAACTGCACATGAAACATACGTGAACACGGCGGCAGTAAGTGCACGCACATTGCAGGACGTTCATGGTATTAATCTCAACGTACCGTTTTTAAGGCCCTGCTGGGTTCTTTCTGCACTAAAATATTCTGGACTTGTCGGTGTGCGGCAGCGTAGGCTTCAGTTTGGCGTGAAGCTTTGGAGCCGCGGCATGTGCAGTGACGCTTTGCGGAGCCACATAGAAGGAACTTACTCCACGCAAATAATATCATCCACTACAGGCTATTCTACCATCTCTCGTCATGCCTTCTCTTCCACCCATAGTACTTGCTGCCAACGTTAATAGCAAACTGAAATTAATTGAATGAAGAGAAAGAGAGAGAGAGAGAGAGAGAGAGAGAGAGAGAGAGAGAGAGAGAGAGAGAGAGAGAGAGAGAGAGAGAGAGAGAGAGAGAGAGAGAGAGAGAGAGAGAGAGAGAGAGAGAGAGAGAGAGAGAGAGAGAGAGAGAGAGAGAGAGAGAGAGAGAGAGAGAGAGAGAGAGAGAGAGAGAGAGAGAATGTATATACAGGAACAAATAACCCAACATTCTTGTGCACCATAAATACTGAAGTAAGAGTGATGCCGCAGTTCTTTCATTTCCAAATGCCGCCACTCCGGCATGACGTACGGCGGAAATCAAAGAAGTCATGGTTATCTCCTGGTAATCAGAGGAGGCTTGTTATTATTCTTCCAAGGATTAAGATCAGTGATTTTGTTCCTGTCATTAATTTGCTGAGGACGTAATACAAAAGTCACGTAGGTGGTGAGGACGGACTCTGACACGACACAACTATTTAAGTGAAATCTACTTTTGTTCAACAGTTTCCTGCACGCACACTGCAGCACGCCCTCTTGGCACATCCCCGCCCCCTGACAGGCTGTGGCTGTTAATTATGTACCTGCTCTCCTGCAGCTAAGATGTGCAGACCAGTGGGGTCCAGACACACCCAACCCTGATGCATTATCTAAGCTGCCTTACCAACTTCGACTATAATAGTCCTTTTTCCATGATTCCATTGCTAGTTTCCAAAAATGTACATCCACTTCTCCATAAAAAGATGTAATTGCAGGTGTTGTTATGTTGGACCAGTGCATGGAATAACTGTATTACGTGTGTGTAACAGTATCGTCTTCATTCTAATATATCGACCAAAAACCTCCTGCAATGTACAACAAGGAAACAGGTCGGTCTGTAGATCCGCCGAAAGATAAAAGTTTGCACATTTCTCAGTGGCGTTTCATAAAGTGACTCTTGGTGCAGGTCATTGAGCCTCATGTAAGTCTCTGAATATCTCACTATGATTTGATTGCTTTCATATCATAACTGAATATTCAGTTTGAGTATTTTAGTGAATTTATTGATTAAAACTGATATATTTAGTATCTATATTTTCGTTTGTTTCGTTATTTGCATGATCAATTGAAAATTGTACCGTTCAATTTAAGCTTTACCAATCTTTGCTTTACTGCAGCGGCGCTGCATTACTGACATTATCCATTGCCGCAGTGAATAGCAGTAAAATATTTCTGTACAAGCAATTCGACATGCAGTTGAAGGCATTTACGACCATTACTGTATTAAAATTTTTTACAGACATATAATTTTGACAAATGTTTTTTTTTCCTTGTTTCAGTCATTATACAGATATCCATCAAAGACAAATGGCGCAATGAATATTACTATTTTTGATAATACTATAAACATTTGCCTATCTACTACAAGTGACGAGCACCACAATCTGCCTCTGTGTACAAAATGGAATGTCTTACCGTGTTTATATGAACCACCGAAACGTTTCCTTCGATGAAACAATTAAGTTTATATATATATATATATATATATATATATATATATATATATATATATATATATATATATATATATATATATATATATATATATATATATATATATATATATATATATATATATATACGATTCAATCTGTACAGAAGTTAGTTCTCGCGGTGAACTAAGTTTCCGAGCAGACTGCATGTATAATGATAGCCAAAGGCAGGCAGGGCAGGCAATTCATCGTTCAATAAATTTTCCTTGCCGTCACTTAATACTGGTGACGTCTTTTAATATGCAAAATAACTGCTCAAACCATACGATATTGGCACGTTCACTGGAAAACTAAATATATAATACCAAGCCAGATTTCAGTCCTCTACGCTATAAGACTGCAAACAATCAGATACGTTAAATAAACAAATAGGTAAGTGAAAATACGTGAATGAAAAAATACACAAATAAATTAATAAAGAAAATATTTTCTCTGATTTTTTTCGTCCTTGCATTACCTGAATAAGGACGAAGCAGAGCACTCTGACTTCGCCCCGGCAAATAACAAACATATCATCCATAGAAAGGTTTTTGTTGGATCCTTTTCGTGATTAATATTTAGATTTTTTTCTACAATAGCCAGTTTCCTTTTTAAACCTAGTAAGCATTTTTACTTCACGACCGAAAAATGGAATTTGTGTGTAATATTCAACACCGTTCAAGCAAAATAATTTTCACAAATGGATTACACTACCCACTCAGCCGCCCAGAGAACGCAGTGCTGTCCAGAACATTATCACCCAACTGTTACTTATTTAAAGGACATCACAAATCCCTAGAATGTTCCCTAAAATGCATTAATTTATAAAACATTTACTTTTCTCGCGGGGCGCACGAACGTGCTGTACGTACGTGTGTGTGTAAGAAAAATTAATATTCTAGAAATGAATATAATATTCAGTGCATTCCATGGATTTCATGTCTTTTAAGTGACTAACAGTTAAGTGATAATGTTTTAGTGTGTTACCTGGAACGCTGAATGGGGTGTGTAATCCACTTAGGAAAAAAAATGTCAATGTTGAGTAATATACAGAAATTACTGTTTTTCGATTGTGGAAGTAAAAATGTTCACCGAGCTGATTATTTTACAGAAATTAAATGTATTTTGTAGCTGCTTATTTTGTCATATGAGTATGCATACATACATACGTACATACATACATACATACATACATACATACATACATAGAGACAGACAGACACAGGCAAACGGACAGACAGGAAAACAGACAGACATAGGCAGCATATAGGGATGGTAACTACTATTTCCATTCCATCCCATCCCATGGGTCCAAGGGAGGGAAAGAAAATAAAATCGAAGAGAGAGAGAGAGAGAGAGAGAGAGAGAGAGAGAGAGAGAGAGAGAGAGAGAGAAGATGGATAGATATTTAGTGACCTGTAAATTCTGCTCTGAACTTTGGAGGCCGAAGCGTAACTCACCTGCCAAACTCACTTTGATAAGGGTAACAAGCACCGCACCCTCGCCCACCTCTCTCTCTCTCTCTCTCTCTCTCTCTCTCTCTCTCTCTCTCTCTCTCTCTCTCTCTCTCTCTCTCTCTCTCTCTCTCTCTCTCTCTCTCTCTCTCTCTCTCTCTCTCTCTGCACACTCCCCGTTGTGTTATAGGAGAAAGAATTTAACACGGTGACTGCACATGCCTCACCCTCCCCTTTCTGATCATCATTCTGTCCTGCCTCAGTCCTGGCCACTCTCCTCCAGGGCTTCAGTAAACCTTTCCAGGCTTAAATGTTTCGACGGACATACCTGAAATCTGGTAAGAATTTGTATTTTTCAAAACGTTTATTATTGTGTTATTTTTAATGATCAACTTTTGACTTTCGTGTGGCAACGGATGAAACATGTAGTCGTTAATAATAAGTTTGTTATAATGTTCGAGACAGTCCTGATGGTGAGTGTTGCGTTTCCTCGTGCGTTCGTGTTAATCGTTCTCTACGATCATTAAACTACTCTGATGAATTCTAGTGGAGCCAACAAAGGTGTGGACGAGCCTCAGTGAAAAGCAAATAGGTAAATGCTGAGATAATCGTCTAGAAGTGATGACGATCAGTACACGTATGTGTTGCCTGCTGAACTGCTGGGGAAAATGTTTAGCTGCTGGTGATAATATCTATCTGTTGTTTTTATTGAAATATAGATGACGATTTTTTTTTTTTTATTTATGTAGGAGGGTCACTGATTAAGGGCAACAAAAATCCAATAAAAAAAAATGACCACTGAAATGCCAGACCCATAAAAAGGGTCCAAAGCGGTAGTCAATAATTGAAGGATAAGTGTCTTGAAACCTCCCTCTTGAAGAAATTCAAGTCATAGGAAAGTGGAAATACAGAAGTAGGCAGGAAGTTCCATAGTTTACCAGAGAAAGGGATGAATGATTGAGGATACTGGTTAACTCTTGCGTTAGAGAGGTGGACAGAATAGGGATGAGAGAAAGAAGAAAGTCTTGTGCAGCGAGGCCGTGGGAGGAGGGAAGGCATGTAGTTAGCAAGATCAGAAGAGCAGTTAGCATGAAAATAGCGGTAGAAGACAGCTAGAGATGCAACATTGCGGCGATGAGAGAGAGGCTGAAGACAGTCAGTTAGAGGACAGGAGTTGATGAGACGAAAAGCTTTTGATTCCACCCTGTCTAGAAGAGCAGTATGAGTGGAACCGCCCCAGACATGTGAAGCATACTCCATACATGAACGGATAAGGCCCTTGTACAGAGTTAGCAGCTGGGGGGATGAGAAAAACTGGCGGAGACGTCTCAGAACACCTAACTTTATAGAAGCTGTTTTAGCTAGAGATGAGATGTGAAGTTTCCAGTTCAGATTATAAGTAAAGGACAGACCGAGGATGTTCAATGTAGAAGAGGGGGACAAATGATTGTCATTGAAGAAGAGGGGGATAGTTGTCTGGAAGGTTGTGTCGAGTTGATAGATGGAGGAATTGAGTTTTTCAGGCATTGAACAATACCAAGTTTGCTCTACCCCAATCAGAAATTTTAGAAAGATCAGAAGTCAAGCGTTCTGTGGCTTCCCTGCGTGAAATGTTTACTTTCTGAAGGGTTGGACGTCTATGAAAAGACGTGGAAAAGTGCAGGGTGGTATCATCAGCGTGGGAGTGGATAGGACAAGAAGTTTGGTTTAGAAGATTAGAATATAAGGTATGTAATGAAGGCTTTGTGAGGTGATCAGTATTAGAATTTTGGAAAGATAGGCCATGATTGTGTGTAGAATGTAAACAGCAGCCAACCCGGCACCCCAGTTCTCCACGAGTGCTAGGTAAACAAACATGTTGCATCGGCCCCAAAATGAAGGGCGATTATATTTTCTCTCATTTCTCTCAAATGGAATGAATCTGTTTTTTCTTCCTGAGTCACTATAAAGTTTTTATATATTTATTTTTGTCCTAAGCCAGAACGAGTGGCTTTCGACGATTGGGAAACCAAAACCATAACTAATCTAAACCTAACTAAACTTATGAAAATGGTGGGCTAGACTTTTAAATGTGGGGTAGCTTATCTTGCCAAACTTTCAAGTGTTTATTTTAAGGATGGACCTTTGATAGGAAACTATCGTTATTATTATTATTTATTTATTTATTTTTTTTTTACCTTAAATCCGTACAGATTACTCGCTTTATAAGTCAAGAAGTAAAAATATTTGGCTACGTATAAATGCCACACACAATATTTTTTATACAAAAAAGAAAAGAAAAATTATTACTGTATTTCTGCTATGTTGAGAAATACACTGTAGTTCGAACCAAGAGAAAACGATTTTATCCAGGAAATTGTTTCATGGAGAAGCTTTGTTTATGAAGTTTTTTTTAAAAAAAAATGGATATTAAAGAACGTTAGTTTGTGATGTTAGTTATTTGCTTTCACTATTCATCACTCGTATTAGATGTATTTACAACTTTTTGATGCTTCATTAATTTCTAGTCTATCATTTGATACTTCAGCGGATTTAAGACTGAGACTTGTACAAAGGACTGACTACAATAGGCCTACTCGTTTCATTGAATTTCCTTGATACGTTTTGTTCCTCCGCTGTGACTAAAGGCCTATCCACACCAGGAAACAATGTTTCCAGACAGTTTGGAAACAGTTTGCAAACTGTTTGCAAACATTGTTCCCAAAACAGTTTCCAAACTGTTAACAAACAATTTCCAAACAATCTTTTACGTTTATTTGTTTCCCATCCAAAATGGGAAACAGTGTGTGTGTGTGTGTGTGTGTGTGTGTGTGTGTGTGTGTGTGTATGTGTGTGTGTGTGTGCACTGCGGAGGTGACGACGAATCATCAATACCTGCACGAGGTTGGCGGTGAAAACACCATGCGGTCTAATGATAAAACTCTAGAACTCATTGAATTGCCACATTCATTCCCAACATTGTTGGATATCCTGAAGGTCGAAAAAGACTCTCCACTTGCAAGATACCTCATTGTAATAGCCAATCTGATGTAGGATGAAATGCCTTTCTGTATTTTGTATCCTTTCGAGATATTTTGGGAGCTACCATCCGTAAAAGTATTTCAGTCAGTCGTGGACATCCTAAGAAAACTGATGAAGCCTGCTTCATTTATTCTCGAATCCACTAGAAGCAAGTCACCAGAAAAGTCTCCTTTTTCTAAAAAATTCCCTCATCCGTTTTTTTTTTTTTTTTTCCCTAGTCCCTCTATGAATTTATCAAAAGTGCCAATATAGAGGCTACTGCAGCAGCCTCTACAGTTATCGCAGGCATGACGACAACTGAGGTCTGAACAGGAAACATTGTTTGGAAACAGTTTACAAACAATCTGCAGTTTCCAAACTGTTTGGAAACAATTTGGAAACAGTTTGCAAACTGTTTGCTAACTGTTTAGAAACAGTTTCTCGGAAACTATTTCCAAACAATTTCTCGGAAATTGTTTCCAAACAATTTGAAAGCATTGTTTCCAAACAATGTTTCCTGGTGTGGACAGGCTTTAAGAATTTTCCACTGGTGCAGTAGAATATAATAAGAGTAAGGTGCATCCTGATGCTTTGAATTTGGATATTTCTTTCCTCCAGTGACGTTTTTTACCAAAATTTTATTAGATCTTGAAAATAACCGGACACGTATACTATATCTTATCTTAAAGGTAGCAACTTGAATTCCGTTGCACCTTTTTATTTTATATTAGCTCAAAATTATCTTGAATATTTCACCATCTTGGAAAGTACCTTATAAGGTCGCTACTAAATAATTAAGGTAATCAGTTTGAAAGAGATATGTTTACACTAGTAGTTTACACGTCTCTGTACGGAAGGCTAGTGCTGCCTACTCTCCACCTTACAATCATAAGATAATGGTTGTGATGATGATGATGATGATGATGATGATGACATTGATGGTGATGCATTTGTACAAGTTATAAAAGCGTATTTATGTTCAAATTATAACAGCAAATGCACAACATAGTTATGGCGCCTGTGTTTAGTTCATCATTACGGTATTCCTATGTGAATCTTACTACCAGTATACACTAGACAACACATGTTAAGAATAGTGGACTGGCCAAAGATATTGTGCTGGTGTACAAGACGGAGCTTTTATTTTTGATGACATTCAAGAAGAGGCACAGCATCGTTACAACAGCAAAGCCTGCATTTCACTTAACAATACAGTGCAATTTCCCTCCACAAAAATTCCTCAGTATTTTCAGTTCAGCACAGAATATTCTTTAAAATCTATGGGATTGTTTAAATAGCACACAGTGTGTTTGTTCTGCGGTGGTGAGGAATGAGAGGAAAGGCCAGGAATTGAAAACCCGTCTAGTATATTTCAAGGTGTTATTGCAAAGACGGATGACTTTTGAATTATTGGTTTGATTAATATCTTTTAATAATATTATGATAAATGGACAATATAACATTAATAATGTTATTAGTATTCGACTCTCGCCCCGCCCATAACATTTGCAGACTCTCCATCATTACCGACACGGCCTGAGATAATTAGTGGTATTGGGAGGAAAACTTATATAGTTTTGCATAAGTAATTATTTATAATTACGACATTATAACATTTTATCTTTTAATTTATATTGTTGAGATATGTATTGTTAATTCTAATCCCATATTCTTTTGACCAGGTATTACCTGAAGTAGTTTTGTGTAAACACCGACTTCATGTAGTTACATATAATATGTTATTTTTATAAAGTCACATGCAGGATTATATAAGTGTGTTTTTCCTTTCAGTATTACTTACGCATAGTTCTTCATATTTTGACTTTCACCACACCTTCAGTACACTTAATGGAAGGCATTCATGATCGTCCGTTCGTGTTAATCCTTGTTTAGTGTCACTGACTCTTAAACCACCATGAGAAACTCTGGTGAAGCCAACATAGGTGTAGGTGTCCCTCGATGAAACGCACACAGTGGGATGAGTAAATGTCTTCATATTTGCCAATGATGATTGTGATTCCATAAGTTAGAACGTAGCCTATTAGAAATTAATCTATTGGTGAAGAAAATATTTTCCTTTTGCTATTACCGGCGTGGTGATCATTGCACATAGTGTTTAGCGGGTTTTGAAAAAATTATCAGTGTTGCATGGAGTCAAGGCCAGAGGGGCGTTTGGTTTTATCCTGAATAAGTAGGTTGGGTGAGCCTCTCTCTCTCTCTCTCTCTCTCTCTCTCTCTCTCTCTCTCTCTCTCTCTCTCTCTCTCTCTCTCTCTCTCTCTCTCTCTCTCTCTCTCTCTCTCTCTCTCTCTCTCAAGAAAATTAGTGTATTAGTGTATGGTTAGTGGACGGCTACACATGACTTCTTATTTGTTGAATTATATATGGAGAAATGCACACATAATACCTGTTTAATAAATTATCTGAAAGCTGATATCATTATATTATTGCGAACGACCATAGTGATCTTACGTTAAGAATAAAGCTACGGAAATATCTTTTGGCAAGCTATTTTAGGGAAGATTTGTTAAGGTCACTTCAATAACGTAATCAAATTGCAATACTTATTTAAATTCGTTTATAGGAAAAAAAAAGCTTGGTGCAGTGTCGACTGCAAACCGACGGTTGCTTCTCCCCACCTCTCCATGAAAACTAAGTAAATAAATAGAACAAATCAGTAGCTAAAATAAAACGAAAATAGTTATCACAGATAACACATCTCAGTTTACCAGAGATACATAGCTAAGGTCTCGGAATTGGTGAACGTCCACTAACAAAAATTGACCATTAAATTTTGTGGACTAATAAATGCATAATATTCGCTTTTTAATTTGTTATATGTTTATATCTCCATTCCACTAACCATTCGGCACTTAGTGAAAACTGTGAATTCCAGTATTTATGTATAAACATTATACACAATTCTCATCTAGTTTTGATTACGTGTCATAAGTGTGTGTGTGTGTGTGTGTGTCAAACTTATTATTAGAAATGCAGTATTATCCCTGAGTCCTCAGAATGGTTTCAAACACACACGTTTCGGAGATCATCACAGGATCCTCGGCCCGCGTACTACAGGCCCCATAGTGCAAAAAAGAAGATAAAGTTGAGGGTGCCATGCCCAACTTGCAGTCAGTCAAACCACTGTGTAAAGAAAATACGTGAGGAGTGCTTCACACGCCAGCATTCCTGAGCCTGTATTGACACAAGTCGTGGTTCCTTGGGGTGTTGGTGGCGATGGCCTGTCATTGGAGGCACTCACACGTGTAACATTTCACCAAGCGCTCCCACTTCCTGATCATTCATTATTATAACAATGAGTCCCTAACCTGCACTCAGCCACCACAATGAAGCACGACTCACGCACAGCTGCTGGAATCCTCTGTGCGCTCTACATGCCAGCATAACACGTCCACATGACTTGACGGTCAGGAAACCAAGCACATTTCCCCAGCGCGGCCATGCGGAAGCACCGTAGCGCAATGTGACGGTGGTGATGGTGCAAGTCGTTTTATTCTAAGTGTTTATTTGTTTAAATCAGCAGAACAGGGTGGAGATAAAGTGCAAACAGGTGAAGGGCAAACCAAAGGGAGTGTCGGAGGAAAGGCAAGGAAGCTTGAGGTGATGGTGTTGTGTGGCGTAAGGTTAACTTTGTTAGGGTTTCCTCTGTGGCCGGATCCTTCTGCTTTGACATCTCATCATTTATGTAGATTATTTAGATAGTTCCCACGTTTTTGTATACCCATGAACACCCCTTCCGGAAGGGCAAATATAGCCTACAGGTAAAAGCCGCCATGCGCTAACTTTTTCTCTTTTGCACTTACCTTTTGTGTTCCCTCATATAATATGAATGATGTTGAATATTGCACCACATTAGGTGTGTAATGCAACAATGCTGCACCTTAAACACTTGCTCCGTAACATATTTAAATTAATGCATTCACACATCTAGATTTCTGTAAGTGCAGTTATAATTGGATATTGTACTTTAAAAAAAGTTAATATATAATCGCATGGCCGGCGCTTCATGCCAATTATCATCGTGTTGATCTAATATTTCTGATTAATTTTAATTCCATATTTATTAGTTGCAAGATGATGATAACGCCGATACTCTTTTCTCCAGATATCATAAATGCGACTGGCCGTAGTGACCGGAGAGAGTAAGGTTAAATTAGGTTACCTTAGAGCAGGTTGTTCGATTTGTAAAGGTCACTATAGTATCGTAATCCAACTGTAATGGATATTTCAAATCATTTATGGGAAGAAGCAAAAAATAAATTAATAAACTTCCAGGGCAACCTACGGCTGGTCCTCCCCTCCCCGTGCGATAAAATTATTTGCGATAGAAAGAGATAGCAGATTAATCCAAAACGCTTTGAAAAGGAAAAAAAAAAAAAAGAAAATTTCGTCCCCGAAATCGGTGAACGTTATGAGATGCAAAAATTAATAATCTGCCTACATTGATAGGATAGATATTGAGCCTCTGATAAAGCTTTAGCACACAGGTATTCAGGAATGCTGTGTCAGAGCAGTGACGTGCATGGCAAGGTTAACGAAAAAAAAACATAATTTGAGTGAGTGCTGCGTGTCACCATTCCGAGCATGCATTCTCGAAATGCTGATCGAGTCTGTTGACACGTGGCGCGCCGTCATCCAATCCGTTACGCTAAATCTTTGTAACAACGTATTGTAATACATGAACTTCCGAAAACTTGTCTGGATGATGTACACTATGTATCTCATACTCGAAAAAAGTAACAGAATTACCCTATGAGCTATTTATTAAGGTTCTGTGGCACAGATGGCAACGCCCATCATCGTTCTCTCTCTCTCTCTCTCTCTCTCTCTCTCTCTCTCTCTCTCTCTCTCTCTCTCTCTCATAGATCGAAAAATGTTCAATAATCATACAGCCCGCTTTGAATAGTTACCGAGTTACCGATCAGACAGCCTGACAACCCACACCAGCAACTGACTGCATGTCGGGGGAGGCGGAGACGGCGGCGCGAGAAGGTACCTCTTGTTTAGTAGGCTTCATTTCTCCATTTTTTTTTTTCTTTTTTTTTTTTTTTTCTTCCTGCAGGTTATTTTTCACTGTTATTCTCGTTAATTTTCAAAAGAAGTAGCATTCATTAAATTACTTTTTTGATTAACACATTATATTAACGATGTCGTGGAAGCAATAGATAGATAATGAATACCTACACCAGTTATTTATAGCCTAATAAATAGCTGCACTGTTCTAATAATGAAACTAGATAGGGTAGTTGGCCAGAAATTAATTGTTCTGTTATATTATCATATTATCCAATACGTAGAGAAAGAACCACAATGTCATTTCTTACAGCATCACCTTTATCCTCTAGTTTCATTGGTATCATGAGGCTGTGTGTGTGTGTGTGTGTGTGTGTGTGTGCTTTACGTAGTTGTATTTTATATAGTTGTGGTGTATAATGAGTGAACAATGCTCGTAGTGTTCCGTTTCCATATATGTCAATAAGTGTGTGTGTGTGTGTGTGTGTGTGTGTGTGTGTGTGTGTGTGTAACTAAGCCTTTTCTAACGAAAGGAATGTATCACAGCTCATTAGCGTCTGACAATTTCCCTTTTATCTACGTACTGGTTATTGCGAATTGTTCTCACATTTCAAGCATCGTGTTCAAGAGTGGTATTTTCACTCTACATCATCATAACAAAAATATCCCATTATTCTGTAACTAAATGTATTGCAGTAAATTAGTATTGTTCTTTTTTTTTGTGATTTTTTTTTTTTTATTAGTGTGGAATAATTTTATGTTTATCACAAGCTACAATGGCATTACACTTGTTACAATTTCTCTCTTCCAATCGTACACAATCACTGGTACTTTACTGTTGCTTTATTTGTTCTGAACTTAGCGTGGTTACCATCAACTCTCTCTCTCTCTCTCTCTCTCTCTCTCTCTCTCTCTCTCTCTCTCTCTCATCTGTTTTTATATGTAAGGTTATACAGGCATTGCAGATATTTTCCAATAATGTTTCCATGTTGGTGATCTACTGATGATTCGCCTCCGGAGCCCTTTTTATTAGTATTATTGTTTGTTTTAAATTTAATTGTTCATAACTTAATCGAAGTGGAAATACTAACATAATTCAAATAGAAGATAAAGGGAGACAGGTCTTGCATATCCCTGATCAGTAGTAAGATTGTATCGCCCGTATTTATAGTACTTAAAGTTTAGACTTAATTTACAGTGCTGAAGCGGAAGCTTACTTGCGCGTTATATCTCACTGATAAAAACTTTGCTCTTCAATGCATTCTTCTCTTTCAGCATTCACTAGTATTTACTAATTTCAGGCATTTAAGTGTTGAGCACTTAAACAGCGTTTTTTTTGGTAATGTAGATAACTTTTGCTTTGTATGTAAGAATTTTTAATGTCCACAAGTTCATTTTGGCTGATTTTTACGTATGTGAAACTGTAAGTAGAAGTTTTATCCTGGTACTGACATAGCTATGAGAGCTAACTCTTCTGAAATATTGATAGATTCTGGAATTGATTGCGCTTCATGCTTTTGTTTTTTCCCCGACCAAGGATTCATATCGTTACACATAATTCTTTATGCTTAGGTTTGCCTCCCTTTGTCATTGTATGTCATATTCCTACACAGGCTTGCATTTACTTCTCCACACCAGCTTCTAGACAGTTACCAGCCATCGTAATGGTCTCCCTGTACATTCCCAATAGCTTCAGACACCAGTACAAATGATTAATTCCTTGCAGGTGCAGTAAAGGTAAATATCACATCCTAAATACGTACTTCCGCTGTCAGAGGCATGTCACTTACTATCGTGTGTGTGTGTGTGTGTGTGTGTGTGTGTGTGTGTGTGTGTGTGTGTGTGTGTTTTGGGGTGCCCGTGACGCTACAAATTTATGAAATAATTATTTTCCACATAAGACCTACGACTATAGTATTATTTTCTTCTCTTTTTCCTTTCTTTTTCTTTCTTTCTCTCTATTATTTCCTTATTTCTTTCTTTGGTCTTCTTTCTTCCTTTTTCCTTTCTTTCTTTCTTTACTTATTTATGTGTGTATTGAAGTTCCAAATGGGAAAGTGTAAAAGTTACAATCACTGTCCACGGAATTGTCATCCAGTGAGCGAGGTGAGAGAGGCGACACCACTCTGCTCATATCTTGTGGGCGACGCATACTAAAGCATCTAGCTAGTGAAGAAGCCCTAGAATACTTCACGTTATATGCCCACTAAATGGAAAACGTGGTTCGTGAGACGGAATACTGGAACACCGCGTCTTTCTCTTTTCAGGAGCCGTCGAAGAGAAGGACATGTGCACTATCAGCAGTACTAGTGCTAGTAATGTGTGGTGGTGGTGGTGGTGGTGATGTGTAGAGGAAGAATGGGTCGTGAGATGTGACGATGGTTGAACTTTCTGGTGTTGTAAGGAAGGGAATTGTTTAAAAATAAATGTGTTATAAGGCGTTTCTTTTGGGTGTAGCCTGCAGTACGTATTGTGTTTTTGTTGTAAATTTTTGAGTCTTAATTTATTGATGTATTATTATTATTATAAGCAGTAGCAGCATTAATAAAAATATTGTTGCTGTTGTTATTTTTTCTGGTGTGGACATGGTTTTACCATTCGCCTTCCAGCAGCCAACATGCCCCGTTCTTCAAGACTCCATGATTCTGTCTCATTACTCCGCGCTAGTAGTGCTGTGTGTGTTAGACCAGCGTGAGTTTCATTTATTTCTGGAGCGTATAACAACGGATACTTTTCTGGCTAACATTCAGTCCAAGTTCAATGTTCAAGTTTGTATTGTCCGCTTGGTCGAGGACACTATGGTAAAGCGTTATTTCATGCATTCCGTTGCACTTATGGAGTTGAGAGCCTTTTGTACCATCGGTGAATAGAGCAGGGCATCCCATGGAGACACTCATGGCCGGGTTACCAATGCTGCAATTATGATTTTTCCCTACGTCACATTTAGTGCAGATGGAACAATTAAATCCGGACAATTGTGTGAGAACTTACTGGAGATGAGTGAAGTGCGGTTACCGGAAATAATGAGGCGCAGTGAATATTTCGTTATCTCCGAGATTGTTCTTGGCAGGGTAATGACATCCTCTGGTGGAAATGGACGTGACCTCACTAAAAATTCTGTTGAGTTACGGCTGGGAGGTGATGGTAAGGCTAGACTTATGTTAAGGAACATGCTGGGTGGGACAGCATGGAAGGGTGTTAAAGGGGATGGAGGAGCAACTAAAAGGAATTTGTAATGGAACGGAATACGAATTTTCATGTCTTTGATCCACATATGCCCACATCATGTCTGTTACTGCAGGTGTGCTGACGAGTGTTAAGAGCTAAGGGAGGTGATGGTCATGTAAGCACCGAGTATAAAAGAGGATTGACAAGCGTAGTTTTTGTGTATTGTTATGTAAGGAAACTAAGAATAAAACTACTATTTTTATTCCCAGCGTCTAGACAAGGTCTTCCTACACCTAATCCCTTCTTTATTTCTTTATTCTTCATTTTTGTTTCATATTCTTCCTTCTTAAGTGTTTCATCTCTTCATGCTGTTTCTTGGGTTACATCAACAAGGTCTCCCTACACCGCTATCTCCACTGCCTGGTCTTCTTTGTTGACTAGTGTGTGCAGTTGTACAGGCTTCAATACAGGAAAATGTTAAGTGCTGCCAGAAACAGGTTTCCCTTTGTAGTCTTTCATCACGAGGAAGTGTGTATATTATTATATTTTTGTTGTGTTATTTTGAACATATGTTGGGGGCCACGTCAGCAGGAAGGGCCCCCTTGGTAGTGTCAGTGATAACAAAGAAATAACGCCTGTCTGCATTTCTCTGAGGGTGTTTAATGTATATTTCATATGGACGGACATGTATGTGTGGAAATACCGAAACACTGTGGGGCTGTGTAAGATAGAGGAGGTTGGATATATTTTTCGTGTTTGTTTCACTTTCTTAATTCACCATTTTGAGGAATATTGTTATTTTGATTTATTTTAGTTGTTGTTCCTGTTATTATTATTGTTTAACTATTTCTTTTGAAGATTAATTTTATTGATAAGTGACCAAAAAAGTTATCTCTTTGGTCTCCTTAGAAACTGTGTGTGTGTGTGTGTGTGTGTGTGTGTGTGTTAGGCACTGTTACGTAGAGATTTTGTAATCAAAAATGAAATATTTGAAACATTTGAAATATTCACTATATAAATGGCCAAAAATAAATGTTTCAGTCATGTTAGGTGTCGGATTGAGGCCAACCTTTACAAAACAAAAGCCTTTTCACGCTTCGCAACAGTGCAGACAACATCGGATATGAGGTGTAGGGGTATGGATCATGTATAACTGGGTGTTGCAGCCCAAGCACAGGGTATCTGAATTCATTAAGAGATAATGCATAAGGCCAATATAGCCTGAAGCGTTGGCCAAACATCCAAGTAGACAAATCCTTAGATTGTAACTTCTCCATCATACCGCATTTAATGGCATGATTACTCGATAACGCCGCGAACTGTGGCGAATTGTGTAGTCCACATAAAAAATAGTCATGTTAAAGATCAAAAGAGATTCTCCTTATACCCGGCGTCGCGAGCTGCCTTCTTTCTTTATACAAACAACACACTTCATATGCCATACTGCATATGAGAGATTGCCCCGGAGCATGTTACTCCTCTTCATCAGCATAATCTAGGTGATCGTCTTACATATGTGTGTGTGTGTGTGTGTGTGTGTGTGTGTGTGTGTGTGTGTGTGTGTGTGTGTGTGTGTGTGTGTGTGTTTTCGTTTCTAGAATCTATTTAAAATACACCACATTCGAGCTGTTTATACACAGACTTTCACACACACACACACACACACACACACACACACACACACACACGAAATTTTTGAGCAAATTTTGAGCAGTACTAAGAAGAAAATGGTGCCAGTAGTGTTGTGCATGCAGTGATGTGTGGTGCCTCGTTGCTCTGTATCCACTGGTGTGTTTCTAGTATAGGGATGATAGTTGAATTATAGAACGATATTAGACAGTGTCGTTGGATCATGCTTGCCATTGATAGTTTTGGTAGTACTAGGATAAGGAAGCCTGCAGACAGCTTCAGCAGCCTGACAGTCTATTGAAATGGAAACAAGTCTGACGTGTACTATAGGTACAATATTGCTGAATGAAAGAAAAGAGAACGAAAATTAAGCACATCTATGTAGAGATACCAGTGGCCGCCTTCCTACTTTAATTTTCTTTATTATCTTTTTACTTTTTTTATTTATTTGTGTGTCTGTTTATTGATTTTATTTATAATTGTAGATGTTACGTTATTCAGCATTACGTATTACTTCTGTTACTTCTGTGTTGCCACTCCTACGAACTTAGCATGCATTCTATTTGCAGTACTGGTCGGCATATCCTGCAAATGGACAGCCTCCGTGCGCAATAGTTAGTTGCTAGAATACGAAGGCTTGGCCGAGGGAGAAGCCATTACTGGAAAATATGAAAATGCATAAAGGAGGAAAGAAAGATGTCCTGTAATACGTACAGTTTCCAGTTAAAGATGATGACTCCGGGAACGAGTTTTTCCAGGACGTTGTGGATGCGAGTATTACACAAACAGGCTGATATTAGGGGAAGGTTATCCCGTCTTGGGTCAGGGTGGTGGAGATGCAGTTGTGTATGAAACGGATACACACACACACACACACACACACACACACACACACACACACACACACACATATGGGGGCGCCTGTCTCCTTCCCTTAATAAAAGCATGGCTCACCAGCACCGTCCTACACTCCCCCAACACCCCACTGTTATCTTCTCCCGCTGTAGCGACTCGGTAAACAGAGCTACACTGTCAAGCAGTTTGGCTCTCATTAGGTTTTTTGAGGAGGACGTATGGAGATGACATCATAATAGGACGAGGAGCGGCTGGCGAGTCTCCTCTCCTCTCTCCTCTCTCCTCCTTTTCTCTTCTCTTCTCTCCTTCATGCTTGCTCCCCTGATTCCGTGATCCCCGCG
Source organism: Scylla paramamosain (assembly GCF_035594125.1). Classification (NCBI taxonomy): domain Eukaryota; kingdom Metazoa; phylum Arthropoda; class Malacostraca; order Decapoda; family Portunidae; genus Scylla; species Scylla paramamosain. The sequence continues at coordinate 19,853,124 of NC_087158.1, forward strand.
TCACTGCTATTCATCACCCTGCGTCGCGTTAATAGGCAACTCATTGGCGCCGCTCACTTACCTCATTACTGGAAATCGATGTGCATTCGTTATGACCGTGATTTGTGAGACGGAGATCCTGTCTGTGTGTGTGTGTGTGTGTGTGTGTGTGTGTGTGTGTGTGTGTGTGTGTGTGTGTGTGTCAGTGTGGGCATCAGATTACATCATTTTCCTGGTATAGCTTGTGTGTGTGTGTGTGTGTGTGTGTGTGTGTGTGTTTCAGTGTGGGCATCATATTACATCATTTTTGCCTGTTTTTTTCCTGTCGGTGTAGTTATTGCTTGTTAATGATGATGGCCGGTTGATGGATGAATGGACATCAGCCGAGGTAATACTATTTATCCTCACAAGTGTAGTTTATATAGCCGCAGTAAGCCGTGGCCTTCATACTCGCTATACAATACCAGAGTGAGTGGCGGAGTGCAATAAACCGGAATAATAGTGAGTCTGTATGGATCTCTACATTAGAAAATAGCTTACGCCACTCATTTACGTAATTTACTCCTAACACAAAGACAGAATTATAAAAGAAGCTTACATAGGTACATACATATACAAGGTTACTCTCCAAAAAAAGATGGGTAGCCAAGACAAGGCACACAACTTTCACATTCACTCATTCGCTCCTCTCTTTAAGCCCCTTGGCCATCGACGGAGAAGAGAAAGTACTCCTGTTTTCACTTTACGAGGATCAGTCAACACAACACAAATTCAATAACATGAATATACGTCTTTTAGGACGCCATCTATGCTCTTCCAAATATTGACGTCACGTTCCCCTACAAATTGAAGCATCAATCGTTCTTTTAATCCCTGATGGGGTCGGCCGCTCATACATGTTGTCCCCGGTACCTTTTATCTTCTGTTTCCTTCATCCAGACTCAGATGCCCATGTATCCGACTTCCTCTCGACCTTGTCTCCCTTACACCTGGCTCCTCCATCATACATTATTGTCGTACAAACCGTGAAAGGAGAACAAGAATGAAATTGAAAACAGTACGAAGTGTTCCGTATCAAATGGATTTGTATCGTGTAGTAATTATGAACATACAGTATGTATTAATTGAACTCAACATCAACGACATGTGTATTGTTGTTGGTGGGGAAAAAATCAGCCAGAAATCAGTCACTTGTTGAAAAGGAAGTAATTATTTTGTACACTAGATAGTTTTTTTTTTTTTTTTGTGTGTGTGCCTTTTGAACCTTGGCATAAATACAGTATATTAAGTGTTATATATCATATTCCATTCGTAATGTTGAAATCATGTAACATTTCCAGAGTTAAATCACTATGGGATTTTAGTTTCCCCATCATTGTTGAATTTTGTACTGCGACTGCAATGTGTACACGTAATGATGTACTATAAACTTCCCTTTCCTGCTGAAAACATGTCTAAGCATGTACCAGAAGACAGTATGGATTAGTAGTGCCTGGTGGGTATTTGTTCGCCTGCTGTGCAAGGCTACCTCATGAGAAGACCTAATTGTTTCATTAAGTAGATCATCGAGCCAGTGTTGAGGACATCGTGGTCATTTTAGTAGCTGGCAGAGATGCAGAGATGTCATATGTTTTTAAATCCTTTTGGTTTGAGATACTATTTTAATTTGTTTATATATTAATGAATTATTTTTATATCTTATTTTTTTTTCCTGCATATTGTACTTGTTTATTTAAGGACGAAGAGAGATTTAGCCTCATTTATTCATTCCGTGCTTTTTCTTGTATTTTTCTAGGACGTATTGCAGTACTTAATATTCATACCATACCCTGTCAAACCATACTAATAGCAACGCGAGCAATTTATGTGTGTGTGTGTGTGTGTGTGTGTGTGTGTGTGTGTTGCTGCCTTGTCCACGTGTCGGCATCGCTACTCTGCGTATATAAAGTTTTGAGTGTCAGTACAAATTTTCTTTTCACTTGGGAAGAAGGAAGATGTGACGACGTTGTGTCCACTTTTTGTGCTGTAGTGTAGAACGTGACAGGGTACAGCTGCTCTCTCTCTCTCTCTCTCTCTCTCTCTCTCTCTCTCTCTCTCTCTCTCTCTCTCTCTCTCTCTCTCTCTCTCTCTCTCTCTCTCTCTCTCTCTCTCTCTCTCTCTCTCTCTCTCTCTCTCTCTCTTCTAGTCTGTCAGAAAATGCTACATACTCATAGTTTGATTATATAAGTCTTGCAGTTCAGTGCAAGTAATAAGATCTCAGTGTGTGTTGTCGTATGCCCAGAGGAGGAAGAACTATTGTAAGTACACCTTATTATTTCTTATTTTCCTTAAGCAGGTGAGATTTGCCTAGAAAGTGATATTGACAGTGATTTTTTTACTTATTCCTCAGAAGCGGCTTAAATGTTTAAATAGCCTTACTTAGAATTGCCAAGTGTACTATAGAGGCGTTTAGACCACTAGAGAGATGATAGAAAGGTTGTTCATTTAATTAGTGATCCATTAACTACTATTCTTTCTCTGAGACGGCTTAATTATTTTAACAGATGTACTTAAAATGAAAACAGCCAAATATGTACTGTGATAATAAACACTAAATGAATGGTAAAGCTCAGACTGGAAGAAAGATTACCCTGTTTATTCCCCTAATGTCTATTAAACAAGACGTACTGTGGTCTGAATGTGCAAACTAAGGAATTGATGAAGTTAAGACTAGAGGAAAGATTACCTCATTTACTCCCTGTCTGTTTAACCAAACAGTACTATGGCCTGGGTACATAAACTAAAGCACTGATGGTTAAAACTGGAGGAAAGGCTTCCTTGTCTACGAAACGTAACCAAACAATACCATGGCCTGAGGATGTGTAAGAAGCAGAGTAATTTTTGCGTTAACTGCTTGCAAATTATGTGTGATTTGTTATTTGTTTATGCATGATTCTGTGTGTGTGTGTGTGTGTGTGTGCGTGTGTGTGTGTGTGTGTGTGTGTTTGTGGTTTGGTTTGATTAGATTTGGTTTTAATTGGTTTGGTTTACGGAACTAAGATCAGTTTTCACGGATGGCGGCTTTTCAAGGGCTGCGGGATTAATGGAAATGAAACCTGCCACGTGCCCAGCAAAGAGTATCCAATAACAAAAGCCAATTTAGCTACCGCACCACCTGATCTGTCCGCCTTGAAGGAAATGATAAGTTGTAGGGATGGAGACTGCAGGGAGCGGTGTGTGGTACTTTGCCTGGTGTGGTGACCTGGAGGGAAAGGAAACTGTGCTTCTCTTTTGACTTCGTTGTAAAATTTGTGTACGTATTTGTTTTACATCAGATTATCATTCATTATTTCATTATTTCTTATTATTTCGTATTTTGTGTCAGTGTTGTAAATAAAATATTGGCACTCTATTGACTTGCTTGTCATGTCATCAGGAGGTATTGAAGACCAGACAGGAGGACACAAGACAGCATTCAATCAATAGTCACAACTCTTAATTGCTGTGCCAGTAGTAGCATGCAAGATAGACACACTGCGCATTGCCGTATCTACTCTCCCAGCAAAGGTCACCGAGCAGGAGTCAATCCCCTCAAGCTATGACTGGTTCTGGTATTGGATCGCAAGAACTCTGACACGTAATCATTGCGCTGTTACGCATGACGTGTACTAATAGACTGTGTGTGAGCTGCGCCTGTTTCTCGAGTGGTGGGTATTAGGACAAAGCTGATGGATCCCTGGCCACACCTGTCTCGCCCACTGCATCTGCTCCTTCAGTGTTGTGAGAGGCAGGTGGCCTTCCTCGGAATCTATGTACTATTGTAATCTGATAGCCTTGGTATGAACAGAAGGGACAGGGAGGGGACAAGGAACGCGCACACTTATCTCTCACTCCATGCTACTAAACTCAGTACTTGTGTGTGTATCAATTCCATTTTCCCTTATGAACGCTTATACATGTTTTCCTCTTCATTATTTTTTACGTATATGTTACTTACATAAAGATATATTACTGTCTATGAATGTCACAAGCGGTAAATATCACCACCGCCACCGTCATCATCATCAATCATAACCATCATCCACCACCGCCACCAGTCACCACAAGTCACCACAAGTCACCACTACCGCCACCGCCACCTCTGCTTGTTACTCATTTTATACACAGATACTTTGCTGTCACAACATCGAGTTTCATGCTTACTTGTTATCAAAAGAAGCTTCGCTGCAGCACCACATTCGCCTTTAACTAGTGCGAGGAGGGGCACACACTTTCTACAGACGGAACACATCACATCAATATATTTCACTTTTCCTTTCTCCATCTACCTTGAACAGCCTTACACACACACACACACACACACACACACACACACACACACACACACACACACACACACACACATACACATACACACATACACACCGTAAAGAGGAAGAGCAAAAACAAGAAGAAATACGTGGGATGAGATGTGACGTGCTGAAGCAGAAGGTGAAGGGTGTCAGACAGGCAGAACTGCAGGAGTATTGCCCCCGTGGTGTTCCCTCGATACATCGCGCTCAACAAAGCACAATGAATATTGAACATTCAACATAACTGGAAGACAGGCACAGCGTGCCAAGGACAAAGAGAGGATATCGCCCCCTGGCTCCTGTGTGATGGGTGGGCGCTGAAGGACGCCAGGAAAATTAAGGGAAACGGGATATATTTAGGAAGCTTGTTTTGTATTTTATAAATGCTTGTAATGAAAGCAGGCAGTGTCGGAACGTGTACACCTCCTTTATTTTTTTTACTGCTGTGGTTTTATTAATATTAACAACAATAAACGCTTGTATGGATACACATTAAAAGAATGAATATGAGTTTAATTTCGTTTATTTAAGAGACTGCAGTATATAAATAATGCCTTAAAAAGAAAAAAAAAAAACTGTAGGTGATTGGTTTGAGAAGAAATGTTTAGCAGTGAAAGGATAAAAGGATAACCAGCAGCATCAGCAACAAAAAAAGAAATGTTTGCAGGACTCGTCATCGCAGCCACGGATCTCTTACGGTATAATAATATTATTTTGATGCATTCTGCGAGCAGTTTTGTAACTCAGAAATGTTGGATGTTGCCCACATTTCGCTGTGCATATCGCTGCTGTATATCACTCGCAGGTGTTGAGAGGACCGACAGAGGTGTGAAGGTGTTATTGTCAGGTGATGGGCGTCAATTATTTCGCTTTTGTCAACATATCCCGCCGCCCGAAGTGCTGTAATTGAGTTTTCCCTCGACGGTTGTATGTTTTTCCATGCATGTAATTATTACATTGCGAACATTTTTCTTGTTTGTCATGTTTTCTCTTGTTTGTGAAACGCAAACTTGGATTATGCTGATGAAGAGTAGTTGAATTTTTTAACCTTATAATATACAATGTATACATGACTGTTTACTGGTGACTTTGATACGGTTTCTTATATAATATGAATCAGACCATTTTTTTTTTCTTATTATGTAAGAGGGGCTCTGGTAAAGGGCAACAAAAACGAAGAAGATAAAAAAGCTCACTGAAGTAAATATCTGTAAAGGCAAGAGGCTAAAAAGGATTATCTAAAATTGAAGTAGAAGTACGAAGCAAATATACGATGAAATAAGTAAGAATGAAGTAAATACCTACCCACGCAGCTACCCACACACACACACAGATCCACCGCGGCGTTTTCTTAGTAAGAGCATGACGTCATGACCGAGGCGCATTGTCGGTAAGCCAATGTGTGGTGGTGAACCCTTGCTGCATCCGCTATCTCTGAATCCCCTCTGGCTGTACCGCAGGGAAAGACAATATCGCATAAACCTCGTCTTGAAAAATGGTGATGAAAATAATGCTAAAAAAGAAGTCTCGAGATGATAACATTGAAGCAGAGTAAACAAGCACTGAAGAGAGAGAGAGAGAGAGAGAGAGAGAGAGAGAGAGGTGGGGGGGAAATACATACGCTCGTACACCTTCCAAACACACACACACACACACACACACACACACACTTCATTATCTCCGTCTCATCTTCCACCACAATCTCTCCACAAACAACTTTCCTCTTCCTTCCTTTTCCTTCTTTTCTTCTTTGCCTTCCTTTCCCTTCTTCTTCTTCTTTAATACTCTTACTTTCCTTCTTCCTCCTCCCTTCCTGTTGCCTCCTTCTGTGATCTCTGCTCTTGCCTCTCACTGTCTTCTTCCACCTACTCTCCACTATATATCCTCCATTCTCTTCCTCTTTCTCCTTTCATTATCTCTTCGCAGTGCTAACTCTCACATCATTTCCCCTCACTTCTTTTTATCCCTCTCATTTCTTCTCTCCCATTAACTTCCTTCTCTTATTCCAACGCCCAATCATTTCTTCTTCCTCCTCCTCCTTCTGTAATTTTTTTCTCATCTCTATTACCTTTCTCTTTCTCCATTTCACTTCCTTTCGTCTTTGTCTTCTCTTTCTCGGCTCCCTACTATTACATTTCTCCCTTTTTCTTTAATCTTCTATTCGTATCACCTTTCTCTCTCCCTCCCTTTCACTCCTTCATCTCCTTCCTTTATCCATTTCCTTTTCCTGACCTTCTTCCTGTTGATTCCCTCTCTCTCTCTTCTGAGGCCATATGAGCTCGTTGTTATGGCGTCCCATATCTAATTAATCAATATTTTTTCTTCGTCTCTTTTCACGGCCTGGCATTCCTTGCCTCCTTTCCGCATAAGCTGCTATATAACTGTGCTCTGACGGTGTCTTCAAATCAGTCAATTTTCTCGTGTTTTAGGTTAGGTTAGGTTTGTTTTGGTTAGTTGAGGTTAGGTTTGGTTTAATTTGGCTTGAATTGCTTTCGTTAGAATAGTTTAGGCGTGGTTACCTTAGGGTGGGGTAAGATAGGTTTGGATAGTTTAAGTTAGGTTAGTTTACGTTGTCTAGATTAGATCAAGTTATGTTAAGGTCAGGTCGTCAGGTTATGTATGGTTAGGGGAATGATTTTTGTTGGGAGTTTTTTGAAGAATCTTATTGGATGACCTTTGGATGGCAATGTTTGCACGTCAGCATGGCCACGAGCTGAATCAGACCACCTCAGTAAGTAGACTTTAGTAATTACTTTGATTTTATGATGTATTGCTTATGTTATGAAATTACATAGCGGGCTGCGTGGTGTGCGGAGCGGTGACGCGTGCCAGCCCTACCTACGAGTCAATTTTTTTTTTTTTTTTTTTTTACGTAAGGTCACTGACCGAAGGAAACAAAAAAGAGGAAAAAAAAAAAATCACTGAGATGCGAGTCCCAAAAGAGATGTCAAGAGAATCATAGAAAATTGAAGGATAAGTGTCTTGGAACCTCCCTCTTTAAAGAGTTAAAGTCATAGGAAGGAGAAAATACAGAAGCAGACAGGAAATTCCAGAGTTTAACAAAGAGAGGAATGAATGATTAAGGTTAACTCTTGTATTAGAGAGTTGAACAGAATAGGGATGAGAAAAAGAAGAAAGTCTCGAGCAGCGAGGTTGCGGGAAGAGGGGAGGCATGCAGTTAACAAGATCAGAAGAGCAGTTGTCATGAAAATATCGGTAGATGAGAGCAAGAGATGCAACACTGCGGCGATGAGAAAGAGGCTGAAGACAGTCAGTTAGAGGAGAGAAGTTAATAAGACGGAAAGCTTTTGATTCCACCCTGTCTAAAATAGCGGTATGAGTGGAAACACCCCCCCCCCACCCCATACATGTAAAGGATACTCCATACATGCACGGATAAGGCCCCTTGTAGGCCCCTTGTACAGAGTTAGCAGCTGGGGATAGGATGAGAAAAACTGGCGAAGACGACTCAACGCCTAACTTCATAGAGGCTGTTTTAGCTAGAGGTGAGATGTGAAGTTTCCAGTTTAGATTATAAAGGACAGACCGAGGATGTTCTGTGTACGTTACTGAAGTTATTTAGTTAGAGAACTTGCGGAGGATAAGTGTCTTTCTTTCTGTTATTTCTGTCTGTCTGTCTGTCTTTTAACCCCCCTTATCCTCTCTCTCTCTCTCTCTCTCTCTCTCTCTCTCTCTCTCTCTCTCTCTCTCTCTCTCTCTCTCTCTCTCTTCCCTCATTTCTTCGCCTTGAATGCATCAGACACTGGAACTCCTATCCTCGCGCTCCCAACAACTTGAGGAGCCTTCTCTGCGGCTTCCAGCGAATGATTAGAGGCCTTCTTTAAAGACGCTCAAGGTTGCAGAACTTGGGAGAACGCTAAATGTGTTTGGGAGACTTTGAAGGCGGGAAGTTGCGTGCTGCGGCGCCACTCGGGGGTTAGGTTAAAGGGCTTGGTGGTGGTGGTGGTGGTTTTAATGTGAGAGAGAGAGAGAGAGAGAGAGAGAGAGAGAGAGAGAGAGAGAGAGAGAGAGAGAGAGAGAGAGGAGAGAGAGAGAGAGAGAGAGAGAGATAGAGAAAGGGGGGGAAGGGAGGAAGGGAGGGAGAGAGGGCGGGGAAGGGAGAGAGAGAGAGAGAGAGAGAGAGAGAGAGAGAGAGAGAGAGAGAGAGAGAGAGAGAGAGAGAGAGGTGGGAGGGGGAACATTTCATAGTACGAGTGTAATTTGCGGATGAAAAAGATTTACATGCCCACTCTTCAAAACATAAATAAGTAAATAAATAAATGAATAAATAATTAGATAAATAAATGATATAAATAAATAAGTAATTAAAATGAATGAGTGAATAAATTAAGAATAAAGTATTAATAATAACAACAACAATAATAATAATAATAATAATAATAATAATAATAATAATAATAATAATAATGATACCGATGATAATGATAGTAACAATATCAACACCAATAACAACTTAAAAGTAAAATAATAAACACAAATAAATAAAAACATTCAGATCCGCCATGCTCAAAGTGCCCTGTATTCATAACACTGCTGTCATGAACGTTTTCTTCTCTCACTCCTCGCAATGGCCCAGCAGGTGTAATGTAATTGTACTACATATTTCCTTTTCTCTTTCAGTTAACATTTACCTGAATTGCTCGGCAAGTACTTTTTCTTTCTTTCCAGGTGTCAATGTCTCGGGGTGGTGCTCTGCCGCTCGTCTCGTCAGCAAAGTGTAAGGTAATGTTTGAAAATAATTTTTGAAAGCTGCTAGTAACTTCCTAAGCCCGGGACTGGCATGGCTACCCGTCAGGCTGGATGAAATGGTCTGGTGCAAGCTTTTACTATAATTTCAAAAATCATCATTGACAGCAGAAATACTTGTCCAGTATTTGAAACCTTTTATTACTTATCTTTTTTTTTTTTCACTTAAGGAAATAATTGAAGCTGCAACAAGCCATCAAGCCTACACGTGAGAGTTCCTCTAACAGTACTACCACGGGGCCCTATGCCGTTGTTATGCCCCACGAGAAACAGGCAGTCATTCTCCGATGTGACCATTTACAACGATCAGTATTTTTTCTCTCTCTATAGAATAATTAAGAAGTTGATGTGTTCTCGATCACTTGCATGCGATGCATGTTGAGTCCTGCGTGAGGGACCCAATGCAAGCCTTCTGTGAATCGAAATAATGGACATATTTGTTGCTTCGGTGGGTACTTTTCTGTTCCAGTTCAGGTTAATTAGGAAGTACCCGAGCTGGCTGATCACGCAATAACACTTATTCCTGAGTGTCTACTTACCTTAAATTACGCGCATGAGCATTACACGGCAACGAGCCCGCGTGGCCCTGCTGGTGTACTATTGTGGAGAAACTTTCACCACTAATTTTAAGGTCATGACTTGGGGCTCAGTGTTACTACCTATATTGTTTTCTTCATTAACTTTTTTGCGTGAAACCAAGGGTATATATATTTTAACAGCATCTCCTACAGACAGACAGTATTTCAGTCAGTGGTTACAGTATTGGAGAAAAAGATTTGTGTGAGCTGGTTGACATTTTGATAAGTTTCTTTTTCATATGCTGCCTTTCGTTTCTGAAGAGAGCCACTTTTCCCAGGAAATTCAATTCTGATGTGAGTTATAACAGACTGAAGGACGGCCGCTGTGCTGTCGACGGTAAAGATAGAAGAATCAGAAGCCTCGTTGAGTGCCACAGCCTTATTTAAGTTATCTAGGTTAGCATGTTATAGGCAATAATATTACTTTCATCTTTCGTTTCTATAATTTTAAGATAACGTTTCCATGTTTCTGTATCTCCGCATGTCGTATTGTGTCGTGCTTGCCTTTGCTGCTCAGGTTTTGCATGTTCTGTGCTTTTTAAAGACCTACTCTTAAATTTGGTATCTTATTGTTGTATTATTTGGTCAGTTCAGTGCTTTAATTTTAATGCTCTTCCGGAATGGATTTGAAGAACGATTGAATCTTCTGGTTCTGACATCCTAGGTTATTATTGGAGTATATTCGGGAAGGATTTTGATGCACTACTAACACTATGAACAAAAGGTACTATCATGTCATGGAAAAGAAGCCTCTTCTGTCATTTTTTTTTTATCTTTGGACTTGCAATGAGAAACATGGAATCAGTATAGAACTAATTACTACTAGTGTTGAAGGTTAGTAACTATTGAAAAGAAACATGTACAAAATAATGTACCCCAGGCACTTCATATTCTTGACTCGGGTCGTGACTGGTGGTGCTGAGTGACGTGTGTTGCTGCTACACCTTGCTTACTGATCACCCTCATGGAGTGACGCAGCACTTGGTAGCTTGATAGGCCTGCTGTTCCCATCTAGTCCTAAAGGATACCGTGACTAAGTATTTAAAGTTGAAGTAAGTTCTTTCCTTTTCACTGATTTAAGTCACCCGTAATAAAGACAATTTTTACTGCATATGACAGGCAGACATCATCCCCGTAGTGCAGCTGTGTTCGCGTGGAATATTAGCTATGTTAGTATTAATAATCGTGTACTGGAGGCACCACAGATACACAACACTCAGTTCTATTAAGCTCAGTGTCCAGAAGTACAAAAGAGCAGGAGACGCCACACACAAACGAAAGCGCCAGAACTAGAGATACATGACAAGCATATAATGAATAAATGAATGAATAAAGTAAATAACTGATAATTATAATAATTACAGTAATAATAATAATAATAAAATGAAAATTAATTTAAGTACCATAACAATGGAAAGATTAATGCTGGCCAAACAACTTACATTTATCTTTTCTGCGCTCTTCTGAAATTAAACTTTCTCATATTTTGTGTCTACGAGTGCTGTTTTTATAATGAAATTTTGTAATGCGTAATTAGGGATCCTTTCACAAGGTGATTCTCGGTGCACGTTTTGGTAATGACTGTACTTGCTATACTGCATTTGGCGTCCCGAGAGAGGCATCAGTGTTGTGTTCCTCGCGTGTACACATTCCACGTGAACGGCGTGTAGCGTGTGGAATGACATCACCTTGACACTAACGAGATGCATGTCGCTTGGTATTTCCCCTATTGTTTTTTTTTTCTTTCTTTTAAACAGGCGAACATGAGACAGAGGAGAAAGAATAAAAAACTGCTTCCTTCCTTCCTTACTTGCTTTCGTGCTTGCTTGCTTCTTTACTCGCTTGCTTGCTTATTATTTTACTCACTCGTTTGCCTGCTTGCCTGTGTGTTTGCTTGCTTGCTTGACTGACTGACTGACTGACTGACTGAATGACTAAATGACTGATTGACTAACTGATTGTTTAGTCGTTTGGTTGGCTGGTTGATTGACGATGTAACATGAGGAGGAGAGAGGGAGGAAGTTAATTATAGACAAGAATATAAATTACTCCTCCACAACTACCTAACTGCAACAATAGCGAGCGGGCAGTGAGTACATCAGCGGCTTGAGCTGTGGGAGGACGGGTGTGAGGCATGGACGGCTGGGGGCAGGTACTGGGACGACTAATAAAGGGGATAGAAGAGGGTAGAATGATAGGATAAGAATAAATCGTATGGATGATGAGGAAGGGATCAGTATTAGGCATGAGAAGGCTGGTGGATACGCGTAGAGGTTCCTGACGAAGGGCGTGTAGGATCGACAAGTTCTCCCCCGCACCTCCCCTCAAGGACACCGCTCCCCCTGACATATCCTTAAGTTATGCAGCGGCAGAGTCCATCCCTAGCCGTTAATCTCTTCCGGGGCGGCCCATCAGCTTCCGCGGGCCATCGCTCTCCTCGCCCGCCGCCCCTTCCCGCCCCATCATGCCGCTGGCTTACTGGTGGGGAGGGTGGAGGGGGGAAGAGAAGCGAAGGAGGGTCATTTATGGTGTGAGCGTTAGGGCCAGGAAGTCGAGGGGTGATGAGGGAATATGGATGTGTGTGTGTGTGTGTGTGTGTCAGAGAGAGAGAGAGAGAGAGAGAGAGAGAGAGAGAGAGAGAGAGAGAGAGAGAGAGAGAGAGAGAGAGAGAAACTTGACTGAAAGGGGTAGTATATTAGGGTAATTATCAGTGGAGGAAGAGGAGGAGATGGAGGACGAGATGGAGATAGAGGAAGAGAAGGAGATAGAGGAGGAGGAGGAGGAGGAGGAGGAGGAGGAGGAGGAGGAGGAGGAGGAAGAGCAAGATTCAAGAGTGGAGAATTTCTTCTTTAATAGTTATACAACAGCCACGAATTGAGAGAGAGAGAGAGAGAGAGAGAGAGAGAGAGAGAGAGAGAGAGAGAGAGAGAGAGAGAGAGAGAGAGAATGCATCCTAACTAGCCATCCATCAAAAGCCAGTAGGTAGTTAACGTCTCCAACCTTAACGACCGATGAACACTGATTAATGACGATAATTACTTGGATACCGACCACCGACCCTGTCCTTCCTTCCTCCTCTTTCTCTTCCTCCTCCTCCTCCTCTTCCTCCGCTCCGCCGAATCTGCATAAGTGAGGAAAACGGTTCAGCTGAGACGGGGAAAACCGGGAATTTGAACCATTAATTACCGCGATCCCGAACTCTTCAAGCGACTCCTGACGGCGGTGGCGATGGTGGTGGTGGTGGCGGTGGTCGTCATCGTCCGGGAGACAATGCAAGGGTTATAGATTTCCGATTCCAGATTCGCTTATCCAAGTCCCCCTCAGAAGTTTCAGTCCGTGTCTCAAGAAAGCTAATCGACTCTCTCTCTCTCTCTCTCTCTCTCTCTCTCTCTCTCTCTCTCTCTCTCTCTCTCTCGTAGCTGGAAGGCTCTAGTTCAATTCCGGCTTGATTCTTTCTTTAGAAGAGGTAGCGCTCTCTCGTAACCGCTGTATGTTAATCAGTTTTCATATCGTTTGTTTTCCTTACTCTCTATTTCACTTTGTCGTTGTTATTATTAGTAGTAGTACTTTGTTTATCGTTATCAATTATCATCGTTATTTATTTATTGTCAACAAGTGAGAGAAAAGCATTTTCGTGCCATGAGTATTTCATTACGCGTAGTTCGCCTGTTTCAACACACACACACACACACACACACACACACCCCTGCCCGCCCTCCAGTACTAATTACTGGTGTCACTTCCTGCTTGCTGTGTTACCGCGCTGGAGCACAAGTGTCTCACTGCGCCTCTCTCTGCTAGGATACAAGAAGCATTGTGGTGCTGAGGCGTGACCTGAGCCCCAGCCCTCTAATCCCCGCTGGTGGGCACGCGGCGTGATGATGATACAGTGACTGAGTTCAGTTCTATGGTCTGTCAGTCGGAGTGTTGACAGGCGAGGTGCCGTCTCTTGTATAGTTATTACTGGCTGTATCAGCACTTTCGTCGTTGGTTTGGGTCGCTGTCGTAAGCTTCGGTTTTATTTTTGTTCGTGTTCGACGTCATCATTGTGGTCATCGTTGTTGTCATTTTGTCTTCATCATCGTCGTCGTTGTCGTCTTCATAAAGATCTATATATCTCAATACTGTACATACGCATAGATCTTGGTGTTCATTATCATCGTCGTCTTCAGCTTCGCCTTCATCATTGTCATCATCATCAGCATCGGTAGGCACGTCGCGCAGATACCATAATAAAAAAAAAAAAAAAGCATTGCACCCGAAGCAGCAGGAGCATCAGACGAGCTCCTAAACAGTAGCATGAAGGAAAGGCAGTATTGCTTGTGGCCACAGCTCGCCGCCCTGACAGGAAGGGTTCGCAGCCCAGTCACTTGGCAGCAGCTGGTGCTTAATAGCTGGTTAGACAACAATAACCGAGCATCATCAGTTGAGTGGCGGCGATTATTACAGCAGCCATCCCATCAAACCTGGGCTGCCTCCATCGGGACCCATCATTAGTGGCGTCAAATGTGCTTGTGCTGAGGCGGCCATTACCTAGAACAGGCGCACAGGTGCTCTGATAGGCTGGTGAGTGGAGGAGGGAAACGTCGCGGAGATACTCATACGTCCCTCGAGCCTCCATCAACGGGGTGAGGTGACAAGAGGCGAGGCGAAGCTGGCATGAGTCGAGGCCTAACATTTCCCTCAGATAGAAATAGAGAGGAGTGGAATGGCTGCAGGGGGAGGCAAGGCTCTGCTTCTCACGCTGATGAGGCACCGTAATTCCGTATTGTTTACATAACTATAGTGATAATGACTGTTACTGATGCTGCTGTTGTTGTTACTACTACTACTACTACTACTACTACTAGCTCCACGGTTGTGATTAATAATAGGGTTACTGGTTTGATTGTATATATATATTTTTTAGTATTCATTGCCATTATCGTTTTTTCATCATCATCATCATCATCATCATCATCATCACCACCACCACCACCACCACCACCACCACCACCACCACCACCACCACCACCACCACCACCACCACCCCTACCACCACCCCTACCACCACCACCACCACCACAACCACTACTACCACCACCACCACTACTTATTACTTGCATTATAAACAATAAAATTTCTGAATTATAATTTGATACACACGCAAGGTGGCATATGTAATAAAGATACATGAAGAGTGGCAATAAAGAAGCGAGTTACAAAATGTTAAAAAAAAAAAATATGAAGTGACCACCTCGTGGCTTGCTCTTGTTTCTCGATAGCTACTAATGTGGTTTGCGGAGAGTGAGGGATGGCGACGCTCAGTCCTCTCTCATTTTCGTCGCCTTTTGCCACGAACACAGGGTTCGAAGCCACGCCTGCCATCTGTCATAAACACTCATATCTGAGGGACATGGTAAGGCTGCTGCGACAGAGGTGAGAAAAGTTTGCAGTAGTAAATATAGTAATGAAGTATGTGCCAAAATGGTATCCCCGAGGCAGTGCAATAACACTGATGGCAATATTGCTACAGCTACAGTTATTGCTGCTACAACCCATTGCTACTGCTACTGCTGCTACTACGGTTACGGCTATTACTGCTGTTGTTGCTGCTGCTGTTTTTACTGGTTCTGCTGCTGCTGCTGCTGCTGCTGCTATTACTACTACTACTACTACTACTACTACTACTACTACTACTACTACTACTACTACGATCTTGTCTACTGGTAATGATAATACTCTTGAACTCAGGTAATATCACAAAATTATGTTCATATATTGAGCGTCAAAGGCGGTAAGAGCAATTTCATGTCATCAGTTGAAATGAACCTCCCATGTACAGTACTACTTCCTCCTGCCTGGTTAGTAGCCGCGCGTGCCTCGCCGTTATTACCCAGCACTGACCCAGACTGACCCAGATAGAGTGGTGCCCGCCGTGTTCATCTTATTAAATAGTCAAGTATCGGTAGCCCTCCGTGATGAGTTAATAAAATAAGGTGACGTCACGCTGGGCTTGATTCAATGAGGTCGAGCCAGTATTTTGTTTGGGACGAAGTTTATTGTTTTTCTCACACCGGACTAGCAGGATCGTATGTATTACGTTAATTTCTCTCTATACGTACAATTACCAGATGTACTGTACATATCTTACGCCACTCACTTGCTTTGCGTTCCGTCTACGTAGGTTGGAGAACAGATGTGCGTGATTTGCTCGGGGCTGTCTTGGCTGCTGGTAAGTCCATGGGTCTGGTTGTATATCTCCAGCGTGGTCATTTTATTTTTCTCTTATTAATTGTATTGTGAGTGATTGCCACAGGACTCGTCCACTTGCGTGGCCCCGAGTGTGGAGGCAGCCGCGGTCCTCACTTTCATCTGCCTGTGGTTGATGGACTGCCAGAATTTTTATCATCAAAATTTATATATGTTAATGGCACTGACTCGGTCAAAAAAATAATAGGGAATTAATATTGTAATTCATTGTAATTTACTGTGATGGATGTATGAGTAACAAGTTCACATTTCAGTGCAAATAGAGCTCATCTGACCGATTGCTTGTTGTTGGGCGAGCTGCTTCACAATCAAACATTGAGCTAAGTTTGATACTCAGACCTCGAGATCTGGGCATCTGTTCAGGAAGACCTCTCCCTTTGAGTTTCTGCTTGTTAAATTTTGCCCAGTGTGGCGACGCCTTTACGCTGCCAATAGTAGGAGGTGCAGTGACTTAATCCATACTATAACATGTGTCATTTCTCTTACTCAATTTCCAACTTTTTTTTTCAGTGGCTTATTTGTGTGCTTCTTTTTGCAAGAGACTTTTTTTTATTCTTGCCCCCGAGTATCAGTAGTTAGAGTATTACTACTATTTATGTCCACTTACATGGCCCCTCCTATCTGAGTTTCTGGTGACGCCTCTCACCCCTCTAGTGGTCTGTTAGCATCGCCTCCAGACTACTGAACCAAGTGATAATCCCCTGCCCAGTGTGGTTCTTGTTCATCCCTTGTTTCCACTTATCTCTTACACTGTACATTATGTATTCTCTTTCATACCTCTGTCCTTCTCCTCCTCTTGTTTCTTTTCTCCTGTTCCTCCTCCTTTCTGTAATTTCCTTTCTCATTTGTATCACTGAATATCACACTTATGTTCTTCACATTCTTGAGATAAGGAAGTCTTGTTGGGTGGCCTGGAATAGACAGGCAGCTGATTAGGAGAAGGGATTTGTCCTACAATGAACTTCAAGAAACTGCTCCTTCCCCAACCCTGGCCGTCACCCAGCAGTGGCTGCCGCGCTTCACCGCCCATCCTCCCACCAGGTGCCAGCAGCGGCCTCACTCACCGCGGCAATATTCATATGCCAAGGGAAGAAAATGTTTGAAGAAAAAAGAAATTTAAATTCCCAATGATTTCTCATATTGAAGTGGCGGCTTTATGGCGGAGCAGCAGGCGACCCGCAGGCCGGCGCCTGTGTGCTGCTGTGCTGCGCCACCTGATTCACGGGCTGACGACACTTAAATGACTTCTACTACTCGCATTTTTCTTCTCTTGAAATTGTAATCTACATTTTCTGTAGGTCGTGAAATTCGAAGATTAATTGGTGAAAAACACACCTTTGAAAACCTGTCATTGTGTTGCAAATGAAAAGGTGGAATTTAATGTAGTGTTCCGAGAGTTGCGTGAACAAGTGCAGGTTAATGTGTGTGTGGGTGGGTGGCTGGCCGGGTGGCCGGGAACACAGGGTTGTAGAGAGAGAGAGAGAGAGAGAGAGAGAGAGAGAGAGAGAGAGAGAGAGAGAGACAGAGAGAGAGAAAGTTTCTTTATGGAGGACCGGTCTAGTCATAGCGGTATATGGTTTGGCACAGTTGCGGACACGGAGTGTTATCACACTATCAGGTGAGTTTCATTCAACGTCCTACATCGTGGCAACCACTTCACCATGACTTATTTCTTATTAAAATGCGACTCTTGCTGTGACTGTCATCAAAGATAAATTTCACTTGATATATGACTGGAATTTATCACTTGTACATGTTGGTAACACTTTATAAGGTTGTATTTTCCAGGCTTTATCGAAACTTTTCAACACGAGTCATCCTTTCCTTGAATTTTAGTGAGCAACGCTAAATTATTCTCAGCACTATTAAATATTAACAAATATACGGTGATTATACGAAAAAAATATATCCAAAATAAGCTGAATATATATATATTTTTTTTAAACACAAAGGCGTTTTGTACAAAAAAAAAAAAAAATCAATGACAGCGACAAACACTGGCTTGATGATGACGTCATGAACCTGTCCGTTGAGCCATGACACGATATTATTGTGATTTTCATTCTTATAATATTATTTGGTAATCATTATATTACTTAGTCAATTTTTTTTTTTTTTTTTTTTTTTTTTTTACAAAAACCGATAAATAAATGTCATCAGGATCTCATCTCCGGGCACTTGGGTGGCGGTCTGCTAGGCTTCCATTGGACATTGATAATTGCATTTATCATATTTCTGAAATTAGTTTATATGTTATACTTTCATCATAGTATATTATACTGCACTGTATCTTGTTCATTATGAAATAGTTCAGAGAATGCACGTACAAATAGGCAGTGCAATACATCACTTCTGTGACGACGCTTCCTGGGACCGATTGTACATTGATCATCACAAGTCAAGTATCTGCACTGGTCTCACTTCCCCCTCTTTTTTTTTAGTCTTACAAAACCTGAGGATCGATGGGTTGCAAGCTCACCGGACGCAATACTAAGGAAAGAGACAAAAGTACAAGTGAATGCAGAGGGCTACTGTGGCTATATAACGTTTAGGAAAGGGTCACTACTCATCTCTATCCTGGAAGGTTTCTTATTCTAATGTATATTTCCGCGAAGGGAAAAGAAAATCCTTCTTTTGCCTTAGTTAAGACTTCATCAGGCTGATGCACAGAAATAATATTGCTCCACCCCAGGTCGACATAAATATAGTACCGGAGCCAGGCGTTGTATTGACTTTATGAACTTTCGCCTTCCGTTCCAGCGAAGTATAAAAGTTTTGGCGTGACTGTGATACTGAAATTTTGGCTCACTTTATATTTACTGTGAAGTCTCGCTCCACATTTTTCTTCGCAATGGAAGTTTGTATTTTCCTTCTCACCTGAAAAATAAGTGATTTTTTGTTACTTTTGTTATTATTTGTTTGGATTATTATTGTTATTATTATTATTATTATTATTATTATTATTATTATCATTATTATTATTATTATTATTATTATTATTATTATTAT
>NC_087158.1:19877039-19917039 GCF_035594125.1 Scylla paramamosain
ATATATATATATATATCCACCAATCATCCCTATTCATGAGTTTATCCTGTCGTCTTGGAGCAGTCTGATTACTGAGTTTATTTCATTCATAATGCTACCATTTTGATAATGAGTTTCTTTTTAATTTCTCTTGTATCTGTTAAGCATTAACCCGTTTTTCTTGTTCTATGGAGATGACTATCCGGAAGAGTTTTGGCTGTTATGTATATTCTTTATGCCATTTAATATCTCTGCCAGATGCTGTCTTATAGTGCGCGTCTAACATATGTAAATTCAACAACTTTAATTTCCTCTCGCAAGGGATGTAATTTCCCTTGTATCGTTTAGTAATATTCCTTTGTAGCTTATTGCTGTACTAGCCATCTAACACAGCCTGCTCACAGGAAGGAAGTGAGGGATGAACAAATACATACAACTTTTTATGAAGAGAAGGTAGTATCGTGAAGGCTACATTACCTACACTTGGATCATAGTCCTCACAGTTACAGGAAAGACAAAAAAAATTATATATATATATATACGTATATATATACGTATATATATACGTATATAAATACGTATATATATATATATATATATATATATATATATATATATATATATATATATATATATATATATATATATATATATATATATATATATATATATATATATATATATATATATATATGATGTTTTTGAAACACGAAAAAAGAATACTATCGAAAAACATTTACTCGTTCATGTTTTGACCTAAATAACTAAATTCTTGGCATGTTGGGTTTGCATTATATTTCAGGAACTGGTAAAAGAAAAGAAAAAAAAAAGGAGAGAGAGAGAGAGAGAGAGAGAGAGAGAGAGAGAGAGAGAGAGAGAGAGAGAGAGAGAGAGAGAGAGAGGCTCTGCACACAAAGGCAAGAGGTAAAGTGAGCAGCACAGAGCGTGAGGGCGGTAGCCTGACAATATAAGTAAAGCAGCAAAAGTAGGGTAAATACGCACATTGTAGATCAGTACAGTTACTGACGGCTTACTTTTCACGGGTTTAACAAAAGGAAGTATATTTTGTAGGGTGTTTTAAAGTTGTGTTATTTAGTCTCTTATTGGTAAGAATTAGTGAAATGTATGAAGTTAGTTCCTCGACCGCCAGTCCAGAGCAGTGTTGGGGAGGGGAGGGTTTTGCTCAGGCTGTTCTTGGCGTTTGCACTTGTGGATCAGAGTGGTCGTTCGTGGCGCCATAAGAAAATCGTTGTTGTGAACGTCAAAATTGCAATAATCTTATCAGAATGAGCGTGAATTGTTTATTTGTGTACTATGTACTTGCATTAGGCGTGCTATTCATAAGCGCATATTTTGTATTATGTACTCGTGCCTGGGTTTGCTCCGGTGCGCCACAACAAAGTTATTACAGTAATGCTTTGGGAAAACAATGCACGGCTTTTGACATACCAGTGAGTGTAATATCCAAGTTTGTGTCGCGATTCAGTACACCGTAAGTGAGAAGGAATTACTTCGCGAACTTAACACCTGCAAACGCTGGAAAAAGTTTGTTTTTTCCAGAATGTTTGCGGCAACATTCCTTGGAGGTGACTCTCTACCTGCTCGTCGTCAGCTTCAGCAGCACCGCAGTTCAGGATTTATGTGCGATATCCTTGGGAGACATTGTTGTGTGGAGTGTGGCGTGTAACGAGCTAGACATCTTTCTTCACTCGATCAATGGACGGAGTTTCACGCTTCATGAAATTAGCGAGAAGTGTGTGTGTGTGTGTGTGATATTGAAAAGCAAAATTCTGTTCCACTTAAAAGGTTGACAAGTGTACCGATTTGTCTGGCGGCATTCAGGACGTTATTTGGTGATGAGTCCTCACCTGCAACACGCTCCCTATTGTAGATATTGTTTATATCACTACGTTATGAAAATAATAACTGGTGTTTTACAGAGAGAGAGGGAGAGAGAGAGAGAGAGAGAGAGAGAAAGAGAGAGAGAGAGAGAGAGAGAGAGAGAGAGAGAGAGAGAGAGAGAGAGAGAGAGAGAGAGAGATTGGTAATAGTAAAATAAATGGAAGTGAAACTTGACGAGGAATGTAGAAAGACAATGCCTTGAGGAACAATCAGTTTATCCCTCGCGGAAGAAAAAAAAAATGAAACTAAGTAAAAATAGCTGCCGGTATGAATATGAACACACACACACACACACACAGAAAAAAAAAAAGTGGAAAGAAAAAAAAGGAAAAAAATATATATTCCGGGGAAAAACGCATGAGTAAAAAGAAAAAAAAAGTATACAGGGGGAGAAACAACAACGGCAGCAGGAAAAGCAACAACAACAACAACAACAACAACAACACCAATACCAACAACAACAACAACAATACTAACACCACCACCACCACCAACAACAACAACAACAACAACAACAACAACAACAAATCAACAGTATTTCAATAGAGCTGGTGTGCGTTGTTGGAAAATAGATATGAAGCACACAACAACAGCCTGTTGGGATATAACCAGAGGAGGGTGAGCTGGATGGAAAAAAAAGTATATGTAAAAAAAAAATACATCTATTAAAGAGACTACGGAAGGGATAACTGTAAAGTCCAAAAAATGTTGAGGCTTTCCGTAATGATGATCCAATAAAAGCTACAGCCACAGGTCATTGGTCCGCCATGCAGGGCGGCATGGTGGCATCCAGTGCCGCTGTTACGGGTTGGGCCGGTGCCTTTCTTACGCGCGAGCACCGGCACAATGGCACCACCACTTCAGTGATTAGTGGCTCTGGAATATTCAACAAAAGGCCAATAATGCGTGGTAATTGATATGACATCAACAGAATATACAATACCAATATTAGGGCAATGAAGCGTTCACAGCGCTGCCTAACACCATTAATATGCGGTGCACCCCGGCACTTGGCACCGCTGCAGCCTCACCAGCACACTGCAGCACGCCCGCGCCCAGGCAACGTGCGTGGTCTGGTGGGGTGGTGGTGGTAATGGTGGGTTGGGGGTGGGGTGGCGAGGCACACTCGAAGACATGTCAAGGCCATGTACTGCATGTGGAATGACCTGGCCGCACTGCTTGTATAGTCAGTACATGAAAATTAAAAAGAATGAAGTTAAGTTAATTCCTTTATTTTGAGGAATTAAGAGACATCACTCATCTTCTAGACAGGCTGATTGTAATCATACCTTAAGCGGGAAGTACATAGAGATGGAGATTGATAGACATTGAGGAAAAATGTTTGATTAGGTAAAGTATACTCGTACTGGTCACGATCCATATATAGTCTGGTTTTAGTGAAGTCCAGAAATGACAGGAAACGTCATTACGAAGGATGATATAGTAGAGAGAGAGAGAGAGAGAGAGAGAGAGAGAGAGAGAGAGAGAGAGAGAGAGAGAGAGAGGGAGGAAGGGAAAGAGAGAGAGAGACTGAGGCGGTATTTTGTAAGATGCGAGAAGTCACGAGGAGGGAGTTGGAATGATTCTGACAGACATTTATACAAAGAAAGTTTATACTTAATTAGGGATAACAATGATATATTCTATGAACCCGCATGTGTCTTGCAGAACATGAAAGCAAACTGAATAAAACCAAGAATATGAAACAATGATTGAGAAAGCTACGAGTGATGTACTCTTAAATACCAGACACAATCTACCCTGTTATGCACTGAGGACAGATGGATGGGACTCTGACACGCAAGACTTGGCAATATTTGTATAGAATCACGACGACATAACAACCGTAACGTAGCGGAAACATAACACAACTATCAGTTCCTATTTAGCGGGTAAAGGGGAAATAATGGTACAGTGAGGACAGATGGATGGGCCCCAGACACGCAAGATGTAGTCACCTAATATGACAACTAATTCCCACTTAGCTGCTCTACAGGTTATAATGATGTATTTGCTTTTTATGTACTTTGAAGACAGATGGATGGGCCGCTGACACGTAAACTGTAGTCACTCACTGAATCTCGTCATAACAACCTGTAATTAGTGAAGGTGTAGTGCCAGAACCATCCTTTTTAGTTACCTGGTCCTGCACCTTTTACTGCTGTGACCTTCTTTTGTTAACATTCAGAGTGCTAAAAAAAAAAAATTATATATATATATATATATATATATATATATATATATATATATATATATATATATATATATATATATATATATATATATATATATATATATATATATATATATATATATATATATATATATATATATATATATAAATTTTATATATATATATATATATAATAAGAGAATGCAAATGAAAAAGCTGGCCTCGACACACAGAAGATGGAGAATAGGAGGTTGATTGTATCTTTTCCTTGCTACAGAATTACTGAAGAAATGAGTACAAAAATAAATGTTTGAAATGCTGTAAATGATTATGAAGAGAAAAAGTTTTGCAGTAAATTTTTTCATCTACCTGTGAGTGAAATGCACAGTGAGAGGAAACACGGTGTGAAACAGAAACACTTTATATTCCCTCACAACTTCACCTCACACTGTGCTTCCTCTCACCACCACCACCACCACATTTCACACACGAATTTCACCCGCCAACAAACCAACAAATCATCTACTTGTGTTTACCGAGTTTGTAAGGCCCCAACCAGCCAGCCAGGCCTCACACTTCAAGTAGGCACACGCTCCAGCCACCACCGACCATCCTCCCTGTTCTCCCCATGCTCCCCATTCTACTCAGCGTTCATCACCACAGGCGCCACACATTAAGCTCTAACACACACACACCCATAGTGACGAATGGGCGGCGTTACTGGCGCCCTCCCAACACAAGGCCATCCCACACGTGCTGCCTCCGACCCACAATGTGTTCTGTCGCGCTCAGTGGCTAATAAAATTTTACTGAGCATCGGATGTACATAGTTTGGAGTCTCTGGAAGTGAAATTTAATTAGTTTTATATTGGATGACAAAAAGAGAGAGAGAGAGAAAGAAAAAATGGCAAAGACAATAAGTAACGGTGAAAATACACTTCACTTTGTTTAACTGTGTTTTTTTTTTTTTTTGGTGGGGATTTTGTGTGTGTGTGTGTGTGTGTGTGTGTGTGTGTGTGTGTGTGTGATGTATGTATGTATGTTTGCTTTATATTAGGGTGGGCTGTTGGTTTGGTTTGAGAAAAAAAGAACACACACACACACACACACACACACACACACACACACACACACACACACACACACACACACACACACACACACACACACACATACACACACACGCAACTTTTCGGTGTTTTCTTTAATCATGGCAACCAGCGCTACACAACATTCATTACATTTTTTCTCTCTTATAATTATATTTTTTTTCCAACCCTCAGTATATACGTTTATTATTTTTTTTTTCCAGGACGCTTCCCATTCGTTCCTAACTACGCAGAATTTACCGAGCGAAAGAACACGATTTCCTGCTAAATTAAAACACGCAACGAAATAATTCATCATTAAAATGACAGTAAAGAGTGTGGAGAGGTAGCCGTCCTCCTCCTCCTCTTCCTCCTCTTCCTCTTCCTCTTCCCCTTCTCCCTATTCCTCTCCCTCTCCCTCTCCTTTTCCTCCTTCTCCTCCTTCTCCTCTTCCACCTCCTCTTTCTCCTCTTCCTCTTCCTCTTCCTCTTTCTCCACCTCCTACTCCCTCCTCCTCCTCCTCCTCCTCCTCCTCCTCCTCCTCCTCCTCCTCCTCCTCCTCCTCCTCCTCCTCCTCCATGTCCGCCGACGCACGACACGAGAAGTTATAAATAAATATTTTTTTCAAGTGCTACCGTTAGTATAGAAGTGGTACTAGTGATGAAAGTAGAATTACTAGTGGTGGTAGTAGTAGTAGTTGTGGTGGTGGTGGAGTGGAAGTAGTAGCAGTAGTAGTAGTAGTAGTGAAAACATAAGTACAAGTTGTGGAAGTATTAGTGGTGGAAGTAGTAATAGTAATGGAGATAGTAGTATGGCTGTGGTGGTGGTAGTAGTAGTAGTAGTAGTAGTAGTGGTGGTGGTGGAAATGAAAAAGGTGAAGGTGGTGGTGCTTCGGAATGTGGGTTATGATGGTGGATGGTGTGAGGTCGGTAGCGTGTGTGTATTGGAGAGTAAGGGGGTGGATGTCTGTGCATGTACTAGATCCCTATTGGCGTATAACATGAATGGAAACGAGAAATTGATATCAAAGCTTGAGTTGCATTGAGTCAAGTTTGGATCTCTCTCTCTCTCTCTCTCTCTCTCTCTCTCTCTCTCTCTCTCTCTCTCTCTCTCTCTCTCTCTCTCTCTCTCTCTCTCTCTCTCTCTCTCTCTCTCTCTCCTCTCTCTCTCTCTCTCTCTCTCTCTCTCTCTCTCTCGATTTCTTGCTTGTAGTTGTGTGTGTGTGTGTGTGTGTGTGTGTGTGTGTGTGTGTGTGTGTGTGTGTGTGTGTGTGTGTGTGCGTGCGTGCCTTAGGGGGTGATGGGGAGGGTTGTGTGGAGAGGAAAGAATCAAGTTTGGAGAGTTTTCCTTTTCCTCTTTGTTTTTTAGTTCGGTGAGCAGTGCGGTGTTGTTGTTGTTGTTGTTGTTGTTGGTGGTGGTGGTGGTGGTGGTGGTCGTGATAGTAGTAGTAGTAGTAGTAGTAGTAGTAGTAGTAGTAGCGGTGGTGGTGGTGGTGGTGGTAATAGTAATCGTTGTTGTTCATTCCATCATCATCATCATCATCATCAGCAGCAGCAGCAGCAGCAGCAGCAGCAGCAGCAGCACCACCACCACCACCACCACCACCACCACCACCACCACCACCACCACCACCACCACCACCACCACCACCATCACCACTATCATCCTCAAGCTCATCATCACTAATACCAATCCTTTCCTTCATCATCATCATCATCGTCATCATATAACTACTCACTGTTACTGTCACTGCTGCTACTCCTGCTCCTACCACCACCTCTACTACTGCTTCCTTCGTGTAATGCAGGATCGAGTAGCAGTGGTGGTTTTGGCGGAGTAGTTATCTGCTCGTCAACACAGTGCCGCAGTAACTCATGAGGCTGAGGAGGTGCCGCCCTGCCCCTCACTCTGGCATTATAATAATAATATTAATAATAATAATTATTATTATTATTATTATTATTATTATTATTATTATTATTATTATTATTATCATTATTATTATTATTATCATTAGCAGTTGTAGTAGTAGTAGTAGTAGCAGTAGTAGTAGTAGTAGTAGTAGTAGTAGTAGTAGTAGTAGTAGTGGTAGTAGTAGTGGTAGTAACAGAAGTAGTAGTAGTAGTAGTAGTAGTAGTAGTAGTAGTAGTAGTAGTAGTGGTAGTAACAGAAGTAGTAGTAGTAGTAGTAGTAGCAGTGATCGAAATGATGGGAGTTGAATTCATAGGAGTTAAAAATGTATAGATCGCTTTGTTCTATTGTGCTTTTTCCTGGAATTGTTATCATTGCCTAAGTAAAAATTATAATATACTATAGGGAAGTCCTTAGAACATGATGCTCTTTTTGGATTTTTTTTTTATACAAAATGGAAAGGAAGGGCGTTAAACAACGTGAGTGCAAGACAACCACCTTTATTAAGTGTTCTATCACGCGCCGTATTTTTTTTTTTTTTCGGTATCATGATTATTCCACTGAAAAAAGACATAACAAAAGTAGTATAAATATGTTGAACTCCGATTATTTTTTATCAATTTCAACTTTGCTTTTACACCTTTGAGTCTGCTATCATTCATCTGTTCAATGATTAAGAAACCAAATAAGTTTTGCACAAAATAAGGGAAACACAGAAAACAGACGAAATCTGTAGTGTGGCCGCGTCTGCTCTGAGCGGGAGACAGGATGACTTGAGCTATGGACCGACTAGTAATAAAGTTACGAAAGTAGCTTAGTGGTAGGCTCCAGTTGTAAGCTACGAGTGAATAGAATATTATAATAGTAGCAGTAGTGTTGGTAGTAGTAGTAGTAGTAGTAGTAGTAGTAGTAGTAGTAGTAGTAGTAGTAGTAGTAGCAGCAGCAGCACCAGCAGGAGTAGGAGCAATAGCAGCAGTAGTAATAGCAGCGGCAAGACGTGATCCATGAGGTCATGCATTACGAGGCGCCTCCAGCAACACAGTGTCCCTGGCCGGTAATTAATGTACGTACGCCCATTAAGGCTAACGTTGCGTAAAGTAGTTAGCGTCTAATTTGTGCAATATCTGGGCGACATTGAGTTGCCGACGCTACCTTACACGCAGGGCTTCACTCCACTGTAATTTCACACGCACTACATAGACACACAGACAGACAAGACCAGTCGACACCTAGGCGCACCTCTTGCACAGCTCGTTACCGCCACTGTCCACACTGCATCTTGCGAGTGGTCACCTGTGGTATTTGCATGTGTAGTGGTGCCGGTCAAGGTGCTGGTTGTAGTGTGTGTGTGTTGGGGGGTGGGGAAGGGGGGGCAGTGTGCATGAGTGGGTGGGTGGGTGGGTGGTTGGATAGGATTGCAGGGGTGAATAGACTATGGCTACTAGGGGTTTTCTTTTTTTTTTTTTTTCCATAAAATTATTAGATTATTATTTTCGTGTCTGTTATCATATATTTTTACTCTTGTTCGCTTGGTCTCGTTGGCTTCCTTGTTCATGTTTGTTTATATCCTTATACGTTTTTGTTCCTTTTTTTTTTTTTTTTGCACAGGGCAGAGGGAGTGTCTCCTCCTCCTCCTCCTCCTCCTCCTCCTCCTCCTCCTCCTCCTCCTCCTCCTCCTCCTCCTAGTCCTCCTCCTCTTTCTGGTACTACAAAAGCATCTACTTCTACAACTACTACTACTACTACTACTACTAATAATAATAATAATAATAATAATAACAATAATAATAATAATAATAATAATAATAATAATAATAATATCACCACCACCACCATCACCACTACCTCTACTGCACTACCACCAGCGAAAGTTAGATATCACTTAGCAGCTTTTTTAAACGTTCATTACATGTAACAGAGTGGCTCTTCTCACACCCTGTCACGCGTGCTGTCAGTCTTGACTCAGCTTTTGTTGGCAAGTTTGTGACAGATGCGGAAAAATATTTGACGAGCCAAGCGTGCAGGCAGGGTGGCGTGTGCTGGTGTGAGGTGGCAGTGGGGTAAAAAAGACGCATCCATCACGTTCTCTTTACGGAGAAGCAGTGGCGGTATGAATAATTTAAGATGTATTTGAATATTGAATAATGTCCTCGGCGATGTACAACACACAGCAGTAAAAGCACTGTACAAACCCATTAAAAGCCCCTACAAGGAAAATGAAGAAACTAAAAGAATATTGGATTATTTTATAGGCAATTTGATATTAAGAAGTGGAAGTAGAGCGAAAAGACATGTGTCAGAGTGGTTTGTGGTAACAGTCGTGTGGCAAATAGTGGTGAAAAGTTCAAATGTTGTTGCTGAGCCAAAATTCAATCAGTCCCAATATCTTACCTGAATAATATTTCAATATCTAATGCATCATTGGAATCGTGAATCTAATTACATGATAAATACATTACTCAAAGATTATATTTTGGCATGTCATAATAATTTTATTAGTAATAACTGCTGCTCTGCTGCATTCTGAAACAACATATGTTGTTCAGGATTTATCATTTCATCAAATATAACAATGCCAAAGACATACTCTCTGATATTTGTCATTAATTGCAAGTGGAAATTAATATATTTCTCAAAGTAGTGCAGCAAATAAAAAAGAATATGAAGAAATATTCAAAATTGAACAATTCTATTCTTTTCAATCAGGGAATGAACCTCTGAAGTGTTTCGCATCATTTCTTCATCAGTGTTGAGGCCTCACGCAATTCACAACTCCTACCTTCTGATGGAATTAGTGATTCTGGCAAAAGGAAACAAACTCTTCTGGCGCTGATAAAATGTAGAAGTGTTGTGCTTCATAAACATTTTCTGGATGACTTTATGCTTCGACACGCAAGACAAAATAGAACCTCCCTGTAGTGTGCAGGGGTTTTTTTTTCAGATTCAATACACTGAGTATTATTATCATTATTATTATCATCATCATCATCATCATCATAACACTTTCTAGACTGTGGTGAGCAAAATAAACCCTCTTTCTTGTCACTGGTCAATCAACTTCAATGATAGATACATTGCCAACTCTTGCTGGCGTGTTTGAGTTATTCCAACGTTTTCTCTCTTGCGTTTTCTTTCTGCACCTGAATTTAAAAAAAGAATGAGCTGTTGTAATATAACAATAATATCTCCCTCGATCCCTCAATCTATCCCTCGGTGTTGCTCAGTCTTAAGCCTCGTTCGTTCCCGTGCAAACTTTTGTCCTGAGAACTTAACCAGTGTTAAGTTAAGTGTTGTCACGTGACAAACCGTTTCAATTATATTTCTCTACAACCTCTGATTTGACAATCCTCCCTTGCTTGGTTATTTCGTATTTTCTTTGATAAAAAAAAAAAAAAGATACATTGAGACACGTGACAATCATTGTACACTTACCTGCCGCCCACATTCAATCCTCTTATGGCGATTTTTATATTATTTTTTCTCAGCCGATTTATATTCGTCTCACTTTATAACATATTCTCGACGCTCTTCTACAAAAATAGATTTTATTTGAACTATGTGGATAACATCGATGTAATATGTAATAGTATTAGCAAAAAACAATAGAAATATGTGAAACGAAGAGGCATTAAATGCAACGCAGGATAGAGAAAAACAAAATCTCCTGACTGGACGCAATGTAACGCAACGAGTAAGACGCAACGAGTAAGAACCGATTTACATTATACGTTTCAGATATGTTTCGTTTCAATACGGCTTTCGTACGTAGATTATTGTTACACTGAAATCATATGAAGATGTTCACACCATACGTTCCTTCTCCGTCCGTCTTTCGTACGGCTTTCGTTCGTACGTATGGGATATGTTTGGAAGAAATCTCTGACGGACGAAACGTAAACGTAACGGAAACGTTCCGCATCCCAGCCGTAAGTTTGAACACCGTTACTTATCATCACTCATCTCATAAAGTAATTTACAAACAATAAACTGAGTATGTCACTAACCTCAAGCAAACAGGTAACCTTTCCCCCGGTGAAATAAGCTTTCGAAGGCAGGTGTTGCTCTTGATCAAATGTTCAACTTTTTGAAGCAAATAGTTGAACTGGAACTTAGTCATTCTAAAATACTGATAAAACTTCGTTTCATCGTCATATATTTTTTTTTGTAGAGTCTACAATTCACCCTCTAACTTTCTTTTCCTTTGGCACTTGTGTACCCATATTCTGCTTCTTCTTAGCTTTAACTGTACACTCCTCATCTTCATAAGAAGAACAATTGCAGTGAGCTCCTTCACGCAATTTTTTTGGGGGCACCATGCCGAAGCAACAGCCACACGCTGACTGACCGCATCCGAGACGTATGGTGTGAACACAGCTACATTTTGACGGAACGCAAACGAAACGTATCTGTACGGAGACGAACCGTATAGTGTGAATCGGTTTTAATTCATCTGCATCAATATTAGCAGCAATCCTCCTCTTCGTCTTCCTCCTCCCCCTCCTCCTCTGTGTAATCGTATGAGTTCCTCCTCACTTCTTGTCCATTCTACTCTTCCGGTACATGACTTCCTTGCAGCGGCGCCAAAGTTTAATCAGTATGCTAGTTAATCAGTCAATTAGTCAGTCAGTCAGTTTATCCCATTCATCTCACGAGCATTATTTTGCCTCTATTCTTCTCATGCCTTTCCGTATCCTTCCGCTTCTCGCCGATTTGCTCCCACGTGGGGATTGTTTCTCTTCAGTTGCATTTTTTGTCCTATTTGTCCGCTGCCCACACGAAGGTGCATCGCCTTCCATCATGCTGCCTCTCTGCCTCTGCATGTATATGTCACTCTCGTCAAGGCGCGCCCCCCCACCAAACCTTCCCGGGTACAGGATCAAATGTATACAGCACCAGCGAATCGTTTTAGTATTTTATCGCCGGCGACTCTACACCTGTCTGTGCCGTGGGTTCGCTCAAGAGTGGATCACGTTTCGCTCGCTCTCCATGTTCCTCTGCGCGGTGTTTCATGCTGGAGGATACTTTAATTTTCCCGTCCTCGTGCTTTTATTGGATTTTATGTGAGATGGAGGTATTATGTTCTCCATTTTTAGCATGTATTTCGCTTCACTCACTCTCCATTTCTGCAAGCGTACACCATTTCTTGCACTACCCGACATGCCACGTATCATAAATGTTCATATTCCTTCCTTTATTCCACCCTGTACTGCCGGGCTGCCTTATCTGCGGTGCCCGTGCCTGGCCTGGCGACACCCATTGCGGTAAGCTGCCTCGTTTGCCGCCACCGTGCAGGGACAGGGTGGTGGGAGTGGCGGCAGGAGGATGGGGCTAGAAATTCCAACTCCTTTCCACACTTTGTTAGCACGCATGGTCCCAAAGCCTCGACACTGCCCCTTGCACTTCCCCGGGGCCTAGTGGAGACTCCAGGCCCATGAGGTGGTGTGCAGGAGCCTTGACCTTTATTAGTCTTTTACTTCAAATTGTGTACCTTATCAGTCTCAGAAAGGTCTACATGTCTGTTGCTATTTTTTTTTTTTTTTTTTTTTCGTGGTGTTGTGTGGTGTGGTGTGGTGTTAAGTGGTGCTAAAGACTAGGACCCCCATTCTTCTCCCTCTGGTAGTCATTATGTGGTGGGTTTAATCTTCTTTTTCCTTAATTAAGAGCCACGTTACTCAGTGCAGGAAATGAGATTTTGACGATAACGAAGATGGCAGTGATTTGGTGTTAAGATAGTGCGCACTACTATTACTATTACTACTACAATAATATTACTACCATTTCCATTACAACTAACCACCACCACCACCACCACCACCACCACCACCACCACCACTTACATTACAACACTACTCCTGGTAATGTAAATTGCTGAAGTAAATATATCAACAAGCCCCATAATATATATATATATATATATATATATATATATATATATATATATATATATATATATATATATATATATATATATATATATATATATATATATATATATATATATATATATATATATATATATATATATATATATATATATATATATATATATATATAAATAATAATAATAATAATAATAATAATAATAATAATGAAAACCGTGCGGCGGGACATGTTGAGCAAATCATTAAAAAGTAAGTTAGAGCCGCCGGAAGCACAGAGGGCACAGTGTTCCCCTCGCCATGCAGCGGCTGTGTACGTATGTAGTGTAGTCTGGTGAGGGGCGACAACAGGCTTTGTGGCGCGGGACAAAAGGCAGACTAATGCCGTCACGTATTTCATAGCGGCCGTCACAAAAATAAACAAGAGAGGAAGAGAAAAAAATAAAATAAATATATATATATATATATATATATATATATATATATATATATATATATATATATATATATATATATATATATATATATATATATATATATATATATATATATACAAAACTACGTAGTGGCGCAGGTATTTATTTATATGTGTGTTTGCTTTCATTTTCATTTTGTTGGCGTTTTTACTGCGTTGGGGCCTGCCTCGCTTCTGCTGCACGGGAAGGATATCGGTGTTGGTGTTTGGCTGTGCCGTGCCATGAGTGTTTTGTCGACCTGCTGTGTCAGGTTGAGACGCTGCTGGGTATGGAGGTGTTATTACTGCACGCCTGAGAGAGAGAGAGAGAGAGAGAGAGAGAGAGAGAGAGAGAGAGAGAGAGAGAGAAAGAGAGAGAGAGCATGTGTGTGTTTTTTTTTTTTTTTTTTTTTTTTTTGTGTGTGTGTGTGTGTGTGTGTGTGTGTGTGTGTGTGTGTGTGTGTGTGTGTGTGTGTGTGTGCCTGCGTGCATGTGCAGCTATATGCGTTTTCCTATAAATGTGAATCCAATAATTGGAGTTTATTTTGTGTGTGTGTGTGTGTGTGTGTGTGTGTGTGTGTGTGTGTGTGTGTGTGTGTGTGTGTGTGTGTTTGTCTAGTGTGTGTGGGTGAATGCGTGGTGTAGCCTTACTTTACTGTGGTGAGGGAGAGGTCAGACATTAATGGTTTGATGACTGAAGCCAAAGGTATATTTATTTACATGTGACTTTCATCGAACATTAACGTGAAAAATATTCCTTTGACATGAAGAAATAAATGTATGTACTGTCTTTGGGTATCTTTCTCTGAACAAACTTATTTATTCTTTTTGTTCGTTTTGTGTTACTAAATATGACGTATCAAAATTACAGTGCCCTCATTCTTTCTCCCGTCAGTGACCTATGTATGGCAAAAGACGAAATGAAAGAGCAGTAGAATAGTTAATAGTGGAATTCTAATTAATAATGCCCTCCATATTGTACTGCGTCACTTAGCCAGCTTGGAGAGTCTGCACCTTGGTGTGCTGCAGACGAAACACAAGGGGAATTACATCTGATTAAAACAGCCATTAGGGGCCGCTACAACATAATATCGTTTTATAGTTGGTGTGTTTCTATTGTGTTCTGGTGTTGTAGGCTCTCAAAAGCTTTTAATTAATTGTACCATACTGTAAATTTTGACGTAGCAACTAAAACTAATTGGCGGTATCATTTTGTTTTTAGGTAATGCACCGGTTATCAAACTGCCCTGTACCTAGCACTATTTCCTTGCGCCAGCGCACACTGACAAACAAACAAGCAAACAGTGAGGCTCCATAGCTATTTGTTACCATGGCAGTGTGTGTGTCTGGGATTTGTTAATCATATGGGCTTTCATATTTTCTCCTTCTGTCTTGGCGCCAGGCCAACAGGAATAACATGGAGCTGGTCTTAACAGCTAAGGACTCATTAATCATTGTATGATTATATATATATATATATATATATATATATATATATATATATATATATATATATATATATATATATATATATATATATATATATATATATATATATATATATATATATATAATGATTACATTGGTCCATTAGGTGTAACAGAAAGCTAACACGGCAAAAGTAATAATAAAGCAGAGGCTGTAAAACTCGACCATCAACAGTGTACGTGTGTTTGCAGCATTTCCTGTGTCATAAAATAATAAAACTGTGCCAGCGGTGCATCGCCACGCTTCCATCACGCCCACACTGACTCGCCCACCATCCTGCCCACGCCGCCACTCCCCGGCACGCCAGACCACTACCCTGTCCACGCCGCCAGGCCTCGGCACGCCAGCCCACCATCCTGGCCACACCGCTACGCCTCGGCACGCCAGTCCACCACCATGCCTGCCCACCCACGCCAGCCATGCACGCCGGTTCTTCTGTTCTCCGCCTCCGCCATCACCACCATTGCCAACATCTCCACTGCCATCACCACTACTGCCATAACCACCACCTCCTCCGCCACCACCAGCACCACCACCACCACCACCACCAACATAGCTGTCGCGGATGTCCCCAAGAACATCCACCGTTTCTCCTTCACAGTTTCCGAGGCACCACGGCAAGCAACAACACACAAAATATTAAAGGTTTACCTGAAGAGACGGACGAGTGTGGGGATTTAAAGGGAGGCGGAAAGACAAGGACCAGGCCACAACAAGCACCAAGGCCACGCACAGCACAGCGAGGCCAACCAAGGCAATTGTTTACTCTTCACGCACGCTGCTCGCCGCCTGGTAAACAAAATAAATATGTAAGTAAATGAATTTGAATGGACGGGTTTTCAGTATTGGCCAGTCAGAGGATCAGGGTACAGAGAGAGAGAGAGAGAGAGATAGAGAGAGAGAGAGAGAGAGAGAGAGAGAGAGAGAGAGAGAGAGAGAGTTCTTGTTATTGAGTTAACCTTGCCAGTACCCTCCACCTCCCCACACACTAACTACAAAAACAGCAAAACTGTAGCCAGGTTACAGAACTCTGAAAATCATGAGAGAGAGAGAGAGAGAGAGAGAGAGAGAGAGAGAGAGAGAGAGAGAGAGAGAGAGAGAGAGAGAGACTCGGACGCTGGAAAGGACACGCCCTAAGATATATGGATGCAGCAACTCACATGGAGAGACAGAAGGGTACAAGAGAGAGAGAGAGAGAGAGAGAGAGAGAGAGAGAGAGAGAGAGAGAGAGAGAGATTAAATTTCCAAACAGAAGCACCGAAAAAGAAAAAAAAAACAAGATTAATGAAAGCTCATATAATAAAGAAAAGATGGAAGGAATAAAAGATCAAAGATAGACAGGCGAAGGTGCATGGAAACTGTATGAAAGACGTGAAGAATGTTGGAGGAGCAGAAGGGAAAGAAAGAGGGGGAGGGGGAGGGAGAGAAGGAGGAGGTAGTGATGGAAAAAAAAAAAGGGAAGAGAGAAAAAGAGGATAAGAAAGACGAGGAGAGAAGATGGCAAGAATTGAGGACGAAAAGTGAATATAAGAACAGGAAGGAAGCAATTATGAAGAAAAAAAAAGAAGGAAAATACAGAAAGAAAGAGAGAAATTAAAAAATAAAGGACGGAGGACAGGATATAAAGAAACAGGGAAGGAGAGACGAAAGTGGAAAAAAAATTTTAAAAAATGTAAAGAGGAGGAAGAGAAGGAGGAAGGAAGAATGATAGAACACACATAAGGAGCAAGCGAAAGAGAGAAAAAAACGAGTGAGGAAGATGCAATAAGGAATGGAGGGAAGAAGAGAAGAGAGATGGTAAGAATGTAAAGGACGAAAAAAAAAAAAAAGAAAGGGTGAAAGAGAAGAAGGAATGAGAGCCGTGCGATCGAAAGGAGAAGACAATAGGACGGAAAAATGATAGAGAGAGAAAGAAGGAATAGAGGGAGGGCAGGAGAGAGAGGTAGGAAGGGAAAGAAGGGAAGAATGGAGTGAAGGATGAAAGAAGAGTTAAGAAAGAAAAGATGAAAGGACGGAGGGACGAAGAAAGGAAGACTGAAGAAGACGAAAGAAGGATTGGAGGGAAGGAAGAAAGCAAGAGGTTGTAAAGGAATGAAAGGAAGGAGAGAAGGAAGAAGGCAAAAGAGATAATAAAGGAAAGGAGGAAAGGGAGAAGTCAAGATTTAGTAAGAGAAGGAAGAAAGCAAGAGAGGTAATAAAAGAATGGAGGGAAGGAAGATGAAAGGAGGAATGGAGGTAA
This sequence comes from Scylla paramamosain, assembly GCF_035594125.1. Lineage (NCBI taxonomy): Eukaryota > Metazoa > Arthropoda > Malacostraca > Decapoda > Portunidae > Scylla > Scylla paramamosain. The sequence continues at coordinate 19,894,153 of NC_087158.1, forward strand.
GGAGGGAAGAAGGCAAGAGAAGGAAAGGGCGAAGGAAGGAAGAATGAGAACGAGGAAAGGGGGGAACGGGGGAAGGGAAGAAGGAGAGATAAGAAAGGAAGGAAGGGAAGGAGGGAAGGAAAATAAAAAGAGCAGAGGGAGGGAGGGAAGAAGACAGAGATAGTAAAGAAAGGGAGGGAAGGAGGGATGTCTGTCTGCCTTCCTCCCTCAGCAAGATGTTGGCCTCGTAAATCAAGACTCCTGCCAATCGATAACTGACCTCGTTGCTATATATATTTTTTTTTCCATGGCTGTTGTTGTTGTTGTTGTTGGTGGTGGTGGTGGTGATGGATGTGGTTGTTCTGATGATGATGATGATGATGATGATGATGATGATGATATTCTGTGTTGATTTTTTTTTTTTCACTAAGTCGTCGTCATTGTATTCGTCAATGTCTTTTTCCCTTTGATTTTACGTTATTTTTTTCTGAGCCTTTCTTCATCATCATTATCTTGTTATTTTCTTGTTCTTGTTCATTATTATTGTTATTTTTTATCATTATTATTATTATTATTATTATAATTAATATTATTATGATGATGATGATGTTACTATCTTCCTCTTCTTTTCTCCTCTCATCCTCTTCCTCCTCCATCATCTCCTTTACACACTCTTAGGGGAGGGGGCGGGCGGAACGGGTGGCGGTCGCGGTGGTGGTGGCGGCGGTGGTGGTGATAGTGAAAAATTGTCGTTTTAAATTGTGCTGAAAAATTGCAGTTCATCTTGATAGTAAGGACACATTACGGCCTGCCAGAACCTGCACACACACACACACACACACACACACACACACACACACACACACCATGTCACTATGTATGTATGTATGCCTGACGATATTCATGCTTCCCGGACAATAACTTTAGCGTGCTTTTCAACCTCCGTTCACGCACAACAAAAGGCTCCCACTATCTCTTCCCTGCGGCTGCCTTCCCGCCCTCTCTCCCTCCCTCTTTCTCCGGCGAGATATATGCGGGCTCTACATATAGGTGAGCCAAGTATCTCATCCTACCTACTGCCCTGCTCACTCATGCACTTAAAAGGAAATAACGTAGCGCTTGTTAGCATTATTACCCTTCCTCCTCCTCCTCCTCCTCCTCCTCCTCCTCCTCCTCCTTTGCTCTCTTTCTCATCGTCTCCCCTCATATTTATTGTCTTCGTTCTTGGTCCTCGTTTTCATCTTTCTCATTCTCCTGCTCCTCCTTCCTTTTCTTTACTCTCTCTCTTCGCCTCCTCTCTTCTCAATTGCCCTTGTTGTCGTCCTTGGTCTTCGTCTGTCTCGTTCTCGTTATCCTCGTCCACATTCTCCTCGTCTTTGTTCTTGTGCTCCTCGTCCTCGTCCTTCTCGCTCTCCTCGTTTCTCTCAGTCGCTGTTAGATGTTGGTGTTGGTCTGGCAGTGCTTGTTTTGTCGCTTCCTGCCTTTAATCACCCTTGGAAAGAGAAAGATCTCGCTACAATGCCACTCTGTTTATTAGTTATTGTCTTTCTTCTCGTCTTCTCTTATGTTTCTGGTCATCGTTTTGTTTTGTTGATTCTCAAAAGTTATCAGTTATTTGTCTCGTAGCTTCAAGACAATATTCAGTTAATCACGACTTTATTAGTTTGTTGGGAAGATGAAGGTTGCCACTGGGAGAACAGGGCCGCCATTAACCGCTGCATTGCTGGGTCATCTTTGAAAATCTGCCCTCACAGTGCAATGATGAACAATGTAAAAGAGAGTTACCAAATCGAAAAGTGTTAAGAGGAGCACGTGCGGGCAGGTGGGGCGGCGGGAAGGAGGAACGTCTGGGGATTAAGGAGATTAAGCGCGTCCCCCTTGTGGCCTAAAATACTCGTACCTCCAGCAACAACACGAGGACGCGCCTGAGTCCACCACACAAAGGAGACCCAAGGGACGTGAGGTGGTGGTGTCAGGGCTTACACTGGGCCGTCATAACAGAAGCCTTTGGGATCGTCGTGCACGTGGCACACTAATCACGGTCACTGCTAATCCTTCCACACAGACAAAAAAAGAAAAAAAAAAGAAACCATTGTACGAACCAGTAAAGTTCTCAGTACTCGCACACTTCTAGAATTAAAAAGTTTTACGAACGTTCAGTAAGAAAGATCTGGTGCCTCGCGGGAAGATCTTAAAATGGGAAAAACGAAGACGGGAAGGCTGAAGGAGGGAAACAGCCAGATGGTGATTAGCTTGTGTGTGCTGTAGGAGAGGAGTGTGTAAGGTAAGAAGTGGTCTCCAGCAGTAGATATCTTAGCAGGCAGCAGTAGGTAGAGAGAAGCGAGATATTTAATAGCTACACCAGAAACAACCAACAAGCGTCAGACGAGACAAAATATCACCAATGGTTGTTAGTACTGCTTCCATCAGTAGTGTTGGTAACTGCTATAACACTGAGAGCACGGGCCACAGGACTTTATCGACCGCGCTGCGAGGAAAAGTTTATAATAGCAGGCCAAGTCTCCTGCTGTGGTCAGCCGTGCCTGACGCGGCGAGGCGTGAAGCAGAGCGGTGAAAAGTATTGGTAACAGTAGAGGTGCGGGGTACTTTTCACCCATTGTGATGGTGTTACCGGCGAAGTGCGAAGGCCACAGCGCGTACCCGACTCGGGGACATTGCGCCTCTCCACGCCTTCTGCTTTCCTGGGTGTGGCAGACCAAGATTACTCCTTAAGTCTGGTGCTTTAGTTTAAAACTCTTGAAAATTCTAATCCTTCCCTGACGCTGTCAAAGTGTTTCATGTTGCAAACAAGTGCGCTACATTTTATTTTGATACTGTAATTTATTTTTAGATGCCTTTGAACCACCGAATACTTTTAAGATTTTTCTGCTTTCAACCTTAATGGAATTTCTTTCCTTTACCGTCTTAATAAAAAACAGTAGTTATGATTATAAGTCAAGTCGTGTAGTTTTTATTGTCGAGTAAAATTGAACGGTATAAAGTGAATAAGTTTGTCACTTAACACAGTTTTTCCACAGACTGCCGTGCGTGGGCGTCCAAGCAGCCACGCGGAAGGTCGTTATGGTGACCTTTACCTGTGCTGTGTCCCTATGACCTTTCAGGTATGTTGTGACTGGTTCTTATTCCATTTCCTAACACAGCCTGTGCTTTAGTCTGGGGGTACCTAAGGGAGGGAGGAAATAGCACGAAGTGTACCACACCTCTCGGCACAAACGTCAGGAATCATAATTATTAATTTCCATCAAACTGTTATACTGCGCCTTCATCATCACTGAATTGCTTTTACTTTCCCAGGATTGACCCCAAAGTATATAATGCATGTATGATGAATACGTCTGTGGAATCTTCACGTTTCTAATCTTTAAAACGTATGTACTGTACTTCTCATGATAAATATTTTTTTTCTTTAGTTTATATGGTAACACTGAACACAATGAGCCTTCGCAGAAAATGAAAAATGGTCACTTGGTTAGTCTCAATCAATGTATTAATGTTGGTGTAGATTTCAGTTTTTTTTTTTTTTTTTGGTGGATAAAGATTATTCCCTCGCAGTAACATTTTCTACTAATATATACAAATAGTGTTTCCATCGCGTTTCCCGTTGATTAATAAAACTTCCTTGTTTGAAATATTAGGACGTGTTACCTTAGATATACAAGATACAATTAAACAATTTAATGTAATATTCGTGAAAATAGTGTGTGTGTGTATGTGTGTGTGTGTGTGTGTGTGTGTGTGTGTGTGTGTGTGTGTGTGTGTGTGTGAAGACAGTCTCAACACAAACATGAGTCCTTTTTTTTTTCTAATTATTCTCCAGTCTCTGAGGATACAAACACCAAAAGGGAGTTGAGGAACATTTGGATCACATTGTATGACAGGCACTAGTTGACTCTTGCTAGGTAATGTGTGGAAAACCGAAATGTGTAGTGTGTGCTGGGAAACCAATCTCATTCACTCTATTTTCACACGTTCTGGCGGTTTGATCATTTAAGCATACTCGTTATAGTGGAAGCCATTGGGAATCTTTAATGGTGTTTTCATGACTAATGATGGTTTAGGGAGGATTCTGTGTTATCACGGGAAAAAACAGGCATTAGGAAGCGATTGATCATATGTATGCCATTGGAAAACAGTCCTAATGAGAGTCCCAAAACGTTTCAAAATACGGGCTTTAATGAAATGAAGAGGAAAAAAAAAGTAATGCTTATCGTACGGCACTGAATTGTTTATAATTGAGAAAGGTTTGTGTCTTTCAATAACTAAATGTATTATAAACTTCGGACGTAAGGATATCCATGTATAGAGCTAGAAAAAAACAGGTTTCTCTTGATAAGCAAAAATGTGGTATTAGCTTAAGTTTACCTATACGAGTTTCTTAATACAATCTTGCAAATGAGCACAGTCTCTTTAGTTTAGAATTCGAGAGTAACTAACATTGGCACCCTAATACCTAGAGAAGTAAACCCTATGGCTGCTGGTGACAATACGGCATTTGTTACTTCAGTACGATAACCTTACTGATGAAAAATGTAATTGTAGACACTAAAAGATTGAAATTACTCAACGATTGATTTTCTTGCTGATACTGGTGGCTTTCTAAATCGTACCCTGAATTTGAACCACTGTATTCTATTAAGTTTGAGAGGTCAAAGCAATCAGCGGGTAAACGGTTGACAGAGAGGCGCAGGAAACACTCACCACTGTACTGGATCACTTATGTGTTCGTGGTATCCCCATGCACTATCTTCCATATTCATCCTCACGTCATTTGGGTACGCTCTCTCTTCTTCGAAATGCTCTGCTGATTGAAGTGCGTCGTAAAAATATTATTTGCTGTGAAAATGTGTTGATAGTGGAGCCGGGAGAGCAACATGAGTGGGTTGTGTGTCAACCTGGAACTCTCCTGATCCAGAAATCTCTATTAGAAACACGGCAGAAAATATCGCCTCTTACCTGCAAAATATGTTGGAATCGAAGACCTTAGGAAGAGATCAGTGCGTGTCGCAGTCCAATTCTTCCCCTTAAATGTAGTGTTAAGTACGTATTGGGTTGTGTCAAGATTTGGTGCTTTTGTTGCCGTGCTGCTGTGTAATTGTGGCCCGGCTGAGTGACGGCGAGTGTGGGTGGTGCTAATATTAGGTTGTTTTTCCATTCGGCGAAGGGTGCTAGTGAGGGTTCGCGAGGATCGTCTTCTAATGCACTCACTAATTACTTCTCATTCGGATCTCGAGTGGCGAGGGGAGTGGGCGTGAAGGAGAGAGAGGTGAACTGTGTGTGTTTGTGTGTATGTGCGTGTGTATGTGTGCGTGTGTTGGAGGTGAGAAAGGAACATACAGAGTGGTGGAGATCGGCGCCTGGAAACAAAGAAGCAGTGGAGACGGAGAAGTGATGTTGGTAGTGGTGGTGGCAGCGGTGATGGTGATGGTGGTGGTGGTGGTGGTAATATTGATGATAGCTCCCATGGCAATGAAGGTGGAGGCTGAAGTAATAGTGGTGAAGGAGGCGATGAATGTGGTGGAGGCAGTGACGTCAGGAAAAGCAGAAGACACAGAGACAGGGCGTGGGAAGCGTTACATGTTTAGACCAATAAAGACGTGTGTATGTAACTTGTGTGTTGGGACTGGTAGTGAGGTTAGGTTAAGTTAGGTTAGGCGAGGTAGCATGGACTTGTGGAGTGAGAGAAATAGGATAAATCGAAGGTAATGTGCAATTAAACGACGTGTGGGTGTGAGGTGTTGGGTGTGGTGGTGAGGTTAGGTTAGGTTAGGGTAGGGAGCGTTGCGGGATAGCCTGGATTTGTGGACTGAGAGAATTTGAAGGTAATGCACAGTTAAGCGACCTGTGGGTGTGAGATGTTGCGTTTGGTGGTGAGGTGAGGTGAGGTTAGGTTAGGTTATGGTTGGGGCGGCGCGAGCTAGAGTGAACGTGTGGAGTGAGAGAAGTAGGGCAAATTGAAGTTAATGCACAGTTAAGCCGCACTGACCCCACCTGTCAGCACCGCGGCTCAGAGGATTGGGGTCATTAGCGGGGGCGATGAGTATAGAGGGTCAGTGGCACCGCGAGCCCCTCCCCCCCTAAAAAAAAAAAAAATCTTACTTTCTGTGCTGCTCCTGATGGTTATGCAGGGAACACCAACGAATGAGAAGAGGAGCGCTGGAAAAAGAGAGGAGGAGCTGGAAGAAAGTGAGAAGCAGAAACCATGGGGAAAGTAAAAAAGGATGGAAAATGAACAATAAGAGGAGCTGGGGTGAAGGAGAGAGAAGTAAGAGTGAAAGAAAAAAAGTGTGAACCAGAGACCATGGCAAAATTAATAAAGCGAAGAATAGCAGCAGTAAAAATGAGGGGACGAGAATGGGAGAAGAGAGGAGCGGCGGAAACCAATGCAAAGTTAAGAAGGGGGAAGAACAAAAATGACAGAAATAAAGTAGTGGAGAACTGGAGGAGAGCAGAACCACAAAATAAAACGATCGAAGTTGGAAGAAAATGAGGCACAGCGACTAATGCAAAGATTAGAAAAAAAAAAAAAAAAGCAGGAGGGAAATGAAGAGAAGGAATAATAAGAGTAAATTTCTTACAGTTTTCATTTCCGGGCAAACTCGGAGGTGGCACCCAGTAGAGAAGCAGAAAGCAGAATAACAGCAGGAGAAAGCAACAAAATACATCCCCAGAGAGAGAGAGAGAGAGAGAGAGAGAGAGAGAGAGAGAGAGAGAGAGAGAGAGAGAGAGAGAGAGAGAGAGAGAGAGAAAATATAAAGAACTAAAAATGTGCCCCTCTTTGCTTTTTCTTGTTTTGTGGGAATATAAACCTTGGGGGGAAAGTGGTTTGCAGTCCCTTTTAACTGCCTTTACGAGACGCGGGAATATGGCGACTTGTACCGGGAATTCCCCTGTGTCAGCAAGAAATGTAATAACGCTGAGGACAGTAATAATGGTAATGATAAGAGGACGGAAATAAAGAGAGGTCCTAGAAATGTTTAACAGGTATGATGCGAGGCGGGTGAAAATGTGGGGATGTGAGAGGTGACAAATGGGTCAAGAAAGGTTACGTTAGGTTAGTTTGGGATAAGTCAGGTCAAGTTAGGGGAGGTGTGGTTTAGGTATGAGGTTAGGTTAGGTTACATTATGTTTGATGAAGTGAGGTAAAGTGGAGTTCGGTTTGGTAGCGCAGATTAGGTTGGGTTAAGTGAGGTGAGGTTAGGTCAGCTTAGGTTAGGTTACATTTGGGTAGGTTAGGTGAGGTGAAGTTAGGTTAGGTTAGGTTATGTTAGGTGAGGTGAAGTGAAGTCAGGTTGGGTTAGGGTAGCTGAGTTTGGGTTAGGTAAGGTGAGGTTAGGTCAGGTTATGTTAGATTAGGTTAGATGAAGTGAGGTAAGATAAGATGTCGCTTTTTTTTTCAGGTTCCATTTTTTCCGAGTACCGAGATGGAGTGTGAGGTGTAAAGTTAGGGTGAGGTGAAATGTGAGGGTGAATGTAAGGTGAGGTGGTGTGAGGTGAGGTGGAGTAATTGTGAGACGAGCATTCATAAAATTAGTTTCCTTGAAGGCATTACGAAGAGAGTGCATTAGTAACGGGTTGCGAGGTGTTGGTGGGAGAGCCGGAGTGTAATGGTGCAGTAATGTCTTGTGTGGGTGTGTGTGCCGAGGAGAGTGTTACAGTGCTGGGGGAGTGTTAGCTGTGTTAGTGGTGTGAAGGTATTACCACTTGAGGGAGCGAGGGAGGGCACGTGCAATGTTGTGAGGAGGCGGCAGGCAGGCAGGCAGGCAGAGGTGGAGGCGCGTTGAGGGTCTTGAGTGTGGTGAGTGGAATACAAAAGAAGACTTAAGAAGGCTTTTCCTGGAAGAGCGATATAATATACAAAGGAAAATTCTAAGCGAAAAAAGAAAGAACTGTGAAGTGGATGGTATACAATAGACTCAAAATAGAATACAGGAAATATTTCTCTTCTTTCCTTCTTTCCTTCCTTCTTTTTTCTTTTTCCAGTCGCAGATACTCCTCCTTCAGTTTTTCTTTGTTGTTGTTATTGTTGTTGTTGTTGTTGTTGTTGTTATCGTTGTTGTTATTGTTGTTGTTGTTGTTGTTGTTGTTGTTGTTGTTGTTGTTGTCCTCCTCCTCCTCCTCCTCCTCCTCCTCCTCCTCCTCCTCCTCTTCCTCCTTCTCTTCCTCTTCCTCCCCTCCCCCTCCTCTTCCTCCTCCTCCTCCAGTTCTTTCTTCTTCTTCTTCTTCTTCTTCTTCTTCTTCTTCTTCTTCTTCTTCTTCTTCTTCTTCTTCTTCTTCTTCTTCTTCTTCTTCTTCTTCTTCTTCTTCTTCTTCTTCTTCTTCTACCCTTCCTTCCTTCCTCTCGTTCTCCCTCACACTATTATATTTTTCATCCCTCAAGGATACCCGTCATCACCCCCTCCTTTCTTCTGCCCCCCGCACTCCCCCGCCCACTCCTCCCACCTCCCCCGTGCCTCAAAGACCATGGTGATGTCAGCTGATGTCCAGACCCTCAGCGCACAATAAGAGAGAGCGAGAGGGAGAGAGAGAGAGAGAGAGAGAGAGAGAGAGAGAGAGAGAGAGAGAGAGAGAGAGAGAGAGAGAGAGAGAGAATATAAGGATGAAATATGATGCGTGGAAGACATACTAAGAAAGGAAAAGAAAAAGGGACGATGGAAAGAAGAAGAAAAAGGAGAAGAAGAAGCAGGAGAAGAAGAAAAAGAAGAAGAAAAAGAAGAAGAAGAAGAAGAAGAAGAAGAAGAAGAAAAAAAGAAAAGAGGAGGAGGAGGAGAAGAACAGGGACTGCCACGAGTAAGCCTGATTGCTTCTTGCAGCTTCCCTTATTTCTTATGTTCTTATGTTCTAAGTAGAAGAAGAAGGAAGCCGCAGAAATGACTAATAATTCAATTATGTACGAGGAGAAAAAAAAGGGAGAAAGAACAGAGAAGTTAGTGAGGAGCTAGACGGACAAGAGAGAGAGAGAGAGAGAGAGAGAGAGAGAGAGAGAGAGAGAGAGAGAGAGAGAGAGAGAGAGAGAGAGGTAACATAGATACAGCAATTACACCAACACAGAAGGCATAAAGTTAAAGATTCAACGAGAAAAGACTACGAAATAGGGCGAAAAATAAAGCAAACGAGGAAGAAGAAAAAAAAGATAAGAGGAGGAAGGAGAAGAGGAGGAGAAAGAGAAGAAGAGGAGGAAGAGAGGAACAACGATGTATCGCAGTAATTACACGAGCGGAGGAAAATGGAACGTAACGACCACTAACGAAAAAGTACGACCATTAACGGGAAAGGTACGATCGCTTACGGAAAAAGAGGCGGCCCCGTTAACGGCAATATTTGGACGACTTACATTAAAAATGGTGGCCGTTGGTCGTCGTGCGGGAGCGGGAAGAACGACCTGCGTACGACCAACGGGAAGAAAATATTACCTACCCATTGATAAAAAAAAAAAAAAAAAAAAAAAGAAAAGAAAAATGGCAAAAGGCAAAGACGAAAGGCAAAGACAGAGTACGCCGTTTAATTTAAAGAAGAGCAAAAAAAAAAAAAATGTATTGTAAAAGGAAATAATTAATAGGGAAATTGTCATCTGCCACTCTGGAATAAAAAAAAAACATGGCAAAAGGCAAAGACGCAGGCCAGAGATAGAGTAAGCCATTTAATAAGGGGAAAAATAAAAATAAGTATTGCAAGAGGAAATAATCTGAAGGAAACCTAGTAAAGTGCCTTTATTACCAATCCCATTAAAAAAAAAAGGGCAAATAGTATGCAAGCCAGAGAGAGTAGGCCATTTAAAGAAGGAAAAAGGAGGAGGAAACTGTATAAGAGGAAATAATTAGTAGGAAATCTATGAAACTGACCTAACTTTACCTACCCACTGATAAAACAATAACAACAACAACAAAAAAATAACAGTGACACACGCCACAGAGAGAGAGAGAGGAACATTCAAAGAAGGGGAAAAATTATGTATTGTAAGAGGAAATAATCAGTAAGGAAACTAGGAAAACTGAAGCCATACTTTCCAAACTTTCCCAAATTGATGTCAGCAAAAAGCGTATCTTGCAAACTTATCATTAACTGCAACGTGAACTGAAATTAATTACGAGTATGTGCGAGAGAAATTTAGACAAGGAAGAGGAAGAGAAAGAGGAGGAGGAGGAGGAGGAGGAAGAGGAGGAGGAGGAAGGTGAAGAGAATGAAGAGGAGGAAGAGGGAGATAGAGGGCAAACTGAGTGATAAGTATGTGCGTGAGGAAGACGAGGAGGAGGAGGAAGAATAAAAGAAGAAGGAAGAGGGAAGGCAACGTGATAATGTGTATGAGAGAGAGAGAGAGAGAGAGAGAGAGAGAGAGAGAGAGAGAGAGAGAGAGAGAGAGAGAGAGAGAGAGAGAGAGAGAGAGAGGACTAAAAGCAAGTAGTGAATAGTTTACGTAGCATCTATAAACAAGAATTGAAAAACTTTTAAACACAAAACTCCTGCAGAATAAAACGAAGATAATTATGAAAACAAAGGACGAGTAGGAAATGAAGGAGGAGGAGGAGGAGGAGGAGGAGGAGGAGGGGAACGTGGCACTCACATCCCCCCTTCTTAGAATTTTGAAACAATGGACATGCAATCAGGTCATCAGAACGGTGAATGAAGTGGCTCTTGTTATCTCCTCCTCCTCCTCCTCCTTCTCCTCCTCCTCCTCCTCCTCCAGACCCTGCACTGTACTTCCTCTAACCGTTGCGGGAAGAAAAAGAATGGCGCGGAGGAGGGAAGGAGAGGAAGAAAGAAGAGGGAGATAAGTAGTGTGGTGGAAAGTGAACGAAAGTGTTGAGTGTTAAAGCGAATGGATGGGTGACTGATTGCGAGAGAGCGAGAGAGAGAGAGAGAGAGAGAGAGAGAGAGAGAGAGAGAGAGAGAGAGAGAGAGAGAGAGAGAGAGAGAGAGAGAGAGAGATGTAGGTCGATGGAGACTGCAAGTATGTGTTTAATCCGAATATTAATGCGAAAATGTAAGTGGAGGAAGAAGAGAAACAGAAGAAAGAGAAGAAGGAAGGAAGGAAGGGAGGTGGAGGAGGAGAAAGAGAAAGAAGAGGAGGAGGAGGAAGAGTAATTCATGAAAATACATAGGAAGGACAGATAACAGGAGAAATATTCACCTGAAATGAGTGTACTGAACTACGTATTACTACCACTGTAAAACAACAGGATAGAACAGTGCAAGGCTTTTCCCCACCAACTTTCACTCTCTCACACACACACACACACACACACACACACACACACACACACACACACACACACACAATAGCGTACCAGAAGAAACTAGAAGAGAGCACCAGATACCTTACAGAAAACGAGAACACGGACAATATGGTATAAAAAAGTAAGCACATGAAAATCACAAATAGAAAGAAAAGGGGATAACTGAATTAAATTGACAGAGAGGCACTATGGGAGGAGGAGAGGGGGGAAGGGGTAGGTGATGGATGAAGGGGCCGCTGAGAGTGAGAGAGGAGGATTGATGAGGGGGAGGGAAGGAAGTGAGGGAGGGATGGGGATGAGGACCGCGGGGACCCATGAGTCAGAAGGTCCGGCAGTGAGGTACAGAAGAGGTGGCGAGGGAGGGAGGCAAACTATTCGGTTCGGAGACTAAATATTTGAGAAAACTCATCACCTGTGTGGGGGTAACGGGGGCGGGCGTGTGGGTGTGTGGAGTGGGTGGGGTTGTGTGTGCACCATACGTACCGTTTTCGTAGTTCCCTTGTAGCGAGCGAGAGGAATAAATAAAAGTATGGTGGTGGAGGAAAGGTACGAATTAATGGCTCAGTCTGGAAGCTCACTTAATCTTGCTTGCTTTCTTTTATTCCTTTTATTTATTTATTTATTTATTTTCCTTTCATTGCTTTTTCTTTCTTTCTTTCTTTTTCATTCTTGTTTCTTTGTCTTTTTTTTCGTTTGTTTGCCGTTCTTTTCTTGTTTGCTTGCTTTTCTACCTTCTCGCTTTTAGTTTCAGGTTTTCCATCACTTGTATATTTGACTCGTTTTTATTATTTTTTTTTCTCCTTTCGTTTTGTATTTTTCCATTTCTTTCCTTTCTTCTTGATTTGATTTCTGTTGTTTATTTCTTGGTATGTCCATTTTGTTTTATCCATTTATTTTTTTTGTGGTTTCATTTTTCAATCTTCTCTTTTTTGCAGGATTTTCCATTACTCATTGCTCTTTTTATCTTTATTTTTTTCTCTCCTTTTCTTGTTTTCTGCGTATTCACTATATTTATACGTACCACTTTGCAAATTACCTTATTCTTTCATTCCATTTTCTTTTTTTTTATTTTAATTTTTATTTCATATTTATTTTTTAAGGGCGTGGCGGGGGAAAATGTTTAGAGCAAAAATTAATATCAATTTGTTTATTATTCCACCTCGGTGTATCTTATTTTAGTCTTTTATCATGTCTCTCCCATTTTTTTTCTTTTCTTTTCCTACTTATTATCTATTATACTTGCATGCATTATCATTCATTAACCCTTTTTCTTTTCTCCATGAATTATCTCTTTTTTTTCTTTTCTCAGGTGTTCGTGGTGAAACTCATATAACGCACCTTTTTGCCCCTCCCTTCATGCATTATACCTTCATTCTTACCCCACCCTTTTAATATTTCACTCCTCTTTATCTTTTTACCTTTTTTTTCTTCTTAGTATTCTTTGTTGGGTGTTTGCATTGATACTCAAACTCAGTACTTTTTTTTTTTTTCATTCGTTATTTTTTATCTGCTCTCTTCTTTAAATTGGTACAGAATTTCGGGCTTTTCCTTTTCGTCTCTTTTTGCCTTTTTCTTTATTTTTTTCTAGTTAAACTCAAACGTAATATTTCTAGTTAGGGTTTTATGTATTTTATTTATTTTTTTGTTCATTCTTTTCTCTTTTTCACTTTCATTTCCTGTCTTTACTTTTAGTACAATATTTCGGCCCCCTTTTCTATTACTTCTTTTTTTTTTTTCATTATTCTTCGTTGGGTGTTCGCAGTGGTACCTAAACGTAATAAGTATTATTTTTTTTACCTTTCTTTTCCTTCATTTTTACTCGTATTACTTTTGTTTTCATCCAGCTTGTTTACTTCATTTTTACGTTCCCTCTCGTTCCTGAGGGAGTATTACATCATTTTATTTCTCTTCCTCATTATCTTCTTGTATCTCCTTGTTTTAATTATTCTTCGTTGGACGTTCGTAATAGAATCCAAATGTAATAGCATTTTTTTTTCAATCTCTTTCTATAATCTTGGACAAACACTCTCTTTCCTTATTATTTTTATATATTTTTTCTTATTTTTCGTTGTGAAACTTATACGTGATGACTTTGTTTATTTTCTCCCCCCTCCTTTTTTTTTTACTTCACTCTCAGTCCTTTCTTAATTTTTTTTTTTACTTTTTTTTCATTATTTTTCGTCGGATATTCGCTATGAGAAAAACGCAGTACCTATTTTTTTTTTTCGCTTCTACCCATAATTTTTGCTTTCATTATCATTACATTGTTCCCATCCTTTCCTTATTATCTTACAATTCTTATTTTTTCATTATTCTTCGTCAGATGTTCGTAGTAAAAAAAAAAACCTATTTTTTTCCAATCATTCCTTTATGTAAGCTTTACCTTCACTCTGATCCCTCACGTACACAATTCCAATCCTCTCCGCATTATCTTCTTACGTTTCTTATTTTCATTATTCTTCGTCGGATGCTGGTAGTAAAAATGAAGCATAACATCTATTTCTCTCCATTCTTTGTTTCGTTCTTACCTTTACTCTCGTCCGTCTCTAGGTACAATATTCCTATCCTTTCCACAATCATTTTTACCTTTTTTTTTTCATTATTCTTCGCAGTGAAACTTTTACGTGGTCTTTGTTTGATTTTTCCCATTCTTTTCCTTATTTTTCGTCTTTAGCCTCCTCCCTTTGCGGAATATTCCAGTCCTTTCCTCATTTTTACCATTCTTTTCTTCCATTATCCTCCCTCGGGTGCTTGCAGTTAGACAGAACGCAATATTATACTTTATTTTTGCTTGTTTCCTATATTGTTTTCTTTCCTTCATTCTTACTTTCACGCTCATCCTTCAGTTAGTGCAATATTTCGCTTCGTTCCTCATTTTTACGTTTCTCTTTTTCCATTTTTCTCCGTCGTGTGTGCTCAGTGAAACAAACGAAATTTCTGTTTTTTTATTTTTTTCCCTACTTTCCCTTATTTCTTCCTTTTATTCCTACCTTCACGCTCATCCCTCAGTTAGTGCAGTATTTCGTTCCTTCCCTTATTACTTTTTTTCTTTCTACATTTTTTTTTTTTTATTATTCTTCCTCGTGTCCTCGTGGTGAAACAAACGAAATTCTTATGTACGTCTTTTTTTCCTTTTCCCTCCCTTTATTCTTGCATTCACGTTTATTTCTCAGTTACTGCAATATTTCAGTCCTTCCCTTATTACCTTTTTTTCCTCTTTTTACCTGTTTTTTTTTCATTACTCTTTGTCCATACGTTTTTCTCTCCTTTTCCTTCTTTTCCTTCATTTATTCTTACCTTCATGCCTATTCCTCGGTTACTGCAATATTTCAGCCTTTCCTCATTACCTTTTTTTATTTTTTCCATTTTTATATTCCTTTCTTTTTCTATTATTCTTCTTCGTCGGGTGTTCGTCTCGGTGAAACTCGTACGCGATGCGATGCCTTTGTTTTTCACCGGAGCTGTCTGTGTCCTGCGGCCCGGGTGTAATATTGGCCCCCACAGCGAAAGCTATGACCCGCCTTGTTTTGAAGCGGGAAATGAATATGTTGAGGCATAAATTTCTGCCCGGCAAGATAAAGAAAACAATGCAATGCTGAAAGGAAGGATTTATACGCGGGAGGAACGAACGAACGACCGCCTGGTGAGAGGGATGGTGGAGAGAGAGAGAGAGAGAGAGAGAGAGAGAGAGAGAGAGAGAGAGAGAGAGAGAGAGAGAGAGAGAGAGAGAGTTAGGGGGTAAACCAACAGACGGAATTAGACTGAACTAGAAGACAGAGGTATGTACATAAAACGATATACAAACACACAAGCAGACAGACAGAATCAAATAGAAAAGCGGCAAAAAAAAAAAAAAAAAAAAAAAACATGCTAATGAAGAAAGACAAACACAAACACTGACATAAGAACAAACGGGGGAAAAAAGAAAAGAACCCAGGCAGAAAGATATTCCAGACAGACAAATGCAAAAAAACACTCAAACGTACTGACAGAAGCAGACACACACACGCAAACACACAAGCAGAAACAAAACGCATGAACAGAGACAGACACACACACACAGGCGGTGGAAAAAGAGAAAAAGATGGACAGGGGAACGGGCACACAACACACAATTAAGATAGTTCATTCAGGCCGTAATAAAATTGGTCTGAAGATAGTGCGGTAAATAATGTGTGGAAAGTGAACCCATAAAATTAATGTTTCCACCAATACTGAAGGAGGAGGAGGAGGAGGAGGAGGAGGAGGAGGAGGAGGAGGAGGAGGAGGAGGAGAGGGAGGAATGAGAAGGAGGAAAGTTAAACGAGAGAAGAAAAGAGAGGGGAGATAAAAGTGAAATCAAGAATATGAGCGAAAAAATAATAATAATAAGAGGAGGTGGAGGAGGAGGAGGAGAAGGAGGAGGAGGAGGAGGAGGAGGAGGAGGAGGAGGAGGAGGAGGAGGAAGAACAAAAACAAGAACAAGAAAAAGAAAGGAAAAAAATAACACAAAATAAGGAACACCAGAGAAGAAAAATGGGGAAAAAGAAAAAGGAAAGAAAGGAAGAAGCAGCAGAAGGAACAAAAAGAAAAAATGTGAAGAAATCCGGAAGCTGATACACTGATAAAGAAAAAAAAAATAAGAGGGAAAAAAATCGTGAAGGATACATGAAACAGCACAGCCATTGTAGTCGAGGAATACAAAGAAGTCTTCATAAAGGTGGCACTAAGTAGCTCAAAGTGAAGAGTAAAGAGACTCCAGCCGCGCCCCGCCGCCCTCGTCTGATTTGCATGGCGGGGCGTGCAAGTCCGCCACCCCCCGCCACGCCGCTGCCTTGCCTAAACACTCACAGCTCCCAGGACCCTGCAGGGCACGGAGGTGCATCCCCTGAGAGCGAGCGAGAGAGAGAGAGAGAGAGAGAGAGAGAGAGAGAGAGAGAGAGAGAGAGAGAGAGAGAGAGAGAGAGAGAGAGAGAGAGAGAGAGAGAGAGAGAGAGAGAGAGAGTTTCACCAATTACGAAACTTATGGTAAAAATTCAAGTAATTGCCTAGAAGTTTCATTAAAAAAACAAAAAAATACACCCAAAATATTACCACACTGATTTTTGGTGATGCTTTATGACTGGGAGGACAGAGTGACTACCGATGCACCAGTTCAGTATGGGCTATAGTATACAGAGATATCACTGCCCATCCCTATCACTCGTCTACTCCACCCGGGCTGTCCTTTATTTTGTCCTGTATCCCGGTGATTGACTTGTTCCCCGAGCCTCGCAATGGTTCATGCAGAAGTCTGGTATTTCCCACTGAACTAACAGATGACCTTGATGTCGTGAACTTGAAGGAATGTGTCAGTTCTCCACCAAGGCCTCAAGGATTAGCAAAAAGGAGAGGACCCACAATAGCATTACAAAACATGACGTGCACGCTTCATCTTTCCCCACCTTTCCCCATCCTTCCCTCCCTCTCCTCATCACTCACAACACTGACAATAAAGCTCTGAGATGCTGCGAGATGCTACACACGAAGGAGCTACGTCCATAGATAGATAGATAGATAGATAGATAGATACTTTATTAAGAACATAAGAACATAAGAAATAAGGGAAGCTGCAAGAAGCGACCAGGCTTACACGTGGCAGTCCCTGTTTGAAACACACCTACCTATTTCCATCTGTTATCCCCATCCATAAACTTGTCTAATCTTCTCTTAAAGCTCTCTAGTGTCCTAGCACTAACTACATGATTACTGAGTCCGTTCCACTCGTCTACCACTCTATTTGAGAACCAATTTTTCCCTATCTCCTTCCTAAACCTAAATTTTTCAAGCTTGAACCCGTTATTTCTTGTTCTACCCTGGTTGCTGATCCTAAGAATTTTGCTTACATCTCCCTTGTTATAACCCTTATACCACTTAAAGACTTCTATCAGGTCCCCTCTTAACCTACGTCTCTCTAAAGAATGTAAATTCAACAGCTTCAACCTCGCCTCGTAAGGAATACTCCTCATCCCCTGTATCCTTTTAGTCATTCTCCTCTGTATTGATTCTAATAGACCTATATCCTTCCTGTAATGTGGGGACCAGAACTGCACCGCGTAGTCTAGATGAGGTCTGACCAGCGCTAAGTATAACTTTAATATTACTCCCGGCCTTCTACTTTTAACACTCCTAAAAATAAATCCTAGTACCCTATTTGCCTTGTTTCTGGCTTCTATGCATTGCTTCCCTAGACGGAGTTCAGAGCTAACTAAAACTCCTAAATCTTTCTCGTACCCTGTACCTACCAGAGTTTGGCTGTCTAATGTGTACCTATTGTGTGGGTTTCCTCTACCTACGCTAAGCACTTTGCATTTATTGATATTAAATTGCATTTGCCATCTATCCGTCCATTCATTCATTCTATCTAAGTCTGCCTGCGTCACATCTCGACCACGTTTAAAAGACTGAAATTGACGTTACACTGGTTTTTAAGAATTTATGCGGTTCTAGTGACATATTGACAAGATTTCTACATTAATGACTGGATAGACACTCTTGAGAACCCGGCTAATCATCTCTTTGATCTTTGAAAACAGTCTTGGTAAGAGAGCAAAGCGTCTCTGAATACGAGCCAGACACTCCATACATGTCACGGGGAAGCAAACAGATGGAGAAGCAGGAAGGCGGCAAAGGGCGAAGATAAGAAAAAGAGGGAAGAAGCAACTGAAGCAAGCACACAATATGAAGCAACTACCTCAACCCTACTCATCTAAAACAGGTAGGCAGGACAGACAGAGGTATATGCCATGCAGGGGCGTCGCTTTCTCTCGTGGTGGGTGTGAAGGGGGGGCGGCAGGGTATGGCGGAAGACGTGAGAGGTGAGGCGATGAGGAGGGAGATGCAGACAGGACGCAATACAAACACATGGAAAAAGACAGACAGGCGAGGAGGAGGAAGGCGCAACAAGGGAAGGGAGGGAAGGTGGAGAGGGAAGGAGGGAGGGAGGGAGGAAAGCAGGGAAGTCATGATGAGAAACGAGTGGAAAAAAATCACAGGAGACACGAATTGGAAGTGTGATGCGGCGTGACACAGACGAGGACGATCCCAGAGAGGCTACGGCAGATATGAGGAGTGGGAGTCACGCATAGACGAGAGAGAGAGAGAGAGAGAGAGAGAGAGAGAGAGAGAGAGAGAGAGAGAGAGAGAGAGAGAGAGAGAGAGACTTGGAGAAAGCAAAACAAGAAAGTGGAAAAAGAATCTTCTGCGAGAGTCTGCGAGGGGAGGAAGCAAGACTGTGTAAAGAATTCTGGTCCGTCATAAACGCTCACGGAGAAAGAGAAGTACGAGGAGGAAGAAGGGAAGGAAGAAGAAAAAAACAGTTCCATCTGAATGACACAAACATGCTGCACCACTACTGCCAGACGCTCGGAAATTACGGAGAAGTTAAGGGAAGGATAACTCTCTCAGGAGGAATGAATTACAAACGGGTGCCTTGTGGCGGGACGGAGCCGTGAGTAAAACTTCTAACCAACTGAGAAATGGAGGGAGAGATGATGCGCCGACTTGACTCGCGGGGAAGGAAAGAAGTGAAACGAAGATAAGGATACGTAGCAAGGGAAAGGAGGAGGAGAAGAAGGAGGAGGAGGAGATGAAGGAAGAAAGGAATGAGTGAGGTGACGATGGGCTGACATTTAACAGAGGAAAAAGAGCGGAGGAAAACGAGGGCAAGAAGGAGGATGAGCAGGAAATGGGGTCAAACAGGGTGCACGAGAAGGAAGAGGAGGAGGCGAAGTAGGAAATGGTGTCAAACAGTTTGTATGAGGAGGAGGGAGAGGAGGACAAGGAGTAAGAGAAGGAGGATTAGAGTGAAACTAAAGAGTAAGAGAGAGAGAGAGAGAGAGAGAGAGAGAGAGAGAGAGAGAGAGAGAGAGAGAGAGAGAGAGAGAGAGAGACGGCCTCTCGCAACACAACACGTCGCAAGAGAGAGAGAGAGAGAGAGAGAGAGAGAGAGAGAGAGAGAGAGAGAGAGAGAGAGAGAGAGAGAGAGAGAGAGAGAGAGAGAGAGACACGGCCTCTCGCAACACAACACGTCGCAAGAGAGAGAGAGAGAGAGAGAGAGAGAGAGAGAGAGAGAGAGAGAGAGAGAGAGAGAGAGAGAGAGAGAGAGAGAGAGAGAGAGAGAGGCTAGGGCATGCGTGCATCATGTTAAAGGAGATGAGGGAAGGAGGCGCATTACTGCTGGCTGGCTGCGGGAGATGAATGGTGCGCAGGGTGGATGTTGCGGCGGTCCACGATGAATGACTTTGCCGATGATTACACGGCTCTTGGCTGCCTGCACCGATAACTGGAGGGTCTTCTTGTGTTTAATGATTGCACCTGATATCTCTCCACTCGCCACCCCCCCATGTCGTGCCCCAATGCCCTTTACTTCCTCCCCATGCTCCCTCTTTCTCCCATCACTCCTCCCCACTCCTCCACCACGCGCTTAAAAAAAGGAGGCAGAACTAAATGATGATGGATAGATGTATAAAATATTGTGAGGTAGATTGATACAGAATGTGCGGTGATAAGAGTGATTTTCCGATAAGAAGTGAGTTTTTAATGAGTTTCCGTATTGATAGTTTGACAAGAAAAATGAGAAAAAAAGGTGATTAAAAAGGTGATTCGCTTCATGATTAAGTGATGTTCAGCTAGAGGGTATGTGCATATTGATGGCTGGATAAACACAACATAGATGGATAGATAGAGAATTATGAGAGAGAGAGAGAGAGAGAGAGAGAGAGAGAGAGAGAGAGAGAGAGAGAGAGAGAGAGAGAGAGAGAGAGAGAGAGAAATAAGCTGACATAAAGCTGTACTGGATGAGTTTACGTGGAAGGGAGATGAAAGTAGTACGTGGAAGAAAAGAGGCGGACAGGTGGACAGACAGATGGGCAGCAGGTGGACGCGTGATGGATGCGTGCCGGGCAGGTGGGTGGAAGTGCACGATTAATCCCCCCGTAAAGTGGATGTGATGTGTTGAGTCTCGGATAAATAATCGCAAAAGTGAATTTACTGGAGAGATTATCGCGTGAAAAATTGACGGGGATAAGTCGTACCCTCAGGCTTTGTCCCTCACTCCATCCATCCGTTACCACGTTTTCTTCCTCCCTTATTCTCTCCTTTCTCATATTTCTATCTCCCTCCTCCTCTTTTTCTCTCGTTTTTCGTCCTGAACCCTCCCACTTTATTTTCTCCGTCTCTTTCTCTTTCTCTCTCTGTCTCTCTCCATCCTTTATTCTTTTCTTCTTTCGCTGTGTTATCGTCCATTTTTTAGCTTCCTTTTCTCTTCTTTTCTCTTCCTCTTTTTTTCTTTTATTATCCTTTGTACCTCTCCTACGTGTCCTATATTTCTCTCTCTCTCTCTCTCTCTCTCTCTCTCTCTCTCTCTCTCTCTCTCTCTCTCTCTCTCTCTCTCTCTCTCTCTCTCTCTCTCTCTCTCTCTCTCTCTTCGTCTTTTCACCATTTTTCCTTATTTTTCTCTCCCCTCTCTCTCGACTTTTCCTCCGTTCTTATTTGCTTCTTTCCTCAGTTTCCATCTTCCTTTCCTGTCACTCCCTTTTATGGACAAGTTTTTTTTTTCCTTTCTCTCTCTCTCTCTCTCTCTCTCTCTCTCTCTCTCTCTCTCTCTCTCTCTCTCTCTCTCTCTCTCTCTCTCTCTCTCTCTCTCTCTCTCTCTCTCTCTCTCTCTCTCTCTCTCTCTCTCTCTCTCTCTCTGTGTGTGTGTGTGTTTCTGTCTCTCTCCCTCCTTTCGCACTTCTTCCTACCCGTCTCAGTGAAATATTTCTTTCAAACGATTCCTCCTTCTCGTTCTTCCTCCTCTTAGAAAAATATATTTCTCCACCCTTCTCTCTTTCTCTCTCTCTCTCTCTGTCTCTCTCTCTCTCTCTCTCTCTCTCTCTCTCTCTCTCTCTCTCTGCTCCCACGCACTTTCTTCATGCATTATTTCGTTCCATTCCATCTCCTTTGCCTGCTACCATCCAACCATCCATCCACGTGTCTATCCGACCAGCTGCCCAGGCGTCCACGGTCCATCTCTCTCCCTTCCTCCGCGCATCACCTTCCTGCAGTCGTCCCATGAATATAAGATCGCGCGTGTTTGGTACTGGTTAGCTTGCCTGACGCTGCCGGCCATGGGAGGAAGTACGTAGTTGGTGTCTATGAATATAAACCTATTTACGTGTATTGAAGACGCTATTGGTACTGTTATTACTTTGGCTGGTATTATTGTTACTGCTGGTGCTGTTGCTTCTATTGCTGCTGCTGATGCTGCTGCTGCTGCTATTGCTACTATTACTGTGACTTACTGTGACTGTTACCGTTACTATTGTTGTTGGTGCCACTGCTACTACTACTACTACTACTACTACTACTACTACTACTACTACTACTACTACTACTACTACTACAACTACTACTACTACTTCACTACCACCAAAAACAACAATAAAAACTACAATGACAACATTAACATCAGCAGCAGCACTACTACTACTACTACTACTACTACTACTACTACTACTACTATTACTACTACCACTACTACTACTACTACTAATACTAATACTAATACTAATACTACTAATACTACCATCTTTGCAAGTACTTTGGTAGTAGATATACAAATGCAGCAGTGAAAGCAATAAAGGTTATAACCCGACAACCTCTCGGGTTATAAGCTACGGGCATTGCAACATTGCTGTGAGGTGTTAACGTGGCAACCCTGCAAATATGGCGGCCGTGTTGACTTACTTGACGAGCCCTTTGTAAAGTTATTTTTTCCACAGCCAGTTGACTTTTATCATTCACCCTTTTAGAAAAATAAATAGAAAAGAAAAGATCCAACATCTGGGTCGTTGATTAGTGTGGATTTGTGCGGGAAAAACAATAGGGAAGGAAGAAGAGGGACGAGATAAGATGAACATTACACAAAAGTACAATCATCGTTATAAAAGAGGGGAATAATGCTGCTAAAAGTGACGTCTAACTTGAATAAATATATCATGAGTGTTGGTTGAAGACGATTTCTGTGAGGAGAGAGAGAGAGAGAGAGAGAGAGAGAGAGAGAGAGAGAGAGAGAGAGAGAGAGAGAGAGAGAGAGAGAGAGAGAGAGAGAGAGAGAGAAAGGAAAAAAACTTCTATCAAAAGTTAAGTTAAAGTAGAATAAATATATGCTGAGTGTTGGCTGAAGGCGATTTGTGGGAGCTGGAAGAAAAAAAACACGTTGGAAAGATGAGCTCAGGAAACAGGAGGTATATTCACTAAGCTAGAATTATCGTGTGATTATGAGGAATAGAGTAATAGAGGAACAGAGTAATGCTTGAATCTTCCATCCTGTTAATGTACAGGTGTGGTGCGTCAGAAAAGATTGCGTGGAAGACATGGTTTAAAAACAAAAGGGAAAAGAGAAAATGAGGATGAAAAATATACATGGCAGGAAGGTAAAGTAAAAAAAAAAAAAAAAAAGAAATAATAAAAAAAAGCTTGCATGTGAAAAAATAGAAATAAAACGCGATGCAGGAAAACAAAAGAAAGTTGAAAAGCTTACATGTGAAAAATTGAGGAATGAAACATGGACCAGAAAAGAAGATACGCATACCGATAGAAAACCTTGCATGGGGAAAAATGAAAAATAAAATACTATGCAAAAAAAAATAATAAT
>NC_087158.1:19922039-19927039 GCF_035594125.1 Scylla paramamosain
CGCACCTAAAAAAAGAAAAAAATAACAGCTGAGAATTAGAAACACACACACACACACACACACACACACACACACACACACACACACACACACACACACACACACACACACACACACACACACACACACACACACACACACACACACACACACACACACACACACACACACACACACACACAGACCACCCCGATTTACTTAACACACACACACACTGAAAAAAAAAACAAAAAAAAAAAACAAGAAACAGAAAGAAAAATACCACAATCCATTAAAGTAAAGTGCAAGTCTTATATTGGGTACATGAGAGGGCAGGTAGTGGTGGTGGTTGTGGTGGTGCTGTTTGTTCCCCACTTTCACCTCGTTTCGTGTACTTTGCTGATGTTCTTGGGAATCCGGACTGTCGCTATTATCACTCCCCCGGCACGAGAGGAACAGTCAAGGTTCCTTCCTCTGCGTAAGTGCTTGATCTCGAAAAGCACGAGGGAGAACAAGATGAGAAGACGAGAAAGAGAAGGAAGAGGAAGAGACAAAGCGGAAGACGAAGGGGAGGAACGAGAAGGGAAATTAAGGCATACAAATGAACTGTAATGTTGGGGAAGAAATAAGGGAGAGAGGGAAGAAGAAAAATAGGACAAGGGAGCAGGCTGGATCTGAAGGTCTCTTGAGGTGCCTGCGAGTTAATTGAAATAGACGTTCAGGGAATGAAAACCTGATGGGGATTGGGCCGGGGCAGGTGTGGGGAGCTGATAGACGCTGGTACACGAACAGACGGATAGACTGGTATTGTATGGATATTTACAGGTGGATTTTGACTCTTATAGATAGGAGGGTAGTCAGAAAGTACTCGTAAATAGAGGGATAGATAGGCAGACAGATTTCCACAGATGAAAGTGGGAAGGTGCATAAATGGACGAATAGACTGGTGAAAAAATAGTCTTAGAAATAAACAGGTGCTCAAATAGACAGATATAGAGGTAGATGAATATCATGGACAGGTGAACGGATAAACGTATAGATAGACAAACAAGTTGTATTTACACGTAGGAGTAGATAGATGCTTAGACAGACAGACATGAATATTCACAAGTAGAAATAGACAAATACACAGACTAACATATATATATACGAGTATATATATATATATATAGAGAGAGAGAGAGAGAGAGAGAGAGAGAGAGAGAGAGAGAGAGAGAGAGAGAGAGAGAGAGAGAGAGAGAGAGAGTCATGAATAAAGACAGGTGTTTAGACGGATAGACAGGGAGATAATCATTCATAGGTAGAAGTATTCAGATGTAAACAGAGGTAGATAAACATACAGAGAAATATACACATATATGGATGTTATTTTCTGCATGTAAATATTTATGTTTCTCTTTTTCCCTCTCCTATTTCCCTCTATCGCATCCTCAGTACCGCCCTCCACCCACCATCCGCGCCATGTTTGTCTCGTTGGTTCGTTCGTTCGTTTCTCTTATTCGAGGTTTTCAAACTTTCTCTATTATTATGCCATCAATCTCCTCCACCTGCGTCCCTGCTCCAGCCACTTAGCCCAGATGGATCTCTCTCTCTCTCTCTCTCTCTCTCTCTCTCTCTCTCTCTCTCTCTCTCTCTCTCTCTCTCTCTCTCTCTCTCTCTCTCTAACACTGGATCCTGCAAACTTCACGTTGGTAATAACAATAATGATGGTAGTAATCCAGCAAGACTTGGAAACCTCTCACTACTACCACCACCACCACCGCTACCACCACCACCACCACCACCACTACCCGACCCTATCGCCATTCCCATATTTCCACACAATTTGCCCGGAGAATATTGCAAGAAATTCCACAGAGGAGACTTTGGTGGGGGCGACATCTATTATCTGTATCCCAAACGAGCGGTATCTTAGCCACCCCAGGTCCAATAATGGCCGGGAGGGGGAACTGCAATATTCAAGATAAGAAATTCTAATGCAATTGTGTTAGTATTGCCCTCGACAGACGCGGGGAAAAGGAGAAGAGGCCCGGAAAAGAGGAGGAGGAGGAGGAGGAGGAGGAGGAGAAGGAGGAGGGGGAAGAGGAGGAGGAAGAGGAGGAGGACGGAAGGGAGAAAAGTGCAGGGGTGGGGAAAAATGGAGCTGTGTGGTAGTGGTAGTGGAGGAGGAGGAGGAGGAGGAGGAGGAAGAAGCAATGGAGTCAAGGAATCAAGGGTTAAGGAGAAAATGAAGATAGACACAAAGACAAAGAAAGAATGTCAGGCAAAACTCAGATTAATAGACTGAGAGAAGAGGAATGCAGAGAGAGAGAGAGAGAGAGAGAGAGAGAGAGAGAGAGAGAGAGACGGAGGGCTGAGGGGGAGACCCTACGTGACTGACTGACTGACATACAGACAAAAGATAGGAAGATCGGCTGACAGATCAAAGCAATCCCACAATAGTTGGTATTCTCTCTCTCTCTCTCTCTCTCTCTCTCTCTCTCTCTCTCTCTCTCTCTCTCTCTCTCTCTCTCTCTCTCTCTCATTCCCGTTTTCCCACCTTGCTCTCTACTCCTCCTTCTCCGCCATGCAGTTCCTTATAGTGGTGCGTAGATTGCCAGAAAGCCTCATCCTCATGGTACGAGTCCTCCCTGTGTGTTCCTGTTTATCGCTCTCCTCCTATTTATCTTTCCTCTCCTCAATTTTTGCACCTCACCACCGACATGTTTCGCTTTGTTATGACATTTTTTACTTTCGACAAGAGAAGCATTAATCCAGTCTTATCTTACTTATTTTATATTGCTTTATCTTGTTTTTACTTTGCTTTTACCTTTGATTTTACTTTGATTTTACTTTGCCTAAGCTTGCAATGCCTTACCTTATCTTACCTTATCCTACCATACTCTGTCCTACGTTACCCCATCCTACCATACCATCACCTTCCTTGCTTTGCTTTACCTTGCCTTGCCTTGCTTTGCCTTGCATTGCTTTGCTTTGCTTTGCTTTGCTTTACCTTACCTTACCTTACCTTAGTTTCTCACCTCACCTTACCTAATCTTCCTTTCCTTACCTTCCTTTACCTTATCTTCCTTTCTCTACCTTACTGTATCTTTTACATACCTTTCCCAACCAGTCTCATCAACCAGTCAATCAAAGTACCTGTCTCGTAAAGATTACTCACCAAAAATCACTACTTAAGTTACGAACAATACAGCGCAAGGAATTATAATGCAACTTTAACGTAATTCATTGCAATACTTAATTAGTAACTATTTTTCTCCCCAGTTCTTATCCTTCTCTTTCTGTCTTTTTTTTTCTCTCTCTCTCTCTCCCTCGCATCCCTCTGGACTGACGGGAATGAAAAGTGGCACCGATAAATTTTTCCTACATTGTCTCTCGCTCCGGGCCGCGCGCAATTCTGTAATGCGTTTTAGTTAATGTATTGCAGCAGCGAGGAGAAGCAAAATTTTGAGAAATGGTTCACGGCTTCGCTTTACTGTAAATGTGTTGTGTTATTAGTAGCGATGTTTCCCTCTTCTTTTTTTTTTTTTTTTTCGCTAGGTTAATTATGCGCCGTCACTTTTTTTGTGTATTATTATTATTATTATTACGGTTATTTTTTTATCCTGTATGAAATGGAATATATCACACACGCTGCTGCTTTAAGCATTTTCTGAGCAATATCCTGTGGAATTGCCTCCAAGCCACACCCATCACCACACTGCTGCTCTCGCCGCCCCGCTGCCACCACTGGTACTGCCATTACTAGTGCAATTACTTCTTGTTCTTCTTGTTCTTGTTCTTCTTTTCTTCTTGTTCTTCTTTTCTTTTCTTTTCTTCTTCTTCTTCTTCTTCTTCTTCTTCTTCTTCTTCTTCTTCTTCTTCTTCTTCTTCTTCTTCTTCTTCTTCTTCTTCTTCTTCTTCTTCTTCTCTCTTCTTCTTCTTCTTCTTCTTCTTCTTCTTCTTCTTCTTCTTCTTCTTCTTCTTCTTCTTCTTCTTCTTCTTCTTCTTCTCTGCCACCGTACTATGTGCAGCTTCAGTCCTCACGTGACAAATGAGGTAATCAAAAGGTAAAAACTAAAATGATGGCACGACTGAGAAGCATCCCCTTTGAAGGAAGGCTTAACGAACAAAATTTATTGTCTTTCAAAACGAAGAATCGGAGGCGATCCAATAGAAGTGTTTAAAATATACAAAGGATTCGATAACGTTAATGAGAATGATTTTTTAACAGTTGATCGATCAAATATAACAAGAAGACAAAACAGCTTCAAGATAATTGATAAAGAAAATTAACGTCTGACGAAGCTAAATAATTTTTCAATCTGGTCGTTAACATTTGGAAATATTTACAGTTTGTTGTTTTCGGTAGTTACAGTTAAAAGAAAATAACAGATTGGACAAGCTTTTGGACGCCAATCCACATTTGAGGTACTATCCGGTATTACAACAAATTGTTATTAAAATTCGTCCGATTTAGTTATAAGGTGTCTCTTTATTGAGGATCTTGCAAGTTACGAGTAGCCTCCTCAGCATACAAATAGCAATAGTGGCTGTTCTTATCCTTTTGCTGTGAAAACTTTCGTGTATTTTCTCCATGGTGTATGGCATTGTTTTCCTGCCAGTCCTGGTTGGAGGGAGCGGTGGGTGAGGAGCAGTTTTCATCCTTTCTATTTGTATTTTTTTCTTTTATTACGAACAGGAATGTAATCCTAGTTTGCTGCTGTTTGTTCTTCCTTTGTGGTTATCTGGGTCCTCCTCCTCCTCCTCCTCACCACCACCACCACCACCACCACCAGTACTACCACCACCACCACCACCAGTACCACCACCACCAACACTATATCACCGCACCACCGCCCCTTTTCTTCAGGAGGCTCGCGTGTACCGTTATGCTTTATAAACATGTCACCGGCAAAATTGGAATCTCGGGCTTGTACACAATGGCCAGGTGTTCTGTGTATTGCCCGAGGCTTTAAGGAATAGTGGAGCATAAATCACGTGCTGGTTATCGAGCTTGTTCTTTGCCGTGTGTAAGGTGA
>NC_087158.1:19929539-19934539 GCF_035594125.1 Scylla paramamosain
CATGACACAACGGTTGTTAAATCAGCCCCGTGTGCCAGGTCGCAGTTTTTGATGTGCGTAAAGCCGTTCGCTGTGAGGAGGAAGTTTTTATTGCTATCGGAAGGAACAAGTTTATATGGTTATGGTAAGACTTGCCGGATCGCGTCTTGTCAGGTCAGCTTCACCACCGCCATCTACAGGAAGAGTGCGGCAACTGGCTCTCTGCGCATGTGTGACGCACTGGCAAACTGTTTATTTTTATTTATCTATTTATTTATTTATTTATACATTTTTTTTTGTATGTGTGTGTGTGTGTGTGTGTGTGTGTGTGTGTGTGTGTGTGTGTGTGTGTGTGTGTGTGTGTGTGTGTGTGTGTGTGTGTGTGTGAAGGAAAATGTACAACAGTTTGCAGTAAAACGATATTCTAGCTAAAGCTGCTGTAATAAATAGTCTGAAATGATACGGTGTCTGTCGGAATAGTTTTAATTAGTTTAGGTTTTCAGCTGTCACTTCGTTAATAAAATTTTTATATCTAGGTTTCCTATTAGACTTTTCATTAGTTCACATTTCCCGGATGATAACTGGTTGATGGAATGACTAGTTTCATATAATAAATATAATCATAATGGTAATAATAATAATAATAATAATAATAATAATAATAATAATAATAATAAAAATAATAATAATAATAATAGATAATAGCAGCAACAACAACATCACCATCAACAAAAATTATGATTATTCTAGTAACTGCAAAGAAGCGTGCAATACTAGTAGGGGAAGCATTTCTAAGTACTTCAGGTGATATCGTGTAGTATTCTCTCTCTCTCTCTCTCTCTCTCTCTCTCTCTCTCTCTCTCTCTCTCTCTCTCTCTCTCTCTCTCTCTCTCTCTCTCTCTCTGTCTCTCTCTCTCTCTCTTTCTCTCTCATAATGTCCCTCACGCGTTTCCTGCCGCCCTCCACCGAGTCTCCTTCCTTCCGTCTTCCTTCGTTCCATCTTCTTCCTGACCTTGCCCTCGCCTTCCTTCCTTTCCTGCCTCGTTCATTTATCTTCTCCCTCATTTTAGCCTCGCCTTCACATCCTGCTCCTTTCCCTTCTATTACATTTCTTCGCCCTTCATCACCTCTTTTTTTTTTCTTCTTGTTCACGGTCCTTCCATTTTCACGTTTTTATTATTTTTTTCCTGTTTTTTTCTTCAGTTCCCCTCACATTTCATTTCCCCCTCGGCGATTACTTTAATAACTATTCGTACGAGCAATCAAGGAAATGTGTTCGTTTGATTGATGAGGAAAATAGTCATCAGGCGTGTTTTGTGCAATTATGTCAAATAGTACGTAGGCAGATACGTATATATTTCATTGTATTGTTATGATATACTTTGTGTAATTTTCCGTGTGTGTGTGTGTGTGTGTGTGTGTGTGTGTGTGTGTGTGTGTGTGTGTGTGTGTGTGTGTGTGTGTACTGTAAACTGTGGGCATAAAATAAAGAAAAATTAGAAAGTTAGATATGGACACACACACACACACACACACACACACACACTCTCGGAGACCAACCTCCCTCATCCCTCTCCAACACAGACATACATAGACAGCCACCCTTTCACACACACACACACACACACACACACACACACACACACACACACACACACACATACAGACAGATAAATATAGATATCCTGACATATATACTGCACTCACGTAAATAAATATATACATACATGCATACATACATACTTACAAATGTGCATATCCATATATAACTTGGATACAAAAAGGATAAACAGTCACAGAGGGGAACAGACCAAGAGGTGGGCTGGCAGATAAAGAGGGAACGCAAGAAGTACATGCAACGATAAAGACGAACATGGGCATTGAAGCAAAGGGAACCAAACACGTGGACATAATGGCTGAAAAACAGTGACTGACAAGTAGACTGGAACGCCGACAGCCACAATGACGCGCTGATGTAACACACAGATCTGCAGATGAATTGGTCGACTGACAATAACACACAGACAGAGGGAGACATAGTGACAAAAAAAAAACAAAAAAACATGCAGGAAGACAAACAAACATTGCGGAATATAAAGTTTCAAAACACCAGCCCTCTCCGGCGCACCCCAGACTTGGCAAACACACACAAACACCAACACAACAACACAAACAAGCAAATATAAATATCATATAAGAAAAAGTCCAATATGGAGAGAGAGAGAGAGAGAGAGAGAGAGAGAGAGAGAGAGAGAGAGAGAGAGAGAGAGAGAGAGAGAGAGATGTATTAATGTGTATGAACATTTTATGGAACACACTGAATATAGAAGGTTACTATTTTAACACAGAAATAAAAGTGGACTCTTTTCCCATTATTCATCAAATAAAAGAATTTTAGATAAAAGTTCATGTATGAAAATATCTATCCGTTTCATGTCCAACGAAAATAAGTTTCTTTTTAACCTTCATTGTATAGATATTTGTCCACAGATTCTTAGCCAAAAAATATAAGTTATCTTTATAAAACGTCACTTTTTAAAATATCCACTCGCTGCCTCCTTTTTAAATACCCTGAATAAAGTGATTTCGTAAAAATAAAAAAAATAAATAAAAATAAAGGAAAAAAAAACTGCATGAACGGCTTCAAATTGAGTTCACTTTTTCCAGCATTAGGAAGTAATTAAAAATAATCCCCCGGAATAAAATACACAAACCGTAATTTTGTCCGATACACAGCAGCCTCTTCCAGGAATGTGTGTTTCCTGTATCGCTTGGACGCTGTGGGAAGGTCATCAGGCGACCCTTTATGCTCTTAAAGACACGTTCACACAACCATCACCAGCATCACAACCAATATCATCGATTTTATTATTTTTATCTAACCTAACAAACCTAACCTAACTTATCCTATCCTACCGTACCCTACTCTACCCTACCCTACTTTATCCTACCTTTCCATACCCTACCAACCTTGCCCTATCTTACTCTGACCTAACCTAACCTAACCTAACCTAACCTAACCTAACCCAACATAACCTAATTTATCGTGGGAATATTTTCAAGGGAAACCTCTTGGATGAAATGTTCGTAGGGAAAATTTACTCAGGTTAAGTTATGGCATACGTACACTGCGCGTTCGTAGGGAAAATTTACTCAGGTTAAGTTATGGCATACGTACACTGGCACCTTCTCCCATACCTTGCGCACTTTTCCTCCCTTTCTTCAGTAACGGCACACTCCTCTTCGGCACTGTTTGCACGCCTGTCTTTTATGCAATCCCTCAGTTGTGTGTAAATGAAAAAAGGATACACCCCTCCTACCACCACCCCTACATTGCCATATCGCCATATCCCCAACACCCTCCTCGCCTTTCCTGTCTCAGTGCCACATTCCCTCTTGACATTGTTGTGTATATTCCATCATATGACCTCTTTTTTTTTTTTTTTACATACATAAATGTGTGAGTAAGGATACAGTTACACCACCACCACCACCACCACCACCACCTTTACACTCCCACACCTGTCTTGTCCTGGTG
Organism: Scylla paramamosain; assembly: GCF_035594125.1. NCBI lineage: Eukaryota > Metazoa > Arthropoda > Malacostraca > Decapoda > Portunidae > Scylla > Scylla paramamosain. The sequence continues at coordinate 19,933,057 of NC_087158.1, forward strand.
CCATATTCATGCCTGGCTTAATTTTAACTCTACTCCTGACTTGTTTTCGTATAGTATAAAGTACAAAAGTAAAGTCAAGTAAAGCAGAAAAAGAAACCATTACTGAACTCTAAGGGAACCTAACTCATATAACTAAGAAGACTCTCCCTCACGCTACACCTTTGTCTCAGCGTGATGAGAGTGCCATGTGTTCAAATAAATAAACACCACACAAACTTTTTTTTAAACTTCTCCGCACACTTAACTTGCTCTATTTGTCTTTATGAAAAGATTTTTTTTTTTTTACTTTTTTGGTCCCTTAGACTTTTCTCGTTATTTTTTTTCGTCTTGTCTTTTGTGTCCTTATAAATCTCTCTCTCTCTCTCTCTCTCTCTCTCTCTCTCTCTCTCTCTCTCTCTCTCTCTCTCTCTCTCTCTCTCTCTCTCTCACTGTTGGTACATATCTCACAATTAAACAGAGTTGTATTTGCTTTTAAAATTTTCAACATTTTGCAGTTTACGATTTATTTTTGTGACTACTTAGGCAGATTGGGTTTCGAGTTTTAGCACGGGAGTGTCTTGGCTTATTGTGAAGAGTAGCGCCGTTATTCATTACATCGTTATGATTATTATTATCATTATTATTATTATTATTATTATTATTATTATTATTATTATTATTACTGTTGTTATCATCATCATCATCATCATCATCATCATCATCATCATCATCATCATCATCATCATCATCATCCAAGACTGGGCAAACAAAAAGGCTTTATTTAATTTCATCCTATTTCATTCTATCCTTTTATTGTTATTTTTTTCACGCTTTAGCTGAGGCTCATCCTACATTGAACAGGTATGAGCCGTAAGGTGGGGAGTTGTGACCTGAGTGAGTGTAGACGTGTATGTGTGGTGGCGATAGTAATACTATTGGTGGTGGTGGTGGCAGTAGTAGTAGTAGTAGTAATAGTAGTAGTAGTTGAAGTAACGATGTTTGTACTGCTAGCATTTGACGAGTGCTAGTAGTAAGGATAGTAGCAGCAGTAGCAGCAGCAGTAGTAGTAGTAGTAGTAGCTGTGTTAATACTGCTAGCATTTCACACGAATATGCCGTATGTATTCACTTGTAGGTGAAATGCTTGCCAGAATGTAAATAAAGCTGGAAAGGCTTTTAAGTGTATAGACATTTCATTTAACAAATCCCTCTAAACCAACAAATAGAATAGCATTTCCCTTCCTTTCCAACTGAGTGAGTACGAACCCTTTACATAACAAACAGTGAAGGGGTTTGGCAGGACTATACATCCACCACCCTGCCCTCCCCTGCCCTGCCCTGCTTTGTACACCGCCCACCACATTCACTCATCTGTTTTGATCAGTGTATGGGTTCACCTACTGGACTCTCTGGAGTGGGTGATACCTCGCTTTACGCTCAGCAAGACAATAGTTGTGTGGAGGCTAACAATTCACGTTCTCCCGGGGCGCTCCGTGAGTTTCGAC
>NC_087158.1:19939539-19942039 GCF_035594125.1 Scylla paramamosain
GGAGAAGCGGGGGCGGCGGGGCGAGGTGGGCGCTAATGAAGTTACGATGCAGTAGTAAAGCAAAAATAACCGAGGAAGGATTTGGGACGCTACACTGAAAGAGCATTTGTCGCTTAGCCAGGAGATGAAGAGCTGAATGATGGGGGTCGCAGAGGTGGCATGACAGGATGGAGGAGAGAATGGAAGAGAGAGATGAGGGTAAAATTTCTAGTAGTTTTAAGTTACACCAGCTTCCCTGCCGCGTTCCGGAGTTCAGTATATTTTGTCTTGTCTGATGGTCACTCTTATTTCAGCTTCTACTTGGTCTTTATTTTGGCGTGTTGTTATATTCTTTCCTAACTGTTTTAGTAATCGATCCTTGTCGTTGTTTTATTTGGTGTCGGTGGTGGTATTGGTGGTGTTGGTGCTGGTAGTGGTGGGTGGTGGTATTGGTATTGGTGTTGGTGGTGGTGGTGGTGGTGGTGGTGGTGGTGGTGGTGGTATTGGTGTTGGTGGTGGTGAAGTCTTTCTTGGTGTGTTTGATGATTATTGTTTTTTTTTTGTGTGGTGTTGTTTGGTTACAAGCACCAGTGTTATTATCATTTATAACTGTTACTGTTGTTGATATTGCTTTTTCTTTTTCTTTCTTTCATTTTGTCTTTCTTAATTTCTTTATTTTCTTCATTTTCTTCCCCCTCTTCTTCTTCTTCTTCTTCTTCTTCTTCTTCTTCATATTATTATTATTATTATTATTATTATTATTATTATTATTATTATTATTATTATTATTATTATTATTATTATTATCACCATCATCACCATCATCATCATCATCATCATCATCATCATCATCATCATCATCATCATCACCACCACCACCACCACCACCACCACCACCACCACCACCACCACCACCACTAGCATCATCATCATTATCATTATCACTATTCCTTCTCCTCTGTCCTGTGTTTGTATGAGACACAGAGACCCGGAATACATTTCGCTACGTTCCCGGCTCATCGTCAAACACGAGCGAGAATTGCCCAGCGCCGGAGGACTGTGCTGGTGTCTCGCGGGAACTTTTTTTTTTTTCCTCCTTTTCCACTCCACCAGACAGGAAAACAGATTATATATGTTATTTTGTTACTGACCAAGAATGTAATTTGTATGAAAATATTAACACACACACACACACACACACACACACACACACACACACACACACACACACACACACACATTTCTTTCCTTGCGCTAAGAACACAATATCATGAGAAAATGAGGACACTCCAGAAGAGTTTCGCCACACAAAAGATCTGAAAAGGCTCAAGATAGCCGCCACCAGCATGACAGCCCACCTGACGCCTCGCATCTCTCTTGTTCTTTTGTTCTCTAATTCGCAGCGTGTATCTGCTCCCTGATATCACCAGCCGTCCCTAAACTATTCTTGAGTACGCTCTGAAATGGAAATCCCAGTCACGAGAATACGTCACCTAAAAATGGTCGGCCTAAAATGAAAGGGGCTTTACGGTCAAATGGAAGGTCTTTCAAATTTAATCAATATGAAAAATGCAATCCGTTTTCCAGATTAGCCGATTATTCATAGCGAAGCGAGAGGACATGAGGAGCCCCACCACGCTGCTGGTGTCCTGTAAAGCCCTCCTGTTTAAGCATCACAAGCATTTCTTGTTTAAAAGATTTAAATAGTTAAAACGTATACTTCTTTGTATTCATTTACTCGTTCCAGTCTTTGTCCTTTGATAAAGCTAAATTACGAATAGTCTATCGAATAAATGAATAAATATATAAATACATAAAACAGCATCAAATAACAAAAAACGTAATTGAAAAATATTCCACCTTGGAAACTGCAAAATGTCATTTGAGTGACCGATACAAAGAGTAAAATCTCTAATGAATTTTCCCATGTGAAAAATTGTAATATAATATATATATATATATATATATATATATATATATATATATATATATATATATATATATATATATATATATATATATATATATATATATATATATATATATATATTCAACATTTGAAGACATTATCGATTCAAGATCTTGTTTTCCCTTCCTTTTCTTATTTCTATTTAATTTATTTATTTAATGATTATATTTATTTATTTTTGGCGCTTCATGACCTCATTGTTTCATTGCCTGGAATTCATCCAACCATCAATCAACTAATAAGTGAGGCAACCAATCAGTCTCTCTATTGCCTGCCTTACTCTGCTTTGCTTTCATTTGTTTTGCTTCGCTTTACTTCACTTTGCTGTACTTTACTCTAATTTACTTCACTTTGGTTTACTTTGGTCTGTGTTGTTTCCTGAATTGAACACTCTGGCCGCGGGGTCCCATTATGCGATACATTCGTATCCTCGTCCTTCTGGACCGGAACTTGTCCTATCACAGATGTATGAACTGAAACTCATATTTCTGACACAACTTTCAGTGCACTATTTTGCCAGTCTTTCTCTCTCTCTCTCTCTCTCTCTCTCTC
>NC_087158.1:19947039-19964539 GCF_035594125.1 Scylla paramamosain
CCTTTCAGTATAATTTGTACAGAAACAGTGCTCCAAGCTTTACTAGGAGACAGAAGATTTATCACCGTCAGTGATACACAAGAGATAATTTCAGTGCATTTTTAGTCAATAAGCATAACGAGGGTGTTTGTGCCGCGGGGAGGTGATGTTATTGTTGGCCCTAATTACGTTATTAAGGTGTCCAGGATGGCTGTCACCGACACTGGTTGATTAGGTTTTGAAGGAACTGAGTCCATCTTCCTAGGGAGTTGGATCAAGACGGATCACTTGGTTCTGCTGAGTCATGGTGAATTGGTTCCAACAAAGGAAGCTGGCGCGCTGGATAAAATTGCACGATCATGGGACTCATCCAAACCCTTCAGGTTTAAGCTTGACTCATCCGAAGACAAAGCAGCTTTGCCTTTCAAGCATGACACAAACTCGAAAACTGGATAATCTTGTGGTGACGCTACCGATCCGCTGTCTTTCATTCCAAAACCACCACACTATTGGCTCTCCTGACGTGAACAAGGAGGAACATTGCATCAGCTGCGTTAAGCCCAGGAAACACGACACCACCTCAGCAACGCTCCATGAGTGACCACATTTTGCAAGACCATTTCAGGACTTGTAATTTTAGAAAATAATGCGACTGTCATCGGTGGTGTTTTGAACTGGTATTTTAAGGAAATTATCGTGGACATAAAGTGAACCACACCCAGCTGGACGTCATAAAAGGGCAATGGGAAAATTTAAAAAAATAAATAAATCCCTTATAATTACTGCGCAAGTCACGATGAAAGAACACACTGTACAGCAACACAAAAAAAAAAAAAAGAGGGATTGTTTTTCCGTTGGTCATTATGAAGCAGCACTGACAAACGCACGAGAAAACATCGCGGCAGGAAGAGGCTAGTAAGTCTCTTAGTGGCTGCAACATAGACTAAGGAAAATGTAACGAAGTGTTAACAAGACGCGCCCCATCACTAACACGTGCTTATTGAGGTACAAATCAAAACATCCGTTACAAAAAGCGAAGAATTCTGTTCGTGCATCAAATATTTATCATCGGCGGAAGGGATTGGTCTTAATTATGTTCTCGTATCATAATAACATAAGAAAATAAGGGTTGGAGCAAGAAGTTATCGAGTGTAAAAGTGGCAGTTCCAGCATGAAACTTATCTACCTATCTCCACCTGTTCTCCTCATCCACAAATTTATCTAATTTTCTTATCATATCATCCCACATTCACCCAACCACCACCACCACCACCACCACCACCACCACCATTCACTACACACTGCTGCACATAATAGAGAACTCTCCTCACTGGACAAAACTAGTCCATCAGAGAGACAATTTACAACGCCTAATGATACCTCCTGAAAAGATAATTAAGTGCATTTTCAGTCAATAAGGATAACGTGAGGGTATTGGCGCCGCGAGGAGCTGATATTATTGGTGTCCCAAATTACGTTATTAAACTGTCTCGCCTCGTAATGGTGGTCGCCGCAGCAATAAAGACGGAATTATGGAAGCAATCTTGTCTTGCGGATAATCTGTATATAATTAATTAGGGTGCTTCACTTCATATCCGTCCCCACACCCTGCATGCGCTCTCTCTCTCTCTCTCTCTCTCTCTCTCTCTCTCTCTCTCTCTCTCTCTCTCTCTCTCTCTCTCTCTCTCTCTCTCTCTCTCTCTCTCACACACACACACATTGCCCATCATTACAATATTGTGGACTCGCCGTTCCATTAATTCTCTCTCCTCTTCCTTCCTCTCCCCTCCCTCCTTCCTCTCCTTCTTTCTTCTCTCCGTACCTATTTCCCTCCTTTCTTTCTGTCATCTTTTTTTTTTCCACTTCTTGCATTCGCCTGATAATATATATACTTTGTTTTTACGTGTGTGTGTGTGTGTGTGTGCCTTGTAAATGTGTCAGGATATTTTAACTAACACACCATTGTTTGTTTTACGGATTGAAAATGATGACAAGTGAAACGCTGGAATGACCACGTAGGTACTGTGATGTCATTTCTCTCTCTCTCTCTCTCTCTCTCTCTCTCTCTCTCTCTCTCTCTCTCTCTCTCTCTCTCTCTCTCTCTCTCTCTCTCTCTCTCTCTCTCTCTCTCTCTCTCTCAAACCTCACCTTTTCTTCCGTCATTCTCTGGTCTTGTCCTTTTATTCTTCCGGCTTATCCGCCTTCATTTCATGTTCTTTCTCCATGTTTCTTTTCTCCAGAAGCTTCATAAAACAATATTTCGCTATAAAACTTGTAAACAGTTTCGCCACATATACAGTTTCTCTGATAATTGAATGCTCGAGTTCTTAGACCCAGTCAGAAGTCTTTTGCTGTGTTCCTTAAACTTTTCAGCCTTTAGCACAGCGTGTTTTTGTCTCATGATCACGTCTCGTCTTTTTCTTCTTTCATATACCGTACAAAGATTTAAAACCCCACGCTTTGTTTACCGTTCAGTGTTTTGTGAGCCAAACGCCCGTCATGGTGGTGCTCCCTGAACCTGTTTTGACGTGGCCTCCACACAACAACATTGTATTCAAACGTTGGCCTTAGGCGATTAATCTGCAGATCATGTTCTCATACATGTATTTAAACATTACCCCTTCAGTACCACTTGGGGTTGCGGATTGAACAGAGATAATATTCTTTTTGGAAACTCTCTAGTGAACGCCTTCAACATCTCTGTTTAATATTGTTTTTGTTTTTTTTCCTCTCAAATTTTATCACTCGGCATTTATGCTGCTGCTTTGAATTCCATCTCTCATTTAACTATTCTTCTGTATTTTCATGGAATTCTCAGCAAATATCGTTCATCGTTACTAGCAGACATGTTCAAGCAAATGTCTTGCATGATATTATTCATCGGATATCTTTTTTCATGTAACAGAGACACGACTGTGGCCAGTGCCAATTTCCGGACGCTGTCGCTTGTCACACTGTTCCACCAGGCCATTTCGCCGCCAATACTGCCTCATTTCCATGTTGCAAGGAAAGTTGTGCAGCCACTTGAGTTCAGATCCTGTTGTTGTGACCTAGTTGTAAGATGTGAGGTCACTCCGCACACTTGCAAGATGTGTTATTGTGTATACAAGTTTGGGTATTATTTCATTCTTTTCTTCCGAGGAAGTGAAGGTGTGTTGCGAGGAGAGCCTAGACTGTTTACGATATTGCTTTCTCAGGGAAATTATTTTTCTTTTAAACATATACAGGAGAGCTTACATAAGAACATAAGAACATAATAGAGACTGCAAGAAGGTGTGAGGCCTATATGTGGCAATTACTGTACTGAAACATACTTATCTAACTCCATCTATTATACTCATTCATATACCTGTCTAATCTTCTATTAATACTCCCTAATGATTCAGCTTTAAGAACCTGATTACTGAGTTTATTCCATACATCTACTACTTGTGTTCCTATGACTTCAACTCCTTCAAGGGAGGAATATCAGGGCAGTTTGGGAAGTACGTAATATTCTCATACCTCTTGCAACATGCATTTTTATATTTAAGAAACCCTAAAGAGGGTTTTTTTTTAATGCCACCTGTGTAGCCTTGAATCACTGTCATTCAAATAAAAAGCTGAGTTATTTTAAGAGGCACTGATCACTGGCGCTATTCCCATATTAATTTGATATTACTGAATGTTTTTTCCATAATGTCCAGTTTATCTATCCGATTTAATTTATTCAAGAGTGCTTTCGATGAAGGTGGTTCGTTGGGCGACCCTTTATGTTTCTTGCTTAATGAAGGGGTATTTAATTGTCTTCCTGCAATAGATACTTGTATGCAGTGTTCCTGTCCCTTGCCAGTGTGTAGGCTAAATGTGTAATACTTTGTTGTTTTCCTCAGCACACTCCTGAAGCGCGCATTTAAATATCACACGAGAACCATTTATTTTTATTCCGTCAGTCATTATACCATTTCTTCGTGAAGGCCAGGTCATTCGTTGCAGGTATCGCTGCAAGAGAATGTGTTCTCATCAGTTGTGTCTTTCTCCGTAATGTAGATTGAAGCCTCGCTCATACCACGCCTTTCTTCCATTAATTTTTCACTTTAGCTTTAGTGTTCCCCATTCTGCTTCTTATTTTTTACTTGTTCTATTATCTCCTCTTTCCCTTGCATAGATAAATAAACATAAACCCTCGTTGTAAACCAGCAGGTCTCACGGTGTTTATTCTTTATGTATTCACATGTAAAGCAAAGTTTAGGTGGTTGCATATTTTCGTTTCAACATTTTCCCCAAAATTCGGTTTCTGCGTGTCTTAGTATTTTGCAAGTATTCGTTCCTATCTCGTATACAACTTTCACAGGTCTGAGTACTGCCGTGGCCCCTGAACCTGTTTGGCAACAAGAGTCTTACGTCTGCTCTCTTGTACGTCCAGCTCTCCTCCTCAAACCACTTCCTTCTCTGTGTTTTTTCTCCTGGATTATTGGTGTGTGTGTGTGTGTGTGTGTGTGTGTGTGTGTGTGTGTATTCAGGTTCAGGTTCAGGTTCAAGTTAAAAAAAAACTGTATTGCCACTCAAATTCAATACAGGATGGTAGGCACGGTGCACCGAGCCAAGGATCCCTGGTGGACAAGGGGACTATCACTCTTGTTCTCAATATTTATACACAGGCAAAAGTTACACAGATGTACTGCTCTGCACACACACACTTACACACACACACAATATATATATATATATATATATATATATATATATATATATATATATATATATATATATATATATATATATATATATATATATATATATATATATATATATATATAATCATAAGGGGAATAATATCACTTCAGCTGTTATCTGGGTAGTTACTCAACTCAGCCAGATTACCAATCCCTACCCCCCACCTCCTCATCTGGTTCGCCATGCGTTTCGGAGCCAAACCTACTACCGAGTCAACTATCCTGCAGCCCACGCCCGTCAGTCGACTCTCGATCCTACAGGCGTCGGTACTTCATGAAGCCTCACACGAGGTGACTAGCTCCTTGGTTACCATCAAGGAAGCTTCTTGGTTACCATCGAGCCACTGGCTCACATTCTTAGATTATTTGTCTGTGTACCTCTCGTGAGTGAAGATACAATAAACTCTGTAACGTTTTACTCACCCGCACTCGCACCTCAGACGGCCTGGAGTACACGAGCGTGTTGAGGAGCCGATTTCGTCTCATGCCCGCCCCATCACCCTTCTATATATATATATATATATATATATATATATATATATATATATATATATATATATATATATATATATATATATATATATATATATATATATATATATATATATATATATACTCACCGCTACGATGTATTACGAAACTGAAAATATATATCAAGGTCTCCAGTTTCTTGGCTTCAAAGGAAGTACTGGTGTGGTCCGTGGAAATTCCATTCCCTTGGATTGAGATTCTCTCTCTCTCTCTCTCTGATGCTTCCCGCTCTCATTTAAATAATTTGAGATGATAAACTTTAATTCCAGTCCTACATAGTCAGTTACCACGGAGGTTCGGGTTAGGGGAGAGGGGGGCTGTAATTTATATGACTAATTAAATTTTCCTGTCTAGTGAACACTGGATCGAGTACACACGGCTGGTCGTTGCCCTAAATTCTGGTATTTTTCTAACCGGTTGCAGTAAGAAATTTTTCTTTGCAATTATCTTTTCGTTTATGCTTGCTATAGTATGCAAAGCATGCAGACGAAGAAAACTATAATTGTCGGTCCCGATTTGTTATCTTCTAATTTGGGTTTAATGTAGTAATTGTTAATGGATGCAGTATACGGCTGCGTGGCACATTGGTGAGCGCACCACGCACCCTCCTTCCAGTATCATTCAGATCTCCTTCTTGGAGGTCACTTGTGCCGCCAGTTTCTGCTGACACACGGACCGCTGTCCTGTGAACGTGAACGCCACAACTTTTTCGTAGCACTCACGGTTTCCTCGATTTCCCTTCATAACGGGCTTTCTCATAAACCATGAATATAATATATATTTTACTGTTGTCGTATTCACATTTCTTTCTGCCAGGCTTATAATTCCAGGTATACAATTTCACTAAGAGCATCTTTTATTTCCATCATCTTGGGCAGTAACACGCTTAAGTTAATACAGCATCTCTATTTTACTGAACACATACATATGTTTTCTTTCGACTTTATCCTCTTCGTTTGTTTCAGTGGAGCAAAATTAATAAAAAGAAGGAAAACATCGCACAGCTTTGTCATATTTACTTTTTGTCTGTTGCCTCCTCGTTTTGTTTCTCCACATAAAACATAATAACATACGGAAGGGAAGCTGCAAGAAGCAAGTAGGCCTGCACGTGGCAGTCGCGGTAAGTTTCAGTGTTCCTTCCTGAGATCTTTCCAAACCGCTGGTATTGTTTATAATCTTTTAATTGTATAGCATATCTAACCTAACCTAACTAAACTTTAACTAACCTAACGTTACCTAACCGTGTCTTGTCTTGTCTTGTTTTGTCTTGTCTTGTCTTGACTTGTCTTGTGTTGCTTAACTAGACCAAACCAAACCTAACTTATCCATGATTACTATAACTACTAAAAACGTTCGTACAGTCTAGTTATGACGCGGACCTCTGCCTCTCTGCTTCGTGTGTTTCCTCCATAGTCTTCTCCGGCATTCTTCTCACGATATGAATCTTATCATAAGTTTTGGAAATGTTTTCTCTTGATTTTCTGTGAAATTGATTTTCCTTATTCATGCACTGATTCATGCATGGAAGAGGCAGTAGACACCTGGCGAAATGACAATTACTCCCTGTGAGGTATAAAACACTGAATCATGGGGTGTTGCCTAACTAGACCAAACCAAACTTAACTTAACCATGATTACTATAACTTCTAAAAACGTTCGTACAGTCTAGTTATGATATGGACCTCTGCCTCTCTGCTTCGTGTGTTTCCTCCATAGTCTTCTTTGGAATATCATTAAACCAGGTTGTGACCTCACTGAACTTTTCCCTTTGTGTCTCACAATACAAGGGGGCAGCCACAGCCTACCCTCTAAAGGCAACTCTCTTCCTTCACACAAAACTACATGCACCTAATTACACACGCACCCTTCACTTAAAATTCAAAATTATCATAGCTACTCCTACACTACCCTCGTAGTTTCCATCTGGGGAGGGGACCACAAAGGTGCCCAGGACGGACTGCTCCTTTGGTATCAACCCTAAGTGTCTTGACATCCCCGTCAACTTTTTCTTCATTAACTTCTATAAGTGTCAAAGACCACTCTCTGTGTGTTGAGCGCATAACAAAGGTGACAGTGTCTGGCATAGAGACGTACATTCCTCACTCCTCGACCTAAACCTTCCAAACCTTGGTTTGCCCACAAAAGGTACTGAGTCTTTTATCACCTGAATCTTATGCGCTTTATATTTCTGTCTGAAATCTTGCCAAGTCTGTTCTCCAACTATCCAAAAACTCCTTCATTAATAGAAAGTGTCTAAAGCTTTCAAGATCAAACTCCCCTCATGACTCCTGGCACCTACCCAAAAAAAAACATCTTCAATAACTTTGCTTTTTCATCTTTCCCTCCTTTATTTCAGCCTGGTGACACCACTGCCATCTCATCTATTTCTATAGCTGAACTCCTTGCTCAAACCTTTGCTAAAAACTCTATCTTGGATGATTCGGGGCTTGATCCTCCCTCTCCTCCACTCACTAACTATTTCATGCTACCCATTAAAATCCTTCGTAGTGATGTTTTCCACGCCCTCACTGGCCTAAACCGTCAGAAGGCTTAAGGGCCTGATGCGGTCCCTCCTATTGTTTTAGTAAACTGTGCCTCCGTGCTTGCACCTTGCCACAGTCAAACTCTTCCATCTCTGTCTATCAACATCTACCTTTCCTTTTTGCTGAAACTTTGCCTACAGTCATCCTGTTCCTAAAAAGGGTGACCGTTCTAATCCCTCAAACCACCACCGTATTGCTATAATTTCCTGCCTATCTAAAGTTTTTTAATCAATCTTCAGTAGGAGGATTCTTAAACATTTGTCACCTCACAACCTTCCATCTGATCGCCAATCTGAGCTCTGTCAAGGCCGCTCTAGTCAAGGCCGCTCTACTGATGATCTTCTGGCTTTCCTTACTGAGTCTTGATGATCCTCTTTCAGAGATTTTGGTGAAACTTTTGCTGTTGCCTTAAAAAATATCATAAGCTTTTGATAGAGTCTGGCACAAAGCTTTAATTTCTTAACTGCTCTCTTACGACTTGTATACTTCTCTCTGTAACTTCATCTCAATTTTCCTTTCTGACCGTTCTATTGCTGCTGTGGTAGACGGTCACTGTTCTTTTCTGAAATCTATTAATAATGGTGTTCCTTAGGGTTCTGTCCTGTCACCCACCCTCTTCATATTATTCATCAACAATCTTCAAAAACAAACTTCTTGTCCTATCCACTCCTACGTTAATGATACCACCCTGCACTTTTCCACTTTTTTTTTTTTTTAGTAGACGTCCACCCCTTCAGGAAGTAAACAGATAACGCAAGGAAGCCACATAACGCCTGACTTCTGATCTTTCTAAAATTTCTGATTGGGGAAGAGCAAATTTAGTATTGTTCAATGCATCAAAAACTCAATTCATCCATCTATCAACTCGACACAATCAGTGACACTCAACTGTCCCCCTCTTCTACACTGAACATCCCCGGTCTGTCCTTTACTTATAATCTAAACCTAAAACTTCACATCTCATCTCTAGCTAAAACAGCTTCTATGAAGTTTGGTGTTCTAAGTCGTCTCCGCCAGTTTTTCTCATCCCCCCAACTGCTAACTCTGTACAGGGGCCTTATCCGTCCATGTATGGTGTGCTTCACATGTATAGGGGGAGGGGGTTCCACTCATAGCGCTCTTTTAGACAGGGTAGAATCAAAAGCTTTTCGGCTTATCAACTCCTCTCCTCTACCTCTCATACTGCTCTGCCAGAGAGGGTGGAATCAAAAGCTTTTCGTCTTATCAACTCCTCTAACTGACTGTCTTCAGTCTCTTTCTCATCGCCGCAATGTTGCATCTCTTGTTATCTTCTACCGCTTTTTCATGCCAACTGCTCTTCTGATCTTGCTAACTGCATGCCTCCCCTCCTCCCGCGACCTCGCTGCACAAGACTTTTATTTTTTTTCTCATCCGTATTTTGTTCATCTCTCTAATGCAAGAGGTAACCTATATTCTCAATCATTCATCCCTTTCTCTGGAAAACTCTGGAACTCCTAGGATGTTTCTATATTTCCACCTTCCTATGACTTGAATTCCTTCAAGAGGAAGATTTTAAGACACTAATCCTGTTTTTTTTTTTTTTTTTTACTACCGCTTTCGATTCTGTTCGGTGACCGGCATCTCAGTAGGCCTTTTTTTTTTATTGTAGTTTTGTTGCCCTTGGCCGATGCCCCTCATATATATAGAAAAAACCTAAACAGTCTGTCAGTTTTTCCAATCACTGCCTGTTAGGTTAAATGCAATATATATATATATATATATATATATATATATATATATATATATATATATATATATATATATATATATATATATATATATATATATATATATATATATATATTCTTATTCCTGCCTTTTCTTATTACTTTTCTTTTTTGTTTGTTTTTTGCTCGTTTGACTGATTGTTTCTTTCTTTCTTTTCGGTATTGCTTCAAAGGTGATTCCAATTTCTTGATTGCACTTGAAGTCTTTTTTCCTAAGCAAGGTCAGGTGTGAAGTGTTTTCTGAATTATTTTTCTGATGCCACGGCGTACAGTTTTTTTTTTCCAGATTTCCCCGCTCTTCTGCATTCTCATTTTTATTGCAATGCATGTTTGCCCATTAAATATACCTCTTCTCTATGTTTGACCTTCAGATTTTTATGTGTTATCTTTCTTTTGATCACTCCATTCATATTTCAGCTTCTACCAAATCTCCGTCATCGGTTAACTTTATTTTCACCCTTAGTACCAGAGCAGCTGGCGCCGCAAACTTCTTATTTCCTGACTTCAACTTCACATCGCGCCCGAACTTTGCTTTCTCAAAATTCCAAAGATTTTCCACACAAACTTATAACTCATCGAACATCTCATCAGCTTTTCTCTTGCCTGTGTGTGTATGTGTGTGTGTGTGTGTGTGTGTGTGTGTGTGTGTGTGTGTGTGTGTGTGTGTGTGTGTGTGTGTGTGTGTGTGTGTGTAGTTTTTAAAAGTCGTGAATTGATATGAAGGCTTGATCAGTCACATGTGTTTGTGTGTGTTGTGTATGTATGTATGTATGTATGTATGTATGTACGTATGTTTCTATGTATATATGTGTATATGTATGTATGTATGTATCTTTCTTCTTTCTTTCTTTCCTTCTTTCTTGTTTTCTTTCTTTCTACCTACTGCCTGCTTACTTACCTACTTTCCTCTTTCTTTTTTATTTGTATGTTTGTTTCTTTGTTTCTTTCCATCCATTCATCTTTCTTTCTTTCTTTCTTTCTTTCTTTCTTTCTTTCCTTTCTTTCTTTCTTTCTTCATCCTTTTCTTCCTTCCTTTTACTTACCTTCCTGTCTACCTACCTTTCGAACTAGCTCTTTTAAGTATCTGAGAGAGAGAGAGAGAGAGAGTAGAGAGAGAGAGAGAGAGAGAGAGACGAGAGAGAGAGAGAGAGAGAGAGAGAAACTCCAGGCCATTCCTAACCCATTCAACACGCCTCGCAGCCCCTCGGCACTCAACACACTCACGTAAACACGAAACACGGGTCTTAAAAAATACTGCACAAAGGTAATTGCCTGGTCGCCACCATCGTTGCCATCGTCAGAAACAGTTTGAAGGATTTGTGCACGTTATGAAATATATATACGCACTTTAGTATACGTATATTTTATCTTTTCTGATCTTTTTTTTTAATAATTCAACGTAAAAGAAGTGGTGAGAAAAAATGTTTATATAAAATGTCGATAGGATTAAAATTCAGAAATGTTTTTAAAAGTGTACTACTTCCCCATGTGTAGAAAGAAATGAAGTGTGGTGGTGAATTTGAATGTTAAAAAAGAAAGAGAGGAGAAAAAAGAAAAGGAGGAAAAACAACGCAGTTCTTAAGCCTTTCCTGTGTTTTCTCTCTGCTCTTATTTTTGCACTCTCTCTCTCTCTCTCTCTCTCTCTCTCTCTCTCTCTCTCTCTCTCTCTCTCCTCTCTCTCTCTCTCTCTCATCTCTCTCTCTCTCTCTCTCTCTCTCTCTCTCACACACACACACACACATTTTCCACTTACCCACAAAAATAATCACTTAAGCAATCAGTCTTCATCCTCAGCTATCTTCCTGCGCTACACTCCACCGCCCCTCCACACCGCCGCACCAGATTATTCCCCTCCGCCTCTCCCTCCCTCCCTCCACCACTCCACTCCCACACGCCCCCAGATTATTCCCGTGCAATAACTCGGTTCAACGCCGCATCAA
Organism: Scylla paramamosain; assembly: GCF_035594125.1. Classification (NCBI taxonomy): domain Eukaryota; kingdom Metazoa; phylum Arthropoda; class Malacostraca; order Decapoda; family Portunidae; genus Scylla; species Scylla paramamosain. The sequence goes on from NC_087158.1 coordinate 19,958,496, forward strand.
CAGAGCCGAATCGGGGCTAGATTAAAGATGCGGTGTCGATAGTTCTCCTTCAGCGGCGGTGTCTGGGCGCGAGCACCTGCTGGGGAAGGGCTGCGTCAAGGTGGGGCTTCCATATTCTGAAACGCACTGCACCACATCTCCAACGCTTTCCAAAGTCTCAAGTTGAAGTGACTGTTTTTTCAAGGTCTTTTTTTTATGGTCCTATTTAAAGGTTAACATGATTTCTACATTATTAATAGGAGAAACAATTTAAAGAACTTGGCTAGTCATCTCTGTGGCCTTTGAAAATAGTCGTGGTGAGAGAGCAAAGCATTTCTGAATACCGGCTTTAGTGGTGTGGTGGGCGGGTGTGTAGGACAAGAAGGGCAAGGGAAGTGTGCGTGGATGGGAGAAGTGGGTGTAATAGAGTGGGATGGGGTGTATGACTGTGAGAATCAAGTGTTTTGTTGCGGAAGGGGGGAAGTAAGTGAATGGGTTGATGGTTTTATTTCTCTCTCTCTCTCTCTCTCTCTCTCTCTCTCTCTCTCTCTCTCTCTCTCTCTCTCTCTCTCTCTCTCTCTCTCTCTCTCTCTCTCTCTCTGCCTATTCTGACTTTTTCTTTAGTTTTATTTAACTTCATTGCTTCTGTGGCTTCTGTGGCTCTTTTTTTTTTTTTTTTTGTGTGTGTGTGTGTGTGTGTGTGTAGATAGATGTAAGTGTCTTTCGTTTGTTGTTATGTATTTATTTTTACTGAATTATTCCCCTTTTCATTGCAGCATTATTATTAATCTGATTGTCGTTGTAGTTGCTGTTGTTCTTTCATCTTCTCCTTCCTTCTCTTTCAATATGTATACTGTGTTCTGGACTGAATCTAAGTGTTGTTAACAGAATAAGGAGATATCAGTTTACGAGCACTCCTAGTTGATATGCGTTCCTGAATATTGTTTCTTGTTTGCCTCTCTGCCTTCCTCCGTGTCTGTCTTTCTATCTTGCAATGCTTCTGTTTCCTTGTTCTTGTTTGTCTTTCCTTTCGCCTTTATATACCTGTCTTTCATTTGTTTCTCGTTTAAATTAGGTCGAATGTCCTGTGTATCCCTCGGTCAGTCTGTCTGGGTTTGTTCAACTGTCTCATCGTGTTTGTCCACGTATATGTGTCTCTGTCTGTCAATATGTTTCGTCCTGTTTGTTTATTGGGTTGTACCTCTCTCTCTCTCTCTCTCTCTCTCTCTCTCTCTCTCTCTCTCTCTCTCTCTCTCTCTCTCTCTCTCTCTCTCTCTCTCTCTCTCTCTCCTCCTCCTCCTCCTCTGCCCTCTTCTCTCCCCTACTCTCTCCCTTTCCCCTCTTCCTTTCCTCCTCTTGCTTCCCCCGCCCCTCCCATCCCTTCCCCTCCTGTGTTCTCTCAACACACACGCACACACACACACACACACGGCGCGCTGAGTGACACAAGGCTTAGGGAGACGGTTCACAGCCTTATTCCCGCCGAAGGGTAGCAGTGGGTGTCGGGCTGATTGGTTTCTCCCGGACAGTTAGGGACTCGTTAGGCGAGGCGAAAACTGGCGGCCGAGAAAAGCTCATTTGCAGGTGAAGCTTCCCTCTCGTTCAGAAGACGATGGCGTGACGGTGTGGCTTGTTAGAGGTGTTTGTTGCAGTAGTGTTGCGAGACTCAGGAGAAATTCTTTTTTATCTGGTGAGTTGTATGTTAACAAGACATGACTGCTTCGTTATGCTTCATTTCCACTATTCTAGCTTGCGGTGAGGTGGTGGTGGTAGTGATGGGAAATATTAAATGACTGGAACAAACATCAGGACACTTATTGGTCTATAGTAAGAGTATCTGTTTATTGATTTACTATGAGTAGCTAAGTGCATCTTGGAGACGGGCAGATAAATAGAACAAGAATCGCTCTACACCCACCTCGACCTAAGGTAACAAACCGACAGATCACCATGTATCTTCATGGAGACCTATCTGGAAATTTTGTAGTAAATAATGAAATTAGAGGAATATGATATACTGTATTACCATTGACGAAGTTGTACCGTGGGATGGGGAAGACTTTTTTCTTTTCAAAAATTACGTACTTAGTCAGATGCGAAAAAGAGATTTTATCAAAGAATAAATCACTTGTGGAAACTTTTATCTCACTTTTCTAGAGATACTGATCTTATACAGTTTCAAGCCAACAAGTAATGCAGAGTTTCACATCGCAAGTGACACAGAGAGAGTTGTTGAGTGGTCAACAGTCTTTGTAATCACGTAATTATGGCAAGTTAATAACTAGAAGCTGTGTTTTGTTGCTCGTCTTGGTACTCTTTCCAACACGTTTTTATCTGTCATGTTATTTACGAGTATTAAACATCATTGTGTGATGGATGTAGTAATTTACTACGCCTTGCGATTTACAGAATATATCGTAGTAGAGTTTTCACATTATAGTTGCTGTCTTCTTTTGCTGCTGTACACTGGTCGCTCATTTTCACATCACTGTTAATGATTACCAAGAGGTCTTTTCCTTGTTAAACATTATCGGCTTCTTGATGGCCCAGTTAGTATTTAATATTAAGCCTGACAGACCTTTGAAATTAATTAATTTGCAGCGAACAGCATTTAAGACTGTGTGCGAGGCGCGGGTGAAGGGATTGGTGCCTTGATCACCATTACCGCGGGATTCATGGTATTTTCCGACCAGGTTTAAAGCGAAGCTGTAATTAATTTAACTTGGGTTCCAGCTTGACTCCCTGTGATTATGATAATTTAATCGGTGCTCCGTGGGCGTTCCTCAGGGGATCGTCGCCCCTCGCTCGTTTTTCATCTTTTCAGCCATGAGCGGGAAGTTGATGATGGGCCAGTAAAGAATAAATTGTGATGTTATATATATATATATATAATATATATATATATATATATATATATATATATATATATATATATATATATATATATATATATATATATATATATATATATATGATATATATATATACATATATATATATATATATATATATATATATATATATATATATATATATTATATATATATATATATATATATATATATATATATTATATATCACTAATTCAAGTCATTTTGCTCGTGTCTGTGGGGCTCTCTAAAAGCTCAGGTGTCTTCTCACTCAGAGAGTGTAATTGTGTCCCGTGATTATAGGAACAGCGCAGAGGATCTTCCTTCTCGCGTAATTGCTTTCTTGTCAGTTGTTTGTTAAGCATGCTTTTATGAATTCGTTGATCAGCAGGCGCGGATTAAGTTATTTGTCGAGCGTTGTTATCAGTAATTTATTGGGCAGCAGACGAATATATGTTCTGTAAAACTCTTGGTGTATTGTATATTCGTAAGATTGATGTCCCGGCTGCAAGGGCCGTGACAGCTATAGAATCACAGCAGTGGATATGCAATTCAGTGTGATTTTTCCCTCCTCTTTTTTTTTTTTTTTCTTATAGTGATGATGATGATAGTAATAATGATAATAAGACTAATTATACAGAAGTATACGTACGAGTATAGCACGTAGAAATATCCCGCGCCCTGTACAAAACAGCGCGCCCTGTCTCTAAAGTGATACAGATCTGGTGAATGGCGTAGTTCGAAGACGTGAATGTGTCCACATAATAATGTGAGTGCAATCTTGTAAGTGATGGTGACTGGTAGTGGTGCAGCCAGAGTGTGCCGGCAATGCTGCCATGTCTGACATATTTCATGTGTCGTGAGTGGCAATCGCATAATCTAATATTACATGTTTCCTACGCCTAAAGCACCACCTCTGTCCTCTTCCAAGAAACTCCATATACACAATACTTGATGAGATACTTGCCGAGATGGAGGCGAGGAGACGAGGGAGTGGTGGGAGTACCTGCGTCATCCATCCATCAAAGATCTCACACACTGCACAATATTCACTTTGAGTTTGCTGAATACTCCCACGGAACTTTCCACACGACCGTCCTCGGCGATACCTCTAACCACGTTACCGCTTGCATCCCAGTGAAATTATGTGCTATACCCGGTATCGTGGTGAGCACACGGTACGAGGACTCCCATTGAAGCCTACCGTGAAACCCGACGATGTCGCGCCTTGCATTGGCACGAAGAGAACCAGGCAGTGCGCAAGAAGTCTTAGAACCTTTCTCCACGATTTAGTCTCGCTCCAGTGGCGGTTACACGTTGCAGTGGATGGCTCGTTCTGGACCTTTGTGCATCACCTCCAGTCTGTGGCAAAGCTGCTTACTTCTCCTTACCTCTTTTCCCCTTTCCCTTTCGTTAACTCTCCCCCCCGCTCTCTCTCTCTCTCTCTCTCTCTCTCTCTCTCTCTCTCTCTCTCTCTCTCTCTCTCTCTCTCTCTCTCTCTCTCTCTCTCTCTCTCTCTCTCTCTCTCTCTCTCTCTCACACACACACACATATAACTTTTTATACACTTCTCAAAAACTAACGTTTATTCCCCACAACTTCCAGCTTATATTTACTGCTGGCCTCGAAATTTACGCAACTTTCTTTTGGCGTTATTTTGGCGTCAGTTAAGGGCTGTATCTGGTGGCCGCTGCGCGCTGAGGGTACGGTAGGAAGCTGCATAGGAGGGATGTCACGGGTAAGACTGATGGGGCGTTGACATAGATGAAGACGGAATTAAAGGGTAGGATAGAGAACGGAAAATTAGTGACTGAAGGCGTGGGTGAGGGAAGGTGCGTTTAGGGAGGAGAGTGGTTGGGGAGCGTAGGCATTAGCTTAAGTATAAGTTATTGGGTTTTAGGAATAAGGAGGAGGTAAGAAGAGGAATTTAGCATGATTTGGGGTGACGGAGGATGATCCAAGGCGTTCACGAGCTATGAAAGGTGTTCGAATAAAGGATTGTTGTTGATGAAGGTGGCTAGGGTTTGGTTATTAGAAAAGATGTGTGTAGATGAATAGTTTAGTTAGGAAAGATGTGTGTGTGTGTGTGTGTGTGTGTGTGTGTGTGTGTGTGTGTGTGTGTGTGTGTGTGTGTGTGTGTGTGTGTGAGAAACACGATTTTCTCGAATATGTTCAAGGCATAGTTGAAGAAAGAGTTGGGATGTCTGACGTGGACTTTTCCGGTATCGAACCTAACAATTCCATATCAGAGGTGGTAAAGAACAGACGCCGTAGTTGACATGGTTCCTTGAAGGTGTTGCGGATCACAGACGGTTACCAGTGTCAGCCTGTAATCAGGAACCATAACACCCAGAGTACAAAACCAAACTTAGAAATTAGACGCATGGAATAACATAAGTGAGTCTTCATGTGGACTGTGCCAATGCTGTGAAGAAAATAGAAAATTGAACTTTCTAACTGCTACAGTCATGTGTCGTTGTGGATTGTACGTCAGCTCTGAACTTATGCTACTACTTGCCCTGAACAGTTTCTTCAGCCATAGCTTTGTTGTCCTACTGTCCGTTGTAGTTGTCTTGCTGTGCTCCTTACATAAGATGTGGACGAGTATTAATGCAAGAGGAGTATTAGCCAAGGGCAACAAATTTGTTTTGTGTGTGTGTGTGTGTGTGTGTGTGTGTGTGTGTGTGTGTGTGTGTGTGTGTGTGTGTGTGTGTGTGTGTGTGTGTGTGTGTGTATATATATATATATATATATATATATATATATATATATATATATATATATATATATATATATATATATATATATATATATATATATATATATATTCTGGGGTTAGTGCGGCCGCACCTTTAGTTTTTATTTTCTGTGTTGTCAGCTTTATATTGTGTATATTTTCTTTTAATCGCTATATTCCAGCTATCACATTTAATTTTTTGATTCCTACCGAGCACAACTGCGCCATCAGTCATCATTTATGTAATCGTTTATTTACTTTATTAATTTATATATTGTAAGCTAATTAGTTTGATTTGTGAAAAGAGAGCGTTCATTTATTCATTTTTATTCTTTCATGTATTCGTTCATCGTTATTCATGTATTAATTTATTATTTATTTATTCCCCACATATATCTACCAGTTTCATCGTATTTAATTTCATTCTGATCTCTCACTCATCTTTTCTCCTCTCTGTT
>NC_087158.1:19969539-19974539 GCF_035594125.1 Scylla paramamosain
TGGGCAGGAGTGCGTGATACCTTAGCGATAACACACACACACACACACACACACACACACACACACACACACACACACACACACACACACACACACACACACACACACACACACACACACACACACACACACACACACACACAGAGAGAGAGAGAGAGAGAGAGAGAGAGAGAGAGAGAGAGAGAGAGAGAGAGAGAGAGAGAGAGAGAGAGAGAGAGAGAGAGAGAGAGAGAGAGAGAGAGACTAAATTAGTTAAAGAAGACGGCACTTTATGAGTGCAACCGCTTTGCAAAACACAATTAGGTAAAGTGGAATTAAGAACACACACACACACACACACACACACACACACACACACACACACACACACACACACACACACACACACACACACACACACACACACACACACACACACACACAAAGTGACCTAGAAAGACAAATCCTTAACCAGAGAGAGGAATTTAAGTTAGGAGAGGTAAGGGAAAAATTTAAACAATTTACCTGAGCAGATTGAAGGTATGAAGGTGGGTCGCCCGGTGATAGCAGGGCTCCTCCCGCCTCACGTGCGTGCAAGTAATGGTGATTGCCTGCGTCGAGTTACCTGCAGAAATATTAATGGTAATGATAACAGAAGCCAGATTGTGAGCTCCTCCACTCAAAATATTCCGTTTCCCGAGCAAATGAGACTCCTATATTTGCCAGGAATGTAAATAATGTTGGGATGGTGTTGTGTGCTGGTGGTGGTGGTGGATGGAAGTGGGAGGAGGAAAAGTGAAGTGATATATTTTCTAGTGAGATGTTGGTAGCGGTTGTGGTGGTGGTGAAATAGTGTACGTAGTGTTCTCGATAGTGAAAGTAAGAATATCTGATTGATTTATTGATTCATTCATTCATTCATCGATTACAGGGCGACAACAACGGAATAATACGGCGCCTTGATAGTGTGAAGAGGATCTTTAGGGAGAATGTACCATAGGAAGCGTGAGAATAAAGACGATATTGTATTACACGTGTTGCTTATGGTAGTTATCATTTTGTTTGCGGTTGTGGATTTGGTAGTGGCATTATAGATTCTGTGGGTGTATTGTGACGGCTTAATGGAGTCGAGGGAATGAGTGCATTGCTGCAGAGGAACCTGTATTAGGGAGTGAGTGGTTATGGTGAGCCTAGTGATGGTGGTAGTAGTAGTAGTAGTAGTAGTAGTAGTAGTAGTAGTAGTAGTAGTAGTAGTATAGTAGTAGTAGTAGTTATGGTAGTTAACCTTGTTACTGCTGTGGCCATCTTCACTGTTAATATCCATGGCACTGTAAAGATAATTTACATAGAGGCAGAATAGAAGAAAAAGCGATTATATTTTTTCTACTCTACAGAACTGCTTAAAAGACTATAGCAAAAATTACGTCTTAAAAGTCGTAGGTGGTGAAGGAAAAAAAGTACTATTCAGCAGTGCATGGGGTAAGTGGCTTTAGGGGTATGTGATTGCGAGAAATAGTGGGCAGGTAGAGCAGGCGTGTTTCATACTCGTACCTGGCTGGATAAAATTCATACATAACTTAGAAACTGAAAGGGAGAAAATTACTTTAACATGTATAGCGCTACAGAACACATTATTTCATAACAACTGAATTAATAATTGTTGAATAATATTTTCTTGAAAAATCGGACAAAGATATGTTCGCTAAATTCATTATGAAATGTCCATGAATGCGGTGGAATACCGCCTGGCTGCCATGGTGGTTATGATTCTCTCTCTCTCTCTCTCTCTCTCTCTCTCTCTCTCTCTCTCTCCCTCTCTCTCTCTCTCCTCTCTCTTCTCTCTCTCTCTTCTCTCTCTCTCCTCTCTTTCTCTCTCTCTCTCTCTCTCTCTCTCTCTCCCTGTGTGTGTGTGTGTGTGTGTGTGTGTGTGTGTGTGCTAATAGATAGGTAGATAGATTGAGTAATACATACACAGGTAAATAGATGAATGTTTATAATGGATTCACAAAGTTATGATGTCCAAAAAACAAAACAAAAAAAATAAAATAAATAAATAAATAAAATAACTGGAAAACGTACTAAACAGTTTATTTCAATTTGCAAAACAGTTGGTTTCAATTAATAAAGCAACTCCGATAATTATATTACATGTATTTAGGACCTGCCTCAGTTTATGGCGGTGAAGCAGTCAGTGGCGACGTGTGTGTGTGTGTGTGTGTGTGTGTGTGTGTGTGTGTGTGTGTGTGTGTGTGTGTGGGTGTTAGGATAATAGGAAATCACTTAAATACGAAGAGTTTCCACGAGTTATCCTTTGGAGACCTACGTAAACCAGACAATGAGTCGTGAAATTAGTAATGGCAGCGTAGGTCACAACAGAGCTACTCGTACATCCTTTCAACATATTTCTTGAGGTAACCTTGATCTTTGAAGTGTGTCCTCTAGTGTCTGGCATCTAAAGTGGGCTTTTTAAACAGTTTTTGTGACCTTTACCCAGAGCCCTTACATGAAAAAATTCTGAAAATATCGCCTACATGATGAATCGTGATAGGGCAACTCGTGTCCGCTGCCTCTTGGTGCTCGGGACATCACGATTATGAATATCCATGAATGTCTGTGGTATTACGTTAAAAAAAAAAGTGTTTGTGGGAAAGGACATCGTGGCATACAGTCAAGCCAATTAACCTCCTCCGTGGCCACTGGCGCCGCCGAGAGCTGGATGACTGTCCGAAGCTCTGGTTAAATTTTGGAAGTTACAGAGTTGTCCTTCTCTTTGTTGCTATACTGTCTTTTCCTCTGCGTGATACTGGTGTGAGGTACAGGTGCGGTCCGCGCGAGGGTTGACTGAAGGGCAGGTTGTTGCATGTGCCGAATAAATATTGAAAAATGACCTCAGTTGTTTTATTAATTGCACCAAACTATTTTATGGTAATTATCTTTCATTGGCAAATTTTAATTGAGCTTCATAATCATCATATGAATATATTATTGAAGCTGTGTGTGTGTGTGTGTGTGTGTGTGTGTGTGTGTGTGTGTGTGTGTGTGTGTGTGTGTGTGTGTTTGCCTACCTGACTTTAGCATGCTTACCTGAACCAATTGAGTTTGTCTTTATAATTAGTAATTTTAGTTTTATTATGTTTATTCATCTTTATTTATTTATTTATTTATTTATTTATTTGTTTATTTTTATATCCACCGTTGCTCTATGCTTGCGCCACTCCAGGTTATGTCAAGCTGAATTTCTGTATCTTTCTTTTGTTCTTGTCCTCCTTTTTTTTTTTTTTACGCGGCCTTTCTTTATCGACATACTTCGGTATTTTTTTTTTTTCATCACGTTTCAAGATTATTTTGGATAATCTCGTACTTATTTTGTGCAGAATTTTAAATTCTGAACATCCGGTTTCTTGTTATAAAGCAGCTCTCTAGTGCTAGTGCTGATTTTGGGATCAATCTTTGTACTTTCTTTAGTTTTTTTTTTTTTTTTGTAGCTATGCCTTTATAGGTGCGACAGCCACACCATGGCTAAATGGACTATTCTCTTTAATTTCGTGAAAAAAAAAAATCTCCTGTACCATCCTTATAATATTTTTTTTTTCTAATAAGTTATTTTCCGCTTAGTAATTATGTTGATATGCCTCTGTACTAATAAATGATCTGTGTATGAATCCCTTTTCTTTAGCCTTACTAAGCATCCCTTGCCACCGTGTCATGCTATCGTGGTATCTTCCTCCTCCTTTCCATTTTTAAAAGACATTTTTGACCACCAGGACACGTATCCAGGATATACTCATGAAAACGCCCTCCAGTCATTTACGTCGTTAAAGTATTCTCTGCAGTTCCTCAGACGGGCTCAGCTTTCATGATTATTCCTCCAAGCCAGTTTAAGTAATACTACTCCGTTCCTCCGCCGTAATGGGTGTTGAGACTTCCCCGTGGGAGCTCCCCATGTCACTCACGTATTAATACTCCACAGCTGTTGTGTCTCTCCTCTTCACCGTGCCTGTTGTTTTCTGTATCCAAAGAGATGAGTTCTGAAAGGATCTTTTCAAATTTTCAGTAATTCTCTCTCTCTCTCTCTCTCTCTCTCTCTCTCTCTCTCTCTCTCTCTCTCTCTCTCTCTCTCTCTCTCTCTCTCTCTCTCTCTCTCTCTCTCTCTCTCTCTCTCTCTCTCTCTCTCTCTCTCTCTCTCTCTCATGGCCTCCATCGTCTTATATATATGTAAGTTCTTTGAACAGGTAACATAACGATGCCTTCGGGATCTCAAGTAGCACAGTCCCAGACAGTCGCGTGTTGCTGCTCTCCAGCGGCTAAGACTGTCCCCTTAATTAATTTTGTTTTCTTTTCTCAAAGTTTACTCGAAACCCAAATGAAAGGAACCATATTTTGTTAAGTTTCCTTTACTTTCTTCTGACATGTGCCTTTTTGTCTCCCTTATTTCTCTCTCTCTCTCTCTCTCTCTCTCTCTCTCTCTCTCTCTCTCTCTCTCTCTCTCTCTCTCTCTCTCTCTCTCTCTCTCTCTCTCTCTCTCTCTCTCTCTCTCTCTCTCTCCCATGTGCTGGCTTTCATGTAATCATTTCATGTTTTCGTTTATCCGGAGTTCTTTATTACTTGATAATCTCGTCCGTTTCCAAGATTTTTGCTTTTTATTCCAATGTCATGTGATTTAACATTTAACAACAAATTTGATTTAACAATAGCCACTTTTCACAGAGGTAACCTTACGGAAGGTGAGCCAATTACCGTGTCGTTTAATGGAGGGCGCGGCGGCTGTGTGGCGGCGGTGGCGCGACGCCATCAGCACGACACCCCTGCGAGGAATTTGCATCCTGGCGAGCGTGACGGATCCAGATGTCGCGATGAGTCGCCGGGAAAGCCATGCACATTCAGCACACACGTTTGGTGCACCAAGTCCGCGACGTGTCCGCCATAAAAAGAAATATAGAGGCACTGGGTCCGGCGACCTGGGCGGCGGCACCACGGGACTCCCTCGCCCCTTCCATTTGTCTGGAAATGACTCGCTCTGG
>NC_087158.1:19977039-19982039 GCF_035594125.1 Scylla paramamosain
GTTTTGAACCTTGACACAGGATTATTTGCTTCGCCATTGTCCTCTGCATACTCTGCATGTAATTATTCCGCGTAGGCTCATTTTCTCCTCACATTTTCTCCTTTTCTCGTCGGCAGCAAGTGGTTAACGCTGGCAAACCACGTAGGAATGAAATGAAATTTTGTTATTCGTTTGCGCGGTACATAAACAATTTACTTTTTTGATCATCAAATATTAATTGGCGGATGCGGAGGCAATGTCCGGTAATGGTCGAGCTTCGGCTGCACACAAAACGTTTGGCCAAAATGTGAGACTGTTTGCCATGATTAAATCATTTTTGTTGTGCAGGAATCTCTTCTTTGTATTAAAAGCATTTCAGTGTCATGAAAAAACATTTGAGCGGAGAAAATGGTGTCAGGAAAAACTACAGCGATGCCACAGAAAATGTTTTCACTGAGAGTAATTTTTTTCATACTAAAGGTGGAGATTGTGAATGACATTGTTCGGTTCCTGGAAAACGACATTGTTAAAGATTTTGCTGGGGCATTATATGGAAGGAAAATTACCTCGCTCACGTTGGCTGTATCTTTCCAGGTTTTGCTGAAGATGAGGACGGGGATCTGCAAAATTTTCCTGTGTAATAAGCAAGACAACAAATGGACTGCAGGGTAAAGGTAACCGTTTGATTGCTATTTGAATGCGTGCAGTTAAAAATTTCAATGAAAAAGCATCTGAAACGGGAAACTATGCAAGGAGGGGATCAAACTGTTGGGCTTTTATGCGAGGTCAGACCAACAGAGTGGAAAAGTGTGGAACTCCCAGAAAGAGACGCGTCAGGAGTGGTGGCGAGTCGGTAGCTCCCTTAATGAAGCTGTTTGTTGGACTGGAGGAAATAAAAGACGTAAACTGGAACTACCGGAGGGGTGTTTGTGTACTATGAGAGAGAGAGAGAGAGAGAGAGAGAGAGAGAGAGAGAGAGAGAGAGAGAGAGAGAGAGAGAGAGATGTGCAGGTAATAATAATTAATCAATACTATCGGGACACCTAGAGTGATGAGAGCAGGCAAAGTCAAGTAGTAGAGCTTTTTAGAGGAGCGTAAATGACGATACGAAACGCGTACTTAAGTTAAAAGAAAAAAGATATTTAGATATATATTAGAGTCAGTGATGACGGAGAGAGAACGCTGTTGTGATAAGTATTAAGAAGAAACCAGTGTGTTATGAGCAATAGCGAGAATAACGTATTCTTATCTGAGCAACGGGAATAAGTATTGTACGATTTCGCTAATAGGAGACTGAGAGACATTAAGAAAAGTAAGGAAATCAATGAAAATGAAGCAAATATGAGAGAATAATGGAAGAGTGTATGAACAGTGTTGTTATGTCTTTGCACTTTGTGTTATGAATTCCAAAAATCCAAAGACAATGGAAAATAAAGAAAGACATGGAATAATAAAGGAAAGTAAATAAAAGTGAGAAAATCAATACGAAAGATCAAGTAAATATCATACAGGAACTTATGAACGTTGAGATACTGCTATCATCAAAGTATACTTCTTCTTTTCTGAAGTATTAACATGGAAAAGAATGAAAGATTTTCAGCACAACTCTAGTTGCCAAACGCAACAAGAGAAAATGAACTGAATACATTTAACCAAGAAAACAATTGAAAGTGCATTTGAGAAGCACGTAATTTAGAACAACGAAAAAGTAACAGACGAGCTTAGAGGAAAACTGTTTCAAACCTTTATCACGACAGGCAAGAATCAGCGAGAAAAGTGTGGCGATGCTGCAGCGACGCTCGTGGATCTGTTATTTTTTCGTTGTGGCGCAAAATTTTGGTGTAAAAAAGATGAAGTGGATACCTTGGTTTAACAGATGGCACAAAAGACACACAGTGCTGCCTGCCACAGAGCTCAAGATGTGCGTGTACTGTATTATCAAGAAGTTGTGAGTGAGAGAGGCAGCGTAAGACCAAACCGGGGAACAGTCTTCCAGGACGCGACTCTTCAGACGTCTTAAACATGTGGGGGAAACAGACGCTTCTAAGAAAACACTGCAAGCCTTTCGACAGCTCTCAAATATCCTGCAGGCCTTCCGGCGGTTCCCAGAAAATCCTACAAGCTTTTCTTGAAACGAATGTTTTTTTACCCATGAAGGTAGCCAATCCGCGCAGGTTACGAACGTGAGGACTCCAGTATACGCTTGAACTTCGAACAAAGCACTAACTGTCCCTATTGTAGTAAACACTGAGCGATGGTAACACTGTTGGCGGTCACTGATGGGCGCTAGAATTACGGGTAATAGCAGAGATTAACAACACTTCTCCGATTTTGATGGAACTCCTCGTTATCCGTTTGGGTTTTTTTTTTTCCAAGATCACGAATTGTAGTACTAAACTCACCTACACCGGCAAAAGAAAGGACAGCCGCAAACAGAGAGGGAAAGAATGGTGGAATGAACACGCGAAAAAAACGATGTGGAAGAAAATACTTCCGCTTCCTACAGAGAAGCAAAAGTTGTGAAATAACCATGAGGAAAACAAAGAAAACAAAGAGAAGATACTTGAGGCGATGACGAAGGCTTCTTAGAAACGAAGATACTTTTTCATTATTTAATCGTATGACAAACTCGAGAAAACAAGCGACAAAGGTTGTTACGAAGAGGAATTGGAGTATCAAAATACATTGGAAGGAGTGTTATAGTTGTGTGCGGCAGACACATTTATGCATAGGAATAATGGAAAGTTTTAGGTAGATATATTTTATGCAGGGACTCTCACTTGTAGGCCTACTGTCTTCCTGCACCTTTCCTATGTTCCTATGTTCTTATGTTTTTAAATATCTTCATATAACGCATCACTTACAACACACCCATTTTAGTTTCCTGCATGATTAAAGAATACATTAGTCACTCTTACCTCAGAGTCCCTGCTGCGGAGGGAATGACAGTGTCCTCAGGGTGAACACTCCCTGAGGTGACACCATTAACTCGTGCTGTGCTAACTCCAACTTTTCCTGTTTAAAATTTTATTTTATTACTTTATTTTCTGTTTTGAATTTTGTATTATTATTATGTTTGTTTTCATAATTTTCTACCATTATTTTTAGCCTTGAACTTTCTATTAAATTCTTTATGAAGGACCTCAGTCTTAAATATTTCTACCTCCAAACAGCAATTTCTTTTTCCCACCATATTATTCTGTTGCTTCTCTCTTACCGACTGTCTACACCTTTCTTTTTCATATTGTGTATCTTATATATGTATGTATATATATATATATATATATATATATATATATATATATATATATATATATATATATATATATATATATATATATATATATATATATATATATATATATATATATATATATATATATATATATATATATATATATATATATATATATATTTATTGTTAATCATTTTAATTTTGTTTTGTCGAATTTTTATCCAGCGGTGTGCCATTATTGTCATCGTTCCATTTCCACCACACAGCTCATCCTCTTCAACTGAATCTTGAAAACTTGGGTTTATTCATTAAAGGTGCCGCAGCTTTCCGTGTCCTGATACTCATATTTTTTTATATTTCTTCCTGGAACCATTCTTGGTTGACTCCTCAGAAATTCTTTCCTGAAATGGAATTATCGGGATCTTACTAACCACAACTTGTTTCCTTTCCTCAGCAAATAAACTAAATTTTTATTCTTTTTTTTCGTTTCTTTTTTCTTTTCCTTGCTTTGATGCACATATATGGCACCGTCGTAATTAGAAGATTTTTTTTTTTTTTCATTGAGAAAGTGTCGAATAATGACGTGTCAGTTCGTATATTTACTATTCATAGTTTTCAAATCCTTAAATGTTCTTTGACTAACGACCCTTCCAACGGCGTCTAAACTTTTCCAAAGAAGGCGAAAAAAGACTGCTTTCTAGATAAGTATTTCGATTAGTTTAATTGAAATTAGGCATTATGTGCCAACTCCTCCCATTCGTCTCTCCTCTCATTCGTTCCCTCTCTGGAGTAGTTTTCCTCGCTCGTGTTGAGCACGCTGGTAATGTGTGGCTTATCTGTCCCCACACAATAAGAGATTCTATTTATTTACCTTTTACAATCCTGTGTATCTTTCTGTATATGAGATGGTATTACAGCCTCGTAAGGCCCAACGAGTCTTTTGCTGTTTTTTCTCCCTTTACCTGACTGCGTTCCATCCGTTATAGCTCTGTATAACGTTAATACTTACAGTTTCTGGAAAATTTTCCACTTAATGGTCTAATGAACTTAGTAATTAGTGTGTCTAAGTATTCGGTGCGCTCACTATAACCCTTGCTATATTGATGCTTGGTTTCGAGTTATTTGTCAATCAGTAAATCGGTCAGTCACTCAGTCAGCGTTACCTCCCTCCTCCCGTGGCTTAAACTCTCCCCCACCCCTCCGCCCCATGGTCAACACATTTCTGCACCCGATCTAAATCACGCACAGCCAGCCGCCACCGTCCGTACCCCGCCCAGAGAGTAGCCTCAGTCCATTACCGTGTCATACGAGCCATTAGGGAAACGTGCCGCAAGGACCACGATGCAGCACCGAATCCTCTCGTCTTTTCAAGTGTAAGCTTACAAAAGAAGGAAATAGTGTTTATAATTTTATTGCAACTAATAGCAAAAATGTGATCTCTGTTGTTCTTAGATAGAATAGTTATTTTTTGTGAGCCGTTTTGATTTTGTGACTGCCGCGGCTCCTCCAGTTAAACGAAATTGTCCGGTGCAGGTTTGGAGGATGACTTAGAAAGACACCAACATGACAAGAGTGGTGAAGTATTTCAGACCTTTTAGTGCTATCACTTTTGTTTTTGCTCGGAAGAATCGTGTTAGGTATTTTAAATGGTGTTATATATATATATATATATATATATATATATATATATATATATATATATATATATATATATATATATATATATATATATATATATATATATACTGTCATTAACACAACTGATTAACATTTAACTTTATTTTAC
>NC_087158.1:19987039-20034539 GCF_035594125.1 Scylla paramamosain
AGATTAAATCTGGACCATTTCAGCGGAACGCCTACCACGAGATGTCACCCTCGTGCCCACTACATCCTGCTTCAAGACTTTCATATTCATGCATCATAAACTTTATGGGCCCAACGTAATATTCATCACAAGGATATAAGAAAAATAAATAAATAGATAAATAAAAGGGCATTGCTCTTACCGTTTTCGTTTCCTTTTAGGCGAGAGTGACACTTCAAAATATAGGCAATTCACTGCCTCCAAAATGTAAATGAGATTGCTGCCGTATTTTTTAGATAATTCACATTAAGCCAGTGGCTGCTTTAGACTTTGTCAGCATCACATTTCAAGTAAATTTATCCCTAACATTTTTCACTATAGGCTTGAATATCCATGGGTGAGCACCACGCACCTGGCCAAGATGGGATAGCAAATAGCGGTCCATTGGTGCTGTCACAGCGGCGCTGACAAAGGGTGACGTCATTGCCTTGGATAACATCATTTGGAAATCCACTTTTTAAAGAAACGTTCTATGCACACAAGGTATTTTGAAAGGTGGATTTTGTAACACGCGTCAGCAAAGAGGGGAAAGAAACGGAGGAGACGAGAAAGGGAAAGGGTGAAAAGTAGAGAACAAAACGCGAATAGGATAGGAATATAGAACTGAAGAGGAAGGAAAAAGAGGAGAGCTTCCCATCGCACTGCTGCAAGGAAGATGCGCGCCGCGTCCCTGGCAAAGTGCTGGCCGTAGCGTGGTGTTACCGTGTCGGTGATGGAAGTGCCTCGCGGGTCGGGAACCTTGGAACGTCTCACGGGAAATAAAAAATAAGTTGAGTAAAATTTCAGACCCTTGGCGCGCTATTCGCTTGAAAGACCCTAATTAAATATTAAGAGAGGCTATAAGGAAAGAATAAAAAGTAATAATAGCTTGATATTACCAACTTCAGGAGGACGCACTTCTACGTATATTACCATCAGTATAAAAAAAAATAGGTACTCGGAAAGCGTCTGCTGCCCGGAAGAAGGGGATTTGTATAATCGGCTCAATGAATTCATAGTATACGTAAAATTCACATACTGTTATTATTATTAGTAGTAGTAGTAATAGTAGTAGTAGTAATAGCAGCAGCAGCACTACTACTACTACTACTAATACTAATACTAATACTACTAATTTAGTGCTGGTTATTATCTATTTTTGAGTTAAAATCATAGAGAACGTGAGGCTGTTATCACCAGCTACCGTCCTCCCTCCTGGCTTCAATTGTAGTAACTAACTGGTAAATATTTACGTCATAATGGTTTTCCTCGCGGAGTAAGCTGAATCTCCCCTCCTTTCTTTCGATTGAATTTAGTTCCTGAGTTATTATTAATACCGTCTTACCAACAGAATGAACAGGCACAAGGGACATAAAATAAGTAGGAAATTCCCGATTTGGTAACCGAGACGCATGTCGCGCAGCGCAACCAGACGGCCCAACGGCCCAGCCCTGTACCTCAGAGGTATGTTAATATATTCTTCCTGTTTCCCTTAGGTTTATCATGTATCCGACCCTGATTAGATCTTTTGCCATATCATTTTATTATTGTTCCTCAGTGTTAAGTCGAGTGACAGGCGTCATTTCTCTTGGCGCGAACAGTCGGAAAATAGACGGAGACAGTCGCTCTGGCTGGCTCCCCTCCACCCTATAGGACGCCGTTTTGTGTAAAGTTATCGTATATTCGAGAGAGAGAGAGAGAGAGAGAGAGAGAGAGAGAGAGAGAGAGAGAGAGAGAGAGAGAGAGAGAGAGAGTTTTAATAATACATTCTCTGAAGTAATTCCCTGAACTCGTATATCGTCATGGGTGAGAAAACATGTGAGTTTTGGACTGGTGTTAGTCTTTGTGTAAACATTTCAGTGGTATTAGTGTGTGTAGCATGCAGGGAAGACTCTACGAAATATTTGCAACGCGACTTGAGAAAAATTTTTCAGCTTGATTTTACTTGAACTTTTCACCACCAATGTTCAGTTTGTTATTCCTTTAGTAGTTTCATTTGTGGAAAGTGAAGCAATTTACATCAAAAATATTAAAAATAAAAGGAAACAGCAAATAACCAGTTGATCTACGCAAAGGAGCCGCTAAGCACTTCTCGCATCTTCTTGGAAATGTTGCAAGTTTCTACCACAAATTGAATGTTTTGAGTTAGTTTTTCCATGATTCCATCCGCGGTGCAGGAATCATCCGTATTAGTTTGCAGGAAGGCTTGTATCTCGTGAATTCAGCGGTGAGAGACTAGAAATTACAGGATTTATCAGGAAAACAAAAGTAGATTTTTTCCAGTTTATTAATTCATTTTTTACTGAACTGTAATGCCTTTATCTCTTCCCACTACGTTGTATCCTGTGCTAAATGTCATGGCCAAGCCAATAGCGTGGTGGATATTTTCACAGTGCCCTACCATTTTGTTATATTATGATGAAATTTGAGTGTATACGCCAGCACCACTAGGTCACTAATACACTGCCTTCAGCATTTCACAACCAGTACCACAATCACACCATCACTTCCACAACACCACCAGCATAGCACCAGCATAGCAAGACAAACCTTACAACACCACAGCCACAACATCGCCTTTACGTTAACACACCAAAAAAAAGCAACACATTATCACCACCACCACCACACCACCACCATCACACCACCACCATCTCTTCACCGCTATCGAAGACAAGTTACATAACCGCACCTTTAAAAGCAACCACATATGTGAACCCGTCGGGGGAGAGACGCTCTTAGATAGAACAGACGACGGCTTATTAGTGAATAGAGCTGATGCGTGGCTTAAACTTAAAAACATGTAAACCTTTATCGGGAAACTGGTGTGTTGAATACATTAATGACGACATCAAAGAGAGAAGCATGAGATCCAACTCAAATTTTTAGGAAGCTTGTGTGCAGAGAAAGGCTGTGATAGGAGAGCGGGAAAGAAGCATTGACAAGGAGTTTATGAGTTTTGCAATGGCTGGGATAGTGCTGTTGATTAACCAATCCATGCAAGCTGATATTGTTGTTGTGAGAGTGTTTCGGTTTATTGCAGCACCAGAGTCGGGAGGCGTCCAGTGCCAGAAGAAAGTGAAGAGAGTGTATGTGGTTAAAACATTCTTTTCCCCGTGGAGTAAAAGCTGGTGGTGCAGGAGGGTGTTAGTGTAATCTCGCAGGTCCTCTTCCGCACTTTTTTTTTTTTCTTGCAGATATCTTTGTGCTGCCGCTCAAGAAAGGATTAAACAGACAGGTTGAAGAAAGTGTACTTGGTCCTCAACTTTGATACCTGGCGTGCCAAGGCATTTCAGTAGCTGTGTAAGTGTAGGTGGAGAGCTACTTCGTATGAAGCGATAATCGGACCAGATTGCAAGCCGCTGTTATTGTGCGCATGTGAAACCCTTCGGAGTCAGGGCATTCAGTGAAGGCGACAAGCAGCTTCGAAACTGGCCACCAGGAGTCACGACAGGCAGTACTCGTAAAGCCTGTCAGTGTTCAGGTTCATCAGCATCACTACTGTTTTTCCCGGTATTGAATAGAAAACTTACTCGGTCCTGTGCGAGTCATGACGGCGCCTAGTGTGATGCGGTGGCTTTATAGGTGTTGATGGGGAGATTAATACAAGGAGCATCTCATGAACGGAACTGTACTGACTTGCCAGGAAAACAGTGATGTTTGCCCTCCATCACTGTGCCCTGGTCAGCCGCACTTATTCATAAAATCTGATAACCACTGCACGAGCACAGGATGACCTGCTTTACGAATTCCTTGACGAATGAGTACAGGTGTAAGGAACATGGTGGCCATGCTGTGGCTGGTGAAGGTTGGTGTTCCATCCAAGGCCAATGACAAATGAGGGTTGCAGCTTGGATGGTCGGGTGTGTGGAGCTCTCAGTGGGATGTAGGGTTCAGTCTTGTCTCCGTATCAGGTGTATTGCTGACAGTCTGTGGGGAAATTGTTGGGCTGAGGTTAATGAAGTTATTTTTAGGCCTTTCTAGATTCTTTTAATAAACGTGTACAAATCACCTCTTTGACACAAGGTAGTCCTGACAACGTTTGCAGAGCGTACTCATATTATATAACTCAATAGCAACAATTTGACAGCCTGTGTAGGAGGCAGACAACATAGTGAATTATGGAGGCTGTTCGACTCGGCGAGAGATGTGGGCAACTCGTTTACCGTGCTTTTGTGCTCCTAGAGATGTGCACTAGATGTAGGAAAGGACGCAAATATTCATGGTTTAATGGTGCTACTCGCACAGACTGAAAGAACACACGGCCATACTCTCAGGTTGTGGCGATGCTCACCTGTCTTACTATTTGTCAGATGTCTGTGACACGAGCGACATCTACAGCCACAGTTGTTACGACAGCTAGAGGTTCTGTCTTATTTGAGAGAGACTTGACATTTCACTGGAAAAGCGTCGGAAATCAATTCAGACCCGCGGGGCCTCCTCGAGGACGAGGGGACGAGTGGCGCAGCTTGCCGACGTCGCCACTTTGCAGCAGCGATGGTTCCTGTGTTGTGGGTCTTTTCTTTCCTCCGCATGCATGAACCAGGCCGAGGAACGTTAGAGGAGCACCACGCAGCGACAAGTGGACCCGGTGCTCAGCAACCTATTTATTATTCCTCCAGACTCAATAAACTAGTGTCTATTAATATTCTGATATTAATTTTCTAATATATCACCTATAGATAATTTAATCTCAGAATCAATATGAAAAAATAATAAGTGATGATAACAATTAGCGCAACTTTGAACTTTTTCTCCTGAAGGAGAAAAAGAGGACTACATCCCCTTAGTGCCACCGTCACTCCATTCAAGTGTGTTCATTGCACTTATCCCTTGTTTCCTGTTGTTAGCCTGCTCGTGACAGAAAAAAAAAAACGGTGCTGATGAGACAGTGCGGCCACTTACCTATGTTTGCCTTAAGTGAAGGAAAAGCAGCGTGGGAACTCACTTGTATTGACTCCAAGGAGATTACGCCAGGTGAATGTGTGTGTGTGTGTGTGTGTGTGTGTGTAGGTGGGTGGGTGGGTGGATGGACTGAAAGGTAAATAAAAGGTAGTTAAATCAATATAAATAGAAGTGACAGTGTAAAATCAAATGAAAGTATGGTACGATGTTTTCCATTGGACTGTGTGGTAAAAAAGAAAAAATGATACAAATGAAAATTATGTTTAAATTCTTGTAAAGCTGTGTATCGTAAAATTTTAAACATTGCTGCTTTTTTTTTTCTTTTTTAATATGTACTGATATTTCCACGTGATGAAGATCTGACTCGTAAATATGAAAGCGACACACACACACACACACACACACACACACACACACACACACACACACACACACACACACACACACACACACACACACACACACACACACACACACACACAAATAAAAAAAATTAATAAGATAAATAAATAAATAAATTGAATAAATAAATGAATAAAAATAAATAGATAAATAAAAACATTATTAAGGGTCTCATTTTACACTATGACTGGGGGATACAACACACACACACACACACACACACACACACACACAGACACACAGGTTAGCGAATCCTTGGCGTGGTTACTCAGACTCATCCACGCACGCAATTAGTGGGCGTGTGTTCCAGGCCACGTACATAATTGTCAGTAGTGAGAGGCAATATGCCGCTCCTTGCCTGGAGCTGACACGCCCACGCTGATTAGAATACTTCAAAGAGACGCTTGACATAATTGCAAGCTATTAATGATGAGAATTAAACCAATGCAGGTTAAGCCAGTACTCAGAACGACTTTGCCGTCTCACCACAAGTATTTTCCAAAGCCACAGAGGTGATTGCCAAGGTTCTCAAGAATATTTATCCTGTTAATAATGTAGAAATATTGTTAATCTGTCACTAAAACCGTCAAAAACATCCTTAAAAACCCTTCTAGCTTACTGTAGAATGTAGTGAAGGTACGGCACAGTGTTTCAGAATACGGCCCTTAGTAGCGAGGCTCACGAACTCCAGAACTGGAAACCCCTCAGGTGATGTTGTTAACAGGGTGCGGGCGGAAATGGTATAAGGAGAGTACAGAACAGAACATGCATTATGACTGTACATAATGATACGAAATTACAGTACCACACTAATCTAAGGACGGTAACAACAAGCCTCATTATTACGATGTGATTTTTGTCAAGAGTATTTTACGATAAGAGACCACGATTTTTCCGCACCTTCATTTGTACTCTCTCCCACAGGCTGAACTTGTAGGTGTTGAGCCGCGGATATGAACTTGTCTATGTTCCCCCGGGTGGGCTGAGGTGGGTTAAGTAAGGTGGCAGCAGGTAATTGATTTATCGTCCCATGAGCTGAACCCTCACCTTCGGAAGCTCAAGTCAGTCTGTTAGAAAAGTGTATTTTTATCCCAGCTTTCCCAGAGATCTGGAACGTTGATGTTGCAAGTAAATAGTTTGATACATCTCTTAAACGTGTGATCTGCAGGTTCTTGATGGAACCCTTGCCATACACAGGGACGGTGTGCAAGTAGAGCACTTTTATTTTTATTTAGATTTTTTATACGAGATATGTTAAACGAAACGCACCGTATAATGCTGTATAACCCGAGAGAGAGAGAAAGAGAGAGAGACAGAGAGAGAGAGAGAGAGAGAGAGAGAGAGAGAGAGAGAGAGAGAGAGAGAGAGAGAGAGAGAGAGAGAGAGAGAGAGGGGGGGGAGAGAGAGAGAGAGAGAGAGAGAGAGAGAGAGAGAGAGAGAAAAAACAAACAAACGGAGAGAATGTAGGAATAGATACAGTATATACCCTCCTCCTCCTCCTCCTCCTCCTCCTCCTCCTCCTCCTCCTCCTCTCAAATCCCTGGCTACCGCATCCGTTGGTTTTGATGTTTTATTTCCCTGAAGATGAAACGCCCGCGGCTGTATATTTGCCAGATGCATTTTATTTTTTTTTAGGCGGAATACGCACGTGTGCTCACTAGTGATTTTTATTTATTTTTTTTTATTTATTTATTTTTTCTCAAAAGGGGGAAGGGAATGGCAGGTAGAATGTTCTTGTTAGTGTATGTACGAGTTTTCATAGTACATTGGCAAGGGTAATATAGAAGGTACTATTTTTTTTTTCCAGGTGTATTCATGTAACTACCACCATCTGTACACTCAGTTCACGGTGTTGTGTACTCTTAGGCTCACACCATCATCACATCCCACCGCGTCCTTCCCTCCCATACATACTAGGAGATGATGTGATAAACAAAGGAACTCAGAGATGTGTCTATGGAATTCAGTAGTTATACACTTAAAAACAGTAGCGAATTAAAGTACAAATTACACACACACACACACACACACACACACACACACACACACACACACACACACACACACACACACACACACACACACACACACACACATACAGAGAGAGAGAGAGAGAGAGAGAGAGAGAGAGAGAGAGAGAGAGAGAGAGAGAGAGAGAGAGAGATAATCATGTACTCTATCTCCAGTTCAGGTAACGCGACAGTGAGCCAATTAACGGGCAGGTGTTACTCTCCTTCCACGGCCAAAGCTGCCTTCGCACGAGAGAGAGAGAGAGAGAGAGAGAGAGAGAGAGAGAGAGAGAGAGAGAGAGAGAGAGAGAGAGAGAGAGAGAGAGAGAGAGAGAGGCAAACCAGAAACGAAAATAGAATAATGTGGAAGCAGGATTTGCAGAGTGGACATGTCAGGAAGGATTGTTGTCATAGTAAAGGATTAATGGGAGTAATTGACAAGGGACAGGTGAAATAGTTACCTGCGCGGAATGAGTACCAGCTGGAGGAGGAGGAGGAAGAGGAGGTCCAATAAACTCAGACTAGGAAAGAGTTAAGCAGTGGAGGACGAGAGCATGGGAATATATATGACACCTTGAGAGTTTCAGTGGAGTGGAAAGGAATTTGAGATGTACAGCGAAAAAGAGAGAGAAGGAAAAGACGGATACGGCGACGGACCAGGAAGGAGGAAGGAAGGAAGGAAGGAAGGAAGGAAAGAGCGAATGAGGGTAGGAGGAAGGGAGGGAGAGAGAGATGGGAGTGTCCAGAAAAGAGTGAGTAAGTAGGCGGATCGAAGGCAGGTTAGATGAGTGGCTCCCACACGACGAACACACACACACCCGTCGTGTCGTCGTGCATACTCTCTCTCTCTCTCTCTCTCTCTCTCTCTCTCTCTCTCTCTCTCTCTCTCTCTCTCTCTCTCTCTCTCTCTCTCTCTCTCTCTCTCTCTCTCACACACACACACACACACACACACACACACACACACACACACAATAAAATCATGCACATGCAGTTCGCTCAACATAATTTTGCTACCTGGGGGAGAGAATTGATGCGCTGTCCATTACAGAGAAACGTGTGTGTGTGTGTGTGTGTGTGTGTGTGTGTGTGTGTGTGTGTGTGTGTGTGTGTGTGTGTGCGTGTGTGCGTGCATGCGAGCGCGGAAAAAAAAAGTCAGATAGAAAATAAGTGAATGGAGAAAAATCAACTGTGGACTTCATTTCTGTGGATAATAATTGTTGTGAAAGGGGAAACGGTACTAGTAATGAGTAATTGGGAAGATACGCGGCAGGTGTTACACATTCACCTTTTTTTTTTTTTTTTTTTTTTTTTTTTTATGTAGGAAGGATACTGGCCAAGGGCAACAAAAATCTAATAAAAAAAAATGCCCACTGAAATGCCAGTCCCTAAAAGGAGGAGTAGCGGTCACAGGAAGGGGAGCACAAAAGGGGTGGGGGAATAATTCTCAGCACAAGGGTTGGGGTGAGGACTGCATGTAATTATGACAGTGAGAGATGAGGCGCGGAAGGCGAGGTTAAGCTTAACGTAGTCACGGTAGCTTTGGTGGGGCACAGTGCAACCCTCACGCCCCTAGGGATCAAACATACACACTTGACCACGTCACCTTGTCATCCTGTATCTTGTTAGAGGCAGAGGTGAGTGGCGGGTGTCCTCACCTGCCGGGCTGCTAATGGTGCTCCTCTTAGATACTGTGTCTCCTGTGTGTGTAGAGTCACTCACACAGGCTTCACACACACATATATAGGTAGGTACACACACACACACACACACACTCTCTCTCTCTCTCTCTCTCTCTCTCTCTCTCTCTCTCTCTCTCTCTCTCTCTCTCTCTCTCTCTCTCTCTCTCTCTCTCTCTCTCTCTCTCTCTCTCTCTCTCTAGTTCCTCCTCCTCCTCCTCCTCCTCCTCCTTTCTCAATCTCCCAATAAGCATTTACAGTATACTCTCTTCAATCATTCTCTTCTATCACTTCCTCCTTCCACGGCTTATATATGAATGTTTGACTGATGAAATTGTGATGAAGACGGCATATGAGATCATTCCTACTTGGAGTAAAAGAAAAGTAAATAAATAAAATGAAATGAAGTAAAATGGGGGAAACACACACACACACACACACACACACACACACACACACACACACACACACACACACACACACACACAC
Source organism: Scylla paramamosain (assembly GCF_035594125.1). NCBI lineage: Eukaryota > Metazoa > Arthropoda > Malacostraca > Decapoda > Portunidae > Scylla > Scylla paramamosain. Next base: position 19,996,542 of record NC_087158.1, read on the forward strand.
ACACACACACACACACACACACACACACACACACACACACACACACACGTACGTCGCTAAAAAGAAAAAAAAATTTGTGTTGTTTACCCTCAAATATGTACACAAAATATACGCAGGTGCATACACAAGCCAAGTACACACGTTTTCAATTCGTATGCAAAGTAAAACACAGAATATATCGAGTCAGTGCAAACAGCCGTATAACACAGACCGGTGCCGCATTTTGCCCACGCCAATGAATAAGTATTTCGCGGTGGGCTTGCTATCTGCCGCATCGCTCGCTTGCTGTATGTATGAGTGTGTACGACTGTGGTAAGTACACGCACTTCACTGCCTCACTCTTGTATCACTTCACCATTCACCGCAACACCATACATACTTACTCCTTCACCTCGTCTCTATTCACTTCATTTTTTTTTTTTTTTATGTCGTTCATACACTAAACCTTTTTTTTTTTCACCTTCCCTTCATTCATGTTCTTATCTTCCTTTCACATCTTAAAACCAAATTTTTTCCTCATTACACTTGTACAGTACACTTCATCTCCCTCTCTCTCTATCATAACGCCACACCTTTATCTTCACTTCACCCGTATATTACATTTCACTGTCTCCCCATACAACACCAGCTTGTATCATAACACTATACCTTTTTTCTTCACTACAGCTGCACGCGGCTCTCTGTGTTTCTCATAACACTTCATCAGTCACCACAAGATTTTCATTTTTTTCTTTCACACATACTTTTCAGCCTCACCACCCGCACAGTGCATCCACCCTGTCTACCTGCTTTACTGTACTGCCACCACCTCTGTCACCTGTTCCTGACATTCACAACCTCCAATGGTCCCCCAAAACATCACCATCAGAGCTAACTAACACACAACCTTATGTCTCCTCCAAAATCTTAGTCGTTTTTCCTCCCAACATTCCATAACTTTTTGTCTTCTAGAATTGAACCGTTACACTTGATTCCCAATATTTCTTTCTCTATACTGCTTCCAGAACTTAGCTGGCACATTTATCGCTAATATTTTTCACCATATCTATATCATACCATATCTATACCATATCTATACCATATCTATATGAACATCCCTTTAAAACTTATCATCTTATCCTTAACATTTCACAAATCTTTGATGTTTCAGGAGCTGCCTTGTCTTGATAAACTGGCCTTTTGCACGGTCCTTATTTTCTTATGGTCTTATGCTCCTATGTCCTCTAAGGCTACGTTGCCACAACAAACCTCACCAATCCAAGATATTTCAACCTCAACATCTCACACATCTAAACTATTTCAAAAGCCGCCTAGTGTAAATGTACTGACCTTAAGCATTCGCCTTATTTCCGTATGGCAAGGCTGTGTTGTCACGCCTAACCTCTCCACTCCACGACCTTACCAATATTCCTGTCACTGTACATCTCAGACCCACCACCATACATTCCTCCAGTACCTTACACCTTTCTATTAATAAGACAACGAAGATAACCCAATAAAAATCTATGAATATTTCCTTTCTTTTATATCTAGAGCTCCCACACAGAAAGTAATAATGATGGCTACTTGAAGCCATCATTATTACTTTATCATCTTTTCTCTCTTCTTTTTTCACCGGAATGTTTCACGCAGCCTTTGGGATCACGCGGTCGTTCGTCCGTCCTTACGCCTTGTGATATTAATGGCAGGATCTGTATTCTGAAGTTTGATTTATTGCCTAGTGTGGCAGAAAGGCGTACTTGTCTTATGTGTGTGTGTGTGTGTGTGTGTGTGTGTGTGTGTGTGTGTGTGTGTGTGTGTGTGTGTGTGTGTGTGTGTGTGTGTGTGTGTGTGTGTGTGTGTGTGTGTGTGTGTGTGTGTGTGTGTGTTTCGAGCCTTTCGTTCTCTCTCTCTCTCTCTCTCTCTCTCTCTCTCTCTCTCTCTCTCTCTCTCTCTCTCTCTCTCTCTCTCTCTCTCTCTCTCTCTCTCTCTCTCTCTCTCTCTCTCTCTCTCTCTCTCTGAAAAAGAACGAGACATAAAACATCAAATTTGACAAAAGTTTTATGAAAAGGCTCTTCACGTGCGAGGGTAAAAAAGCAATAGATATTATCAAAGGAATAAAGCAAAAATATAAAATAACACTAAAACGAAAGAAAAGCAAAAATACAAGAAAAGGGAGAGAGAATAATGCGACAATAGGATTAATAGATATTAAAATAAAAAAGAAAAAGAAACGGTAGTGAGAAGCGCAAAGTGGAGGAGCAAAATATATATAACATGCGAGATAAAATTATAAAATGATTAATATGTGACAGAGAGAGAGAGAGAGAGAGAGAGAGAGAGAGAGAGAGAGAGAGAGAGAGAGAGAGAGAGAGAGAGAGAATGCCAGGAAACCTATTGATCTATAACGAGAATATCTGCTGAACCACGCAATACTATTAAATACGAATGGGAGAGCTGGACTGAACAGAGTAAGGCGCCTTTCTGCTCACCACTCTTTCCGACAAGAGAGGCACGATCAAATCCTCGCGCATCCCACAGGCACGACTACCATGTCTGTAAATCGAGTAGAAATAGAAACTGATACATTGACTCGTGAACTTTGTACGAGGAGCTGTGCTAAGACCAAGATAAACACGGGAAGAGATTTGTGAACGTCATGACAAATATATATGCGTTATTTATTTATTTATGTATTTATTTTGTCAGAAACATTTTGGCTGAACATGACCACCATTTTGCGAGTAGTATAATACGAAGAGTAGAACATCAAAACATCACTAATATCCAAGCTTTCTTTACTCAGTTTGAAGTATTTTTATCATCTTTTTGAAGTTACATTGACGAAGTTGTAGTGTTGCTCTCTTGTCTGAAATACGTAAGGATATAAACAGAATGGAAACAGTGAACAAGCCAATAAAAAACGTGTTTATTAAATTCAAAGACGTGGCCTAGAAATATCACCTTCTGTGTGACTTTGTGTGTGTGTGTGTGTGTGTGTGTGTGTGAGTTTATTACGAAAGGGAAAATAAAACTGTATGATTGGAAAGAAAGGAAAGGAAAGGGACACAGATGAAATAACAAAGATAGTGAGTGAACAGTAATATTCTTAACAGTGTACCGAGAATAGTGTGTGTGAAGTGTTAATGATCACCACGGCAGGTACATATGATTGTGAGGATTTTTTTGCACTTTGCACAGCACCGGCACACGACGAAAGGAAAACGCTTTGCAGAAAACCTTGCTGGAAACGAGGACGCAAAAGTATGATATTAAATAATGAAAGTTCTAGAGCACGACATGAAAGGAAAAGGAAATGTCACGAATGTTAAAAGCAAACTAGTGATAAAAGAAGTAAGAGAGAGAGAGAGAGAGAGAGAGAGAGAGAGAGAGAGAGAGAGAGAGAGAGAGAGAGAGAGAGAGAGAGTACAGGATAAAATTAAAGTGTAGAAAATATTATTGGGTAAAGGAATCCCGGGAAAACTGAGAAATAAGAGAACAAAAAAAGAAAGCACAGCGCAAAGTAAAGGAAAATTAAAACTCGCGCAGAAAGAAAAATCCGAAGTAAATAACTTGAGTAAAACAAGTAATATAAAAGACTAAAATAAGAGAGAGAGAGAGAGAGAGAGAGAGAGAGAGAGAGAGAGAGAGAGAGAGAGAGAGAGAGAGAGAGAGAGAGAGAATTTTCTGAACCTGATAAACGTATTGACAAACGCTCTACTCTCTCACCACGACAATTTTCTCATGAGTGTTTTTCCCGTTAGTCATGTAGAAATCTTGTTAATCGATCACTAGAACCATAAAAAAAAACGCTTTAAAACTCGTTTTAAACTACAACTATAACCATAAACTACAACTATAACCATAAAAACACCTTTAAAAACCCGTGCCACGTCAATTAAAACCACTAAAAACACCCTTAAATATCCGTGCCATTTCAACTAGAACCAGAAAAACATTTAAAAACTAAAAGCCTTTTGGATGTACGTAGTGGATGTTCTGCCATAAGTGTTTCAGAATACTCGTACGGTCGTGAGCCTAGTGCGCCCCTGTGAATGAGGGGGTGCAGTTTGAGCCTCTCAGACAGAGGCGAGCGTGGACCAGTGCAACAAAAGGATCGGTCATGAGATTAGCGGCCGCTGATTGGGGATGATCTGTGCTGTTCGTGCGCCCACTGATTGCCGGAGTGACCAGGGAAGGGACACACCAGCCAACAGTCAGCCAGTATGTATGTGTGTATTTGCGTTGTTCATTTTGTGCCTGTTGTTTTCCTCTCTTTTTCCATCTTACTTCCATTTTTCCTTCCTTCATTCTTCCTTTCCTTCACTCTTTTCTTACTTTCCTTTCTCATTTTCATTCCGTCCTTCCATCTTTCCTCCCTTCTTTCATTTTCTTTACTTTTTACCCCTTCCTTCCTTCCTTCCTTCCCTCCTTCCCTCCTTCCTTCCTTCCTTCCTCCCTCCCTCCTTCCCTCCCTCCCTCCCTCCCTCCCTCCCTCCATCTCCTTCCTTCATTTTTGTTTTCTTTCTCCTTCTTTCCCTCTTTCCTTCCTTCCTTCCTTCATTCATTCCTTCCTTCATTCATTCATTCATTCATTGTAATTAAATTGTAATAACTAAAACTTTCAAAGATTACATTTATTTTTTCGTGAATTATGTAATATCTGTCACTCTGTCCATCTTTGTGTGTGTGTGTGTGTGTGTGTGTGTGTGTGTGTGTGTGTGTGTGTGCATCCAACTCCCTTCCCATTACATCGTTCACGTGTCAGAACCGAGTCATTTATTTCCTTTTTAGTTCCTCACTTTCTTCTTCACACTTTTCATTTTCTGTTTTCTTTACACGCCTGTCAGTTTGTGCGTCCGTTCGTTTCGCCGAGGATGCAGCAGCTTTTATTTTTCTCTTCCTCTTTTTTCCCTTTCCAATTTATTCATATACGTGTTTCTGTTGTCGATGCGTTGCCTCTATTTATCCTGCCTCCTTTATTTTATCTAGCTCTTGTTCTCCTTTTATTTTTTTCCCGTTATTGATTTCTCTTTACGTCTCCTTTACTGTCGTCTTTTTTCCTTGTTTTTTTTTCTTCTTCTTCCTCTTTTCTTTTCTCCATGTTTTCCTTTTATGTGTCTCTCTTGTCTTCTCTTTTTTTTATTTTTTTTTTTGGGTCTCTCAGGTTTGTTTTTCTCTTCCTTTGTTACTTCCATGTCTTCCCTCTTCCTCCTCTCGTTTCCTTGTGTCTCTTTTATCTTCCGTTTTTCTTCCTTCTTTCCTTCCAAAGTCTCTACTTTCTCTCAATTTCCCTTTCCCCTCTCCCTTCTTCTATTTCTCCTTTAGTCTCTTTTTCCCCTTCCTTTTTCCATTTTCTTTCTTACAGTATCCCCACTTTCTCTCAATTTGCCTCCTCATCTTTCTTTCCTCCCTATCGTGTCCCCCTTCTCTTCCCTTCTTTTGTATTCTTTCTCGTCTTTTCTTTCATCCCCTCCTCTTTCACCTTTACCTTTACTTACACGTGCCTTCCCTCCTCTCTCTCTCTCTCTCTCTCTCTCTCTCTCTCTCTCTCTCTCTCTCTCTCTCTCTCTCTCTCTCTCTCTCTCTCTCTCTCTCTCTCTCTCTCTCTCTCTCTCTCTCTCTCTCGTCATCGTCCCCCACATAAGCCCCAGCACAGGTAGTATCAGTCACCTACCTTCACCTGACACTTGTAATTTCCAAAATGGTTATTATCAGTTATTAGCAAGGGTCCTATGAGAGTCTGGACACATGGGCTTCCTCCACCCCACGTAGACTCACTCACTGTTTACTCTGCGACCCCTCGAGGTGATGCAGGTGTGCGAGGGTCCCTGATCTTGTTCTTGAGCTGGCCCGCGGCAGGGAACGAAGGGTGCAAAGAGTCCCGTCATGTAGGTTGGTGAAAAAAATGTGAAGTGGAAAGTACTGAGGTAAGAAATGGAGTGTTCTGCCGCCAGATGTCACTGTCACTTGAGACCGGTTAAGGTGAGAGGTAGAGGAAGGAAATGGAGGCTTTTTGGTGACCTTTTGATGGAAAGGAAGAGGTTTAGGAGGGAGGGAAGGAGGGTGAGAGGGAAAATTTGTGTGAGGGAGGGATGGAAAGAGGGAGGAAAGTCTTGTTTTAAGGAGGAAGGAAGATAAGGAAGGAAAGAAACCCCATGCATGAGAGAAGGAAAGGAAAGGAAAAGGTTTTGGGAGGAAAAGAAGGAAAGGTTATGTAAGGGAGGGAGGGAGATGGAAGTTTGTGGGAAGGAGGAAAGGAGGAAAATCTTGTCTTATGGAGGAAGGGAGAGAAGGAAGGCTTGTGTTGGGAAGGAAGGAAACGCATGCATGTGAAAAAGAAGGATTGTGGGAAGGAGAGAGGAAAGACTGAAGGAGGAAAGGAAAGGAAAGATTCTGTGAAGGAGAGAAGGAAAAGTTATATGAAAAAGGGAGGGAAAGCATGTGTGAGGGAGGGAAGGAACTGAAGCTTGTATGAAGGAGCGAGGGAGAGAGGGAGGGAAGGAGACCTTGTGTAAGAGAGAGAGAGAGAGAGAGAGAGAGAGAGAGAGAGAGAGAGAGAGAGAGAGAGAGAGAGAGAGAGAGAGTTTTATTGTGTTAAGTCTTGCTCTACAATTAATTTGTTTCACACTTCCTCTGCCTTCGTCATTTTATTTCTGGCAGCCAAGGAAGGTTTTTTTTTTAACATCACGTGCAGAGATTAAAGATAAAATGTTGGTTGTGTTTCCTTACATTCGTCGTAAGTTTAATAAGATTGCATTTTTTTTATTTTATTTTATTTCTGACATAAATAAATGAGTTCTTTTCATGATTAATGTAGCTCACGGAAGTTTTACTATATTTTATTGTTATTTGAAGAAAGGCGAACATCTTTCATGCATCCTTTGTGTGTGTGTGTGTGTGTGTGTGTGTGTGAGAGAGAGAGAGAGAGAGAGAGAGAGAGAGAGAGAGAGAGAGAGAGAGAGAGGTGGGGGGAAACAAACTAAACTAACAAACTGACCGACCTAGTTTCCCTCCTTTCATCCCTCCTTCCCTCCTGCCTTCCCACCTTTCCTCTTCTCATCCTCCCTTTTCCTCCTCCCTCCTTTCATCCCTCCTTCCCTTTTCCTCACCTTCCCACCTTTCTTCTCGCCTCCCATACCTCCTTTCATTTTTCCTTCCTTCCCTTCCCTTCTTCTCTCACTTCCCAGCACACTTCCCTGCCTTTACCTTAACACAGAAACCTCTCCCGCACACTGCAATATCTATCGGGCGCAATAAATACCGCGGCGATGATTTCCAAACCAGTATTGGGCGAGCATAACATAACACGATGGGCGAGGATGTAAACAGGACAGGCAGTGAGGGAGAGAGGAAGGGAGGGAAGGAGAGGAAGTCTTCTTTATTTTACCTCTGTTTTCTGGACGTCTCCAAATTTGCACGGCTCTGATATCGTTGGGCGGCGCAGTGTGGCGTTTGAAGGTATTATTTTCATGGTAGTTTTGCATCCATTTTTCTCTTGGCGGGCTCGTTTGATCACACGCCACACCTGATGTCTGGTGGTGGTGGAGGTGGTGGTAGTAGTGGTGGTGGGAAGCAAGCAGGGAATATAGAAGAAAGGAACGACGGACGAGAGTAAAGGTGATAGTGAAGAGGGTTAGGAAGGTAGGAAAAGGAGAGAGAATATTGAAGGGGTAGTGGGGTGGTGGTGGTGGTGGTGGTGGAGTGAAGGGCTCAGGCTCAGCGAGATCAGTTTACACTGCACTGATTTAGCGGTGTTAGGCTAAAGACTTTCCTCGTAACCTTAATCCTCTCTATTCACGCTCTCATTACGCTAAATTAAAACAGCTTGATGAGGCGATGGACTAAGGCAGGCAGATTAAGGCGACGATGCGTGTGTGCGTGTGTGTGTTTGTGTGTGTGTGTGTGTGTCGGGGTGGGGCGGTTGTTGGGTAAGCGGTTTGTTTGCGTGTGTTGGTGGAGGGAGGTGGATGTGTTATAAAATCATTATAATCATCGTCACTATCGTCTTAATCGTTTATAATTCTACGTCAGGACAAAAGGCCTCCTCTAACCTTCAGTCACCTCACCACAGATCAGTCTGTTACTCGTGTATTGTGTATATCATCTCTTCGTTTAGTTTGGTCTCCGCCCCGCCTTCCTTTGCCACTCTTAGGTTGCCATTGTTATATTATTTGTATATTATCTGTTCTATACAAGGTTTGTACTACCTTCCAGTCTTTTGTTGGGTATGTGTAAATGTGCATTTATATGTATAATGTTTTTCTCAATGACGGAAATATTGCAAGAATTAGGCAAGAAAGAGGCGTAAGGATCTCACGCCACCAAGTTTGATCTTGGGCTGCTGTGTTATTGAGTCGTGTTCACTCAGACAAGCACGAAAAACGAGGAAGCTGGCTGCAGAGAAGTCTCGTTAGCATATATATTACAGTTATAACTCACCTTTGCCAGTCACGAGCGAGGACTTGCCGCTTTTGCCAGGCTCTCGAGTCACTGACGAACATTACGCCAACTGAATGAGTGGCTGGCTGCTGGCTGGCTGTGCGTCTGCCTCACCCTCTTCGATCCCGACACAGAAGAGCTTGAATAATTTTGAGAGACGCTGTGTCTCATTATCTCTTCCCATCCGTTTTCCCCATCTTCTCTCTCCTTAGCTTTCTTGATACTTTTTTGTAACATTATCCCCTTTATCCTAATACCAGTTTTTCCCTCCTGCTCCGGCAAAGTCTCTTCGTTATCATAATACATGTTTTCGCCAACTCGATTATCGGGTAGGGAGTAAGTCAGGTGTTTCTTTCCCAGGTAAGTGAGTGAGTAAGTCAGGAGTTGAGACCACTGCGCCGCCGACACGGGAAGCACGTCTGGTCGTTTCTCGGATCGTCTGCCTCCAAAGCTAAGGAGTGAGAATATCAATTTATGTGTTGAAAAATTGTATTAAGACGTAGAGGGAAGGGATGCTGGAGCGGAGAGTGAGATGAGTGGAGTGATTTGGCTGGTGCTTCGAGGAGGTACTGGCTTACGTCCATAGAGGCCGCTGAGTATGGGGAAGATGATGCAAGAGGATATGGTGCTTAGGCAGGGGCGAGGGTGGAGAGTGGCTTACGGGAGAAGAAAGAGAGAAGGCATGGGATTTATGGGGATTTTGGGAGTAAAAGATGAGTCACGAGTGAGGGCGAAAAGAAGGAGGGGAGATGGTGGAAGGAAGAGAAGAGTAAATCATGAGAGGCAAGGTGGAGATAGGTCACTTGTGTCACTGGGAAGGTGAATGTATCGATTTTATAGCAGAGAGAGAGAGAGAGAGAGAGAGAGAGAGAGAGAGAGAGAGAGAGAGAGAGAGAGAGAGAGAGAGAGAGAGAGAGAGAGAGAGAAGTGAAGCTGAACGATTCTATCAAGTTCTGAATACTAGTCCCTCCTCATCAGTGAACACAAGGCGCACGACTGCTTTGAACTCCCTCACGGCCCAAGCGCGACGAACACCACAATATTATACTGTGAAATAGGTCCTCACGAAATGCCAGAAGCGACCTGGGTAAGAAAAACAAAGCCCACCTAAACAGTACGTCTCTAAGCACTTCTTGGAGGCTGTAGTGGCGTCTTTCTCTGCGCTGCCTTCATGTTTCATTCCGCGCACGTGCTACCCATCACTTATACTCTCTCACGTGTGTTGCTCTGGCGGGAAAAGTAAGAAGTATTTTCATATTTACCGCTAGATATTTACTGCCAGTGCTGCGTTTTTGTGAATCTGTCAGGAATACTTTTCGTCCTCCAAGATACACAAAGTGTACTTAAGACATATGCCGTGATGGAAAAACACACGCAAACACACACACACACACACACACACACACACACACACACACACACACACACACACACACACACACACACACACACACACACACACACACACACACACACACACACACACACACACACACACACACACACACACACACACACTCTCTCTCTCTCTCTCTCTCTCTCTCTCTCTCTCTCTCTCTCTCTCTCTCTCTCTCTCTCTCTCTCTTACCAGAAAGAGGTTTAGTAAAAGTTACCAAGTAAAGTAGACGATTGCAATCCAATTTATCCCGGGCAGAGTTTATAATAGGAAAAATGTCATACCGTAAATAACTTTGTGACCAAGTTTTAACCCATTATCATTTAACGGGAAGCCAGCAGAGCCATGGCAGAAAAATTTTATCGTTTTGAAAATTCTTGAAAACCTTAATATCTTGAAAGTTTTTTTTATTATTATTCACTGCTTTTTTTTTTTTTTTTTTTCTTTCTGAACTTAAAATTCGTCGTTCCTATAAAGAACACAAATTGAATCAACTTAAGTCTCGCCACCCAGCAGCGAAGTATTTTTGAACCAAGTCTAACGCCACTTAACTTCACAACTTTGCTTTTATAACTGTGCATAGTAATAACCTATAAACATCCTGTTCTTCGTGATGATGTAAATGTTGAATGATGTCTGATGGTCATATCAGCGGTGTTCGACTTAGTTTAGACCTTCGCAATGGACCACCTTTCTTGACCTGCTGTTGTGAGGTCCTCGGCTTCTGTGTGTTCATGAGTGTGTCTCGAGGCAGCGCTGTCTTTTAGACAGCACACCACGCCCACGCAAGACACTCAAGTGTAACTATGCAGCCTTTCTTGAATAGCGTGTATGTGTGAGACTGAAAAGTGAAATTAAATTATTAAAATATATCTTGTGTGTGTGTGTGTGTGTGTGTGTGTGTGTGTGTGTGAGAGAGAGAGAGAGAGAGAGAGAGAGAGAGAGAGAGAGAGAGAGAGAGAGAGAGAGAGAGAGAGAATATATACCACTATCGAACGTACTTTTCCAATTAGAACCACTCACTTCCTAGATCTGTGAGGCGAAAAGCGTGCCACATCCATCTCTCGACCACAGCAGCTCTTGGGTAAATCAGTTTTGCTAATTGTAACTTGGCCTAACTGGACGTATTCACAGAACACCTCGTGCCGCTCATCTCTGCCACTGTCAGTTGCATATGGCGGCTGGCGGCTGCTGTCCCTTCTCGTAATAAACCTGAAATCTTGGCTCAGATCCTCACCTAAATGAAACTTTGGAAGACTACTGAATTGCTTCTCTTTTTCCACTTTGTGACTTTGTCTCTAATTAGAATTCTTTGGAAAGATACTGTTTTTACTCTCAGTGGCCTTTAGACGCGGGAAGTGCCTTGCTGCTGTTGATGGTGTTCCGGCGCTGTTTCTAAGAGCATTTTCTTCTCGCCTGATTTTGCTCTCTCTCCATGGTGTGTTATGACCATGAGAATTTCCTTCCCTCTGGCCTACTATTGCTGTGGTTTTTATTTTGATTTCATCTGTCCGTTTATGTGTCTGAGTCTGTTTATTTGCATTTTTCTTTTATCCATATTTTACTTTCTTGTTCATGTGCCTGTCTATCTGTTTGCCTGTCTGCCCACCCGGCCACCCGCCCACCCGCTTGCGTGCCCGACTGCCCGCCCGCCAGCTCGCCTGCCTGCCTGTCTGTTTCTGTCTAGTGTATCTTTTTTGTATGTCATTCTGCCATTTGATCTGGTCATCGGTCTGTTACCTTACATCCTCTCTCTCTCTCTCTCTCTCTCTCTCTCTCTCTCTCTCTCTCTCTCTCTCTCTCTCTCTCTCTCTCTCTCTCTCTCTCTCACTGAGTAATCAAAACACTGAGGCGCTGCACCACCGTCCCCTCACCCCTCGCCCTCCCCGCACCACCTCCCCAATCCACCGTCACCTGCAGAAATCATGGAGTGCTCGCCTGCTAATTCCGTTTTTCTCTTGGCAGAGGGCGAGGGGAGCGGGAGGCAGTGCACCGCGCCGCTCACAGTTTGCTGCTAGCCCCTGGTGACTTGTTCTGATTTACCTATTTTCCTGCTGTTTTGGCATGACTCTCTCTCTCTCTCTCTCTCTCTCTCTCTCTCTCTCTCTCTCTCTCTCTCTCTCTCTCTCTCTCTCTCTCTCTCTCTCTCTCTCTCTCTCTGTTTATGTGTGACTCTTTTTCTCATTTATTTTTACTCCTCAAATGGGAATGACCTCACATGTTATCTTCATAATCTATTCACCTGAGTTTTGCCTGACCTGTCGACGTGCGTCTTCCTCATTTATTTGGGAAGAATTAAGTTGTCCTGCTTGATAATGCAAAAATACGTAGGTTATAATTCTCACTTTCTCTATTTTTAAAAAGTCATGCTGTGCTTAACAATTAAAAAAGTTTATCATTCTTTTTTATTTTATTTAGGAATGATTGATATGCCGTGCTTAATAATTCAGAAATAAACCATTCCCTCCATTTTTTATTCAGTGAGAAGTATTATGTCCTACTGAGGGAATGGAAAATAGATAATGATTCCTACTTCCTTTATCTCAAAATTTATATTACTTACTCGTGAGCTGCTAGTGTACAAGTATAATATTATGTGCTGTATAATTTAAGGCGGAGTAATACTCTCAGTGCATCCTCATTTTCAACTCAGGAGGGAAGTGAAAGCCGTGACAAATCCAGTGAGTTCCCCAAAGGGTGAACTCCCCTGTCAGCTCAACGCCAGGTGCCGCCTTTTTGTGTTTGTGTGAGCGTCCATCACCTTCTGTCTTTATGCTCCATTTTCATTCCTCTCCCCTGATGTGTTCCCTGCCTGCTTAAATAAACTGTGAAGCTCAAGCGTGAACTCGGCAGTTTAGCAAGGCCGCAGCTTAATTCTAGACCGCCGGCAGGTCTTCCACGGCAGAGGAAGTCAGTCACTTAGTCACTCTTCCTGCAGGTATGTGTTCAGCTGGCGCTTCTCATGCACTTGTATAAAAGGGAGCTTCTCTGACTGTGTTAGCGAGTGTGTAATTATCACAGTATTATTATGAATGATGATAAGTAACAATGGTGATGAGCTACTACTACTACTACTACTACTACTACTGATAATAGGAATGATAATAGGAATGGTAATGAAAATAATTGTAATGCAATGATAACAATGATAATTAGAACGATGATGATAGTAATAATAATAATAATAATAATAATAATAATAATAATGATAATAATAATAATAATAATAATAATAATACGAAGAAGAAGAAGAAAAAAAGAGGAAGAAGAAGAAGAAACATATCTTCTTTTCACTCAGACGTGACTCGTGACACTAGGTTCCTTACAACCAACATGAGCCACATAAGCTTTATTGCCTTATTTCCGTGAGCTATTTTGGTTCACGGGTGCGTGGCGGGGAATCGCTCCTGGAATGTGTCGTGTGCGTCGCTCCCTTATGTCATCCATTCACTCGTCATAATTTTTCATGTCCGGTCCATTCCCGTAGAAATGACTGCACTTAACTTACCTCCGCGTCATTTGATCCGCCGCCCCGCCACTCGTCATGTCTGCTTCCATTAGACTCTAGCGGGCCACACATGTAATAGAAAACGAATGGCCTCCCACGCACTACTAAATGGCGAAGCGAAGTGTGGTATCCGGTACGTTAAGCACTGATGGCGTGTGTTTGGGTGTCTATCGATCACACATTCCCTCACAGACCTATTCTCGCCTCGCTGACAATCTACGAGTGTACAGGTATAGACGCGGACTATTAATATCGTCCCTGTGACTGCTTATGGCTTCTCCACGGCCTGATGAAATGACCTGGTGAGAGTTTAGAGTACATTTTCGAACCGCACTGCAATGAAATTAATGATCCAGTGTTCTTTTTCCTTTTTTTTTTATTCTTCTCTGTTTTTTACTTTCGTTCGGTAAAATGTCCTACGCTGAAATAAAGTAACAAACCTCATACGGTCATAAACAAATAGTCAGAGTGTTTTATTTTGGTAACATCGTCTTCAGCAATAGAATATCAATAAAACAAAGTAAAGCGGAATTCTCATAAAAGAGACAAATAGGTGAAGTTAGCGAAGAAAGATTTATGCCTCCATAAGACTGAAGTACCCTCCACGAGCCACGCTACATTTCATCCCCGTACAGAACCGCAGCGGTATACAGTTTGACAGCCAGAGAAACGTTGCACAGATTTACCATTTATCGAAGACGAAGAGTAAGGATCTCTGTGTGAAATAAGGCGTGGTATCCCGAAGCCGATGTGGCCTGTAAGGATGAAATTGCCCTCAAATCAAGGCCAAGCTATCACACGCCGCATCGGGGAATTACTGGATGGTCGCGGCGTCCCCTTTGTAAGCAGCCAGAAGTTGGGAAAAAGTGTTGCCGAGGAGGCTTTCAGGCATCCATGTCAGCTACGTGCACTTTGACGCTAAATTGACTTCGGGTGTACATTTTTTCTCTTTTTTTTTTTTTAAGGTGAAGAATATTCTCTCCTCTCTCTCTCTCTCTCTCTCTCTCTCTCTCTCTCTCTCTCTCTCTCTCTCTCTCTCTCTCTCTCTCTCTCTCTCTCTCTCTCTCTCTCTCTCTCTCTCTCTTCACCTTTGCTCCATGCGACACATTTCAACAGGTTCTGTGTCGCCGTCCGTTTCATTTTTCATCCCCGAGTAACAGCTTGACTGCTCTCACTGCTCTCACTGCTCTGGATATGACGGCTTTATTCTCCCTGGCCTCGGTAACGGCTTGACTCCCACCTAGGCCCTGGGGAGTGAGCTGCCAGCGTCCCCCAGGAGCAGTGGATGTGTTATTCATTTATCTTTTCGTGCGCGCGGCTTCCACTCCCACGTCCGGACGATCACCTCCAGTCTTTAGTCTCCTTTAATTGGAAACCCGTGGACAGACTGACGAATCCTTCTCTCTCCTCATCCTTTCAGACCTTCCAACTCTCTCTCTCTCTCTCTCTCTCTCTCTCTCTCTCTCTCTCTCTCTCTCTCTCTCTCTCTCTCTCTCTCTCTCTCTCTCTCTCAGGAAACATAAGGACTTTTTACAAACTTTGCTAGTCGATTCTCTTTTCTTTTTCTTTGTGCTTTAAAGAACGGCTCTCGTATCAGTGGATAGACAGGTTCGTACCCATCACTGATTAAAAGAGTACCTGGGATACTGTTCGAGGGGAGAGAGAGACAGAGAGAGAGAGAGAGAGAGAGAGAGAGAGAGAGAGAGAGAGAGAGAGAGAGAGGGTGGGGGGGAGACGGAGGTAGTGCTCACATGTAATAATTGCCTCCCTTTTCTCTTTAGGCGATTTCTCTCTCTCTCTCTCTCTCTCTCTCTCTCTCTCTCTCTCTCTCTCTCTCTCTCTCTCTCTCTCTCTCTCTCTCTCACACACACACACACACACACACACACACACACACACACACACACATACTCTTTTTATCGACTCAGTAATCATGTTGTTAGTGCTAGGACATTAGGGAGCCTTAAGAGAAGATTAGACTGGTTTATGGATCGGGGATGATAGGTGTAAATAGGTAGGTATATTTCATACAGGGACTGCCACGTGTAAGTTTGGTGGCTTCTTGCAGCTTACCTTATTTCTTATGTTCTTATGTACTACTACTGTTCTATTAAATGTTTTGGGAGTTAAAAGATGCAGGTAAAAGCAATGTGTACTTGCTAAAAAGACAAAACTGTTATTCCTGTCGCTATTTATTCGTGGTAGAGTTTCTAGGTGTCATAATGAGAATTCATGTGTTATACCAGAAGACTTAATGATTATTTGTTCCGTTTTGATGTTTATGTGGTAAACATGACAGAGCACAAACAATTTAATGATGCACTTTCATGTTGGAACATTGTGTAGACTAGTTAAGTTAATCACGTACACAATTTTACAGCATTCTAACACTGTCTACTTTCGCATTTATGTATATGTGTCTATCTTGTGAGAGAGAGAGAGAGAGAGAGAGAGAGAGAGAGAGAGAGAGAGAGAGAGAGAGAGAGAGAGAGAGAGAGAGAGAGAGAGAGAGAGAGAGAGAGAGAGAGAGAGAGGTGTCAATTAACTTATAATGATTTCATCTTTTTTATGCATTAAAGATTCTCATACGATGTAATGCCACCTGGAACTACATGAACTACATTTATTTATCTACTTTTTTTTTTAAGTTTTGGAGGGTAAACATTCACGTATAAATTTTACCTTTTGTCATTATTATATTTTCCACTGTACTTGTTTTAAATCAAAGTCATTCTGAAAATCGGTTTTATTTTACCGACATAATTCAAAGCATGTATTTTTATTTTTATTTATTTTCTTTTTTCTTTTTAATTTTATATACTATTAGTTGTGTGCCGTGTGGTGTGCCCTTCCTTGTACCGCTTCCGGCGTGATGGAGGGGCTGACCCTTTGACGTACACGCACAACTTGTCTCCGTGTCGTGTTGTGTCCATATTTTACTCGTGGGATATTTTTGCTGTCCTTCTAACACGTAGTATGAATACCACCTAGAAATACGTACAATACATACAGAGAACTGCCTCCTAAAAGACTTACTCCCTGGAATTGGTCTCTCGAAGAATACAATAAACAAATATTGCGCGTATCTGTCTTTTTTTTTTTTTTTTCCTGAATATGGATATAGAATATGCATTTCATCCCTTTTTCTCTCTCTTTCTTTTCCTACCGGTCCGGTGCGGAAGGACTGGCGTATATTTATATGTTATCTTTTCCCTCCGGACCTGCACGGAAAGGGAGGAGCAAAGCAGCGTCCGTAAAAGCTTCCAGAGGGGCCTCCTTTCCCGCCCTCAGCAGGATGGGAAGGACAGGTGGTGCTCGTTGTGTGTCTAGGCCCGCTCCTCTCCGCTCCGGCCCACCACCCCTGTTTTGTCCACTCCTGCCTCCTCCTCTGCTCTGCTCTCCTCTCCTGTCCTCGTCCTCGTCCCCTCCTCTCCTTTCCTTTCCTTTCCTTTTCTTTCCTCTCCTCTCCTCTCCTCTCCTCTCCTCTCCTCTCCTCTCCTCTCCTTTCTCATTGTAATAATGTTTTCTGACTCGGTTTGTTAAGTTCATTGCTATAACCATCTGTTTCTAATTTTATCCTTCATATATTCAGTACATTCTACGTAACGCACGAACTTTTTTTTTCCAACATTCTCTTGTTTATATTTACTCAGAAAGGCGGACGAATAGGTTAGAATTTCCCAACGGAACAAGAGAACAGATTTTTGCCGATAGAAACACTTGACACAGATACCGACACTTTTACCGATAAAAACGTTTGGCTTGTTCCTGGAAATTCACATTCCTGTTCTTGTGCTCATCCCAAGCTACAAAATAAGTGGTTGAAACGGAGATGCCACTGTTATTGCTCACACTTACGGCTACAGTGGAGGCATTCAGTTCAGAATTTAATAGCAAAAATAATCATCGGTGAAATTTTTTACTTTATCGTCCTAAAATTAAGATGTATAAGGAAAACAATTATGAAGGTAATTTTGCTGGTGCTTTATCTTATTGCCATTCTTTTGGAGAGAAGAAAATACTTTAACACTAATGATAATAGGCCTGATTTTCTTTCTCTCCCACACACACACACACACACACACACATACACACACACACACACATGTAAATACAGGTTGTAGTAACACATCATAACAAGTCTGAGGTCTGTCCTACAGTCCTGCAATCCTGGCCTGTCTACATCCTGTTTCCGCCGCGTCAGCCGGCCGAGCCTTCTGGCCTGGGAGCCGCGAACCCTCCTGGCCGTGACGACAATGTAATTCTCCACTAAAGTTAATTAAAGCAACGTCCCCCTACCAGGAATCCACTTACAGCTTCAGGTTTTCTCCCCTGAACTGGAATCGGTGGAAAGAAAGCGAGTATTGAGTCGCATTCCTGTTTATTTTCTCCTCTTCTCCCCTGGCTACTGGGACGTTGCTCCACGCCAGGGCTGCGCGACATTAAACGAGTATCTGTCACGGCCCAGGCTGACCTGTTTTGTAAGCCACTCCCACCGTGACCCGTCCCTTTCCGCTCCGCCTCGCCTTACTCTGCCCTTGCCTCTTTCCCTCCTTGCCTCCTCCTCTCCCTTCACTTAACGCTGGACGGATGTATCTAATGCGATCTCTCTCCTAAGAGCTCCTGTCAAACACTTGGCGAATACGATTCAGATCAGCAGAGGGAGCAGGACAGGGCGCGGCGGCTGGACGGACACTGCAAGGCAAACACAGGCTGGGACGTGGGAATGGTGGGCGGCGTGAGGCAAGTCGGCAGCACCACCTCAACTGCACGACTCTGGGACAGCCGGACGACTTGTTATGGTTAGGTTGATTTGGCCCAAGGTTCCCTGCGTGAGATGAGCGTAGCAGGGAAGGACAGGAAAGGGATTATCGCTCTGACCTGCCCAGCAACTTTAGTAATTGATTCCAGCCTGGTGATAATTTTTTTTCCGTCACACCAGCACCGGATGCAATGCCCTTGCTTGATTTGGAGTTTGTTGTGAGCTGTTGTTGATGTTGTTGTTGTTGTTGATGTTGTTGTTATTGTTGTTATTATTATTATTATTATTATTATTATTATTATTATTATTATTATTATTATTATTATTGTCATTATCATTGGGAGTGTTCCTGTGGCTGTGTGTGTGTGTGTGTGTGTGTGTGTGTGTGTGTGTGTGTGTGTGTGTGTGTGTGTGTGTGTGTGTGTGTTTGTGCGTGTGTGCGTGTGCGTGTGCGTGTGTGTGCGTGAGCGTATGCGTGTGTGTGTGTGTGTGTGTGTGTGTGTGTGTGTGTGTGTGTGTGTGTGTGTGTGTGTGTGTGTGTGTGTGTGTGAGGCTACACTCATGTGCGTGCTTGTGTGCGTGTGTTCTCAATCCTTTCCTTCCATTCTGTGGAGAGGCCACCTTAATATATAGTGGGTACTAGTACTACTGCTGCTGCTGCTGCTACTACTACTACTACTACTACTACTACTACTACTACTACTACTACTACTACTACTACTACTACCACCACCACCACCACCACCACCACTACTGTAACGATTCCCAGAAAGAGTCACATGCCAGGGTTGTTGTTAGTAATTGTATAGTTTTTCCATCCCGCTGTATTGGGTTTATGTGAATTGTTTCACAGGTCATAGCAGTGTTTGTTTTCATTAAAAGCAGACTTCAGGCCAGCCTTTCAGAGCCGTATAATTCTGGTTATTGTCGGCCTCGGGTAAACTGGGCCGTGTTTGAAGGGAGTACAGGTCGATGCCGGTCACTAATTATAACTGAAATGATTGTAAAATTAAACTTCGAGTCAAATATTGGTCGTACACATTGACATTTTGTTTTCCTCAACGTTTACCATTTTTTGCAAACCATTTCCATTTATTCTCTTTTTCCACATCGCTTCGTTTATTTTTAACTCGCGTCGTTTCACTTTGCAATGCACGTGCGAGTACAATTTCTTGCATTATTGGGGCCGGCGTGCGACGAGCGGGGTGATGACCTGCGCTCGCCGCGGCGGGGAAGGAGATCCGTAGAAATTAATATATATATATATATATATATATATATATATATATATATATATATATATATATATATATATATATATATATATATATATATATATATATATATAAACAGCCAGCGACACAAATTACAGAGAGAGAGAGAGAGAGAGAGAGAGAGAGAGAGAGAGAGAGAGAGAGAGAGAGAGAGAGAGAGAGAGAGAGAGAGAGAGAGAGAGAGGTGGGCAGGAGGAGGAGGTGGAGGTGGAGAAGAAGAAGAAGAAGAAGAAGAAGGAGGAGGAGGAGGAGGAGGAGGAGGAGGAGGAGGAGGAGGAGAAGGAATACAAAGGAATACAAAGGAATACAAAGGAAAGCCAAACAGCAACGGACCTTTTGGTCCTTGCAAGGCTGTTTGGTAACTACCAACTGACTACAGGGAAGAGAGACAAGACAGCATAACACAAGGCTCCTCCCCACCCACCACTCCCTCCAGCTTGCGCTGGCATGGAAATAGTTGGGAAAAAGTACCATGCAGCATGGAAAAACTGACATGGAATTTTCATAGGAAAGGATGAAAGGAAGTTCTACTATTCACCTTACGGTGAACTCTATAAGCCTATCTGAAAGTTAATACAATTTATGATAAAACTGGTGTCTGTAAAATAAGAGTTTATTAGTGAACTTAGTAATTATTCGGACAAGAAGAGAGCTTGTTGGGAATTTGCTTTTAAATATTTCTCTAATTTATTTTTGAATGATTCAATAGTATTGCTGTTCACAATTTCTGCAGGAAATTTATTCCATATATTTACTATACGATTAAAGAAAAAATGTTTGGCCTCGTGGGATTTAAACCTTTGGGTATAATCTTGAATCCATTATTTCTTGTTAGGTTAGAATGATCAATGGTAAAATATTTATGTGCATCAATGTTACTATATCCTTTAAAAATTCTGAACACTTCAATTAGGTCTCCTCTTATCCTGTGCTTTGTTAAATTAAATAGGTTTAGTTCTTCCAGTCGTTCCTCATATGGCTTATTACGCAATCTTGGAATCATCTTTGTGACTCTGCGCTGTATCTTTTTCTAGTTTTTCAATATCTTTTTCGTAATATGGTGACCAGAACTGTACACAGTATTCTAGAAGAGGGCACACCAGTGAGCTATATAAGGCAAGTATAACCTTTTCTGACTTAAATTCGAAGGTTCTTCCAATGAACCCTACTAATTTATTTGCCGTCTTTACTGTTTCTGTGCAGTGTTGACGGCTTTAGGGTCGTTTGACACAACGACACCAAGATCTTTTTCTTTATCAGCGCTTGACAGTGGCATGTTAATCATTACATATCTCGCCTGAACATTGTTGCTTCCGATATGTAGAATTTTACACTTTTCTATATTGAATCTCATCTGCTATTTTTCTGCCCAGCTTGTCAGTTTACTGAGGTCACACTGCAGTTCCTACCATTGTGACACAGACGTTACTCTACTTGTTATTTTGGTGTCGTCTGCAAATTTACTTATTTTGCAATTTATCCCTTCATCAATATCATTAATGTACATTATAAAAAGAACTGGTCCTAATACAGAGCCTTGAGGAATGCCGTTATTTACCTTTTGCCACTCTGACTCTTCTCCATTTAGAGAGAGAGAGAGAGAGAGAGAGAGAGAGAGAGAGAGAGAGAGAGAGAGAGAGAGAGAGAGAGAGAGAGAGGTAAGGAAGAGGGGAAGGAGATAAGGGGGGAGGGAGAGAAAGAAAAGGAAGAATAGGAGGAGGAGAAAAGAAAAAATATAAGAAAAAGAAGAAGAAAAAAAAAAAAGACGAAGTAGGAGAAGGAGGAGTAGGAGAAGAGGAGGAGAAGAAGAGAAAAAGGAGAAGGAAGAGGAGAAGGAGAAGGAGGAGGAGAATGAGAAAAAGGAGGAGAAGGAGAAGAAAGAGAAGGAGGAGAAAGACAAGAAGAAGGAGAGAGAGAGAGAGAGAGAGAGAGAGAGAGAGAGAGAGAGAGAGAGAGAGAGAGAGAGAGAGAGACCTACAAAAAAAAACAACTTTACTTTACCTCATCAAACAAAATTATACTAACCTAATGACCTAAGCTTTTCTCACGTAATCTCTACAACATTTGTTATATTCAAGTCATCATTTTTCAATACAATATTTGTGACATCACCCAGGAATTGCTTTTTCCTGTGATATTTTTCCGTGATACTTTATTTTATTCATTTTTTTATTATTCCTGTCAAAAGATTGTGTCATAATACAGGAGCTGTTTTTCCAGTGATATTTTTCGTGCCGTCTTTTCTGTGACATTTATGCTCGTGACACTTTCTTCCTGTGACGACGTTTAATCGTGTGCCGTTTTTTGCTGTGACATTGATTCCCGAGTTATTTTCCTGTGACATATTTGCCTGTTTCTTTCTTCTTTTCGCGTAGTGTTACCTTTGACATTTATTTTTCGATGATTTTTCCTCATACTCTTTTCTTCCTACGTTCATCCCCGTGAGATTATTCTTGTGACTTTTTTTTTTTTCCCTAAAATTTTTCCCTGGACATCAACTGTGGAGGCATCTTTCCCATGGCATCTCTCCCGGGTACGAGTCTCATCGGTGTTGGAGCGGGGCTTGGTGGGGAGACAACCGGCCGTGACACTGCTAGGATATCTCTGTCTTGGCAGAAGTGGAGTTAACGAGGTCGCTGCCCCATGTATCTTTAAAGAGGTTTATGGAGGTGTAGTAAGCGGCTGGTGCAAGAGACGTTGAAGGGCCTGTCCTGTGCCGTAACACTTCCTATGCTAGAAATACTTGTTCTAATCTGGTTGTATATACCCACTTGTGCTCAAATTTCGTAGGATTTCATTTAAGCAGCTGGGTTATATGACACGTATATTCTATTTTTCAAAGCTTACTGTTTAAAAGACATAATCCCTGCAGCTTTGCTTGGAAGCCCTGTTACCTCAAAGAGAGCAGGTCTAATTCACCCTGTCCCGCTGCTTAACATTTGTCGAGCGGCGGGACAGCACAGACTTTGTTGCTTCAGGATGATGGACAGCGAGAGAGAGAGAGAGAGACCAGGAACGAAACAAAATCAGACATAGTGACGGACAGACGAACGTAAAAGTCTAAACACACACACACACACTCACACACACACACACACACAAAGGGAATGGACGCATGGGTGGCTGAGTGGAGGGAGTAGTGAGGCACAGAGTAGAGTTGCGTGGAGTAGGGCAGCAGCACTGAGCGAGCCCAGCACCAGCACCAGCACCGAGCACTGAGCACCCTTTCCGGCAGTGTTCTGAATCATGTTTCAACCAACATTGAATCTCCGAAACTGCCGAACCGAGGCCCAATCCCTGTCTATCCTTTGAGCTTCCGCGGTGCCTATCATTCCCATCCCTCCGCGCTGCCCACGTTCTTTATCCCAAGACCCAGTTAACATGAGAAATAGGGGACTGAAGGCTTCTGTCTTTTGCATTTTTATTGGAGGGATTCTCCTTAAAATGGGAATCGGGAACATATTGAGCGTTTAGCAGTAATGGAGCGAGACTTCTGTTCTTGGAATGTTATGGGAGTACTGTGTGTGTGTGTGTGTGTGTGTGTGTCAGACGTATCAGCTACACGATCTCGTCTCGGACACCAGGACGTCAAACAACAATAGAAGCTTGATGGAAGGAGAAGGAAGAGGAGGAGGAGGAGGAGGAGGGTAGCGGTCCTGTTCCCTCTCCTCATTCTCTTCAACCTCCAGCGGCCACATAGACACAAACCTCCCTCTTTCCGTGGCTTCTCTTCCCGCCTTCCCTGCCTGCCTTCCCTCCCCGCGTGATGGATGGTAGGGATCTCGTGGATCATGAAGGAAAAGGACAACTTATAACTTGGTGCCAATTCTGTATCTCATAAGACGAGATGGGCCTCTCTCTCTCTCTCTCTCTCTCTCTCTCTCTCTCTCTCTCTCTCTCTCTCTCTCTCTCTCTCTCTCTCTCTCTCTCTCTCTCTACATTTCGCTCTGCTTCCTTTCTCTTTCTTATTTTTTTTCCTCCTCCTCCCCTTTCTCTCTCTAATGTGGACGTGTGATTGCTTCTTTCATCAAATGGGCAATTAACTGTCTGTCTGTCTGTCTGTTGGTCTCTGACATCCTCACTCTCATCATTTTACAAACACACACTACTTATACTATCACCTGCTCATCACTCAACGCCTTCTCTGCCTCACACTCAGAATAGCGCCCTCCTTGCCTCAAATCCTCACTGCCTCTTCTATCTTTACCATCCTGCTTTTTGCCTTCAGTATGTAAGGAAAAAAAAAGAGCATCTAGATAACCACGTAATAAAACGCACATCTGAAAAAGTAGAAAGTGTAAAGACTGTATTAAAAAGGAAATAATTGTGTTCTTTTCGGTAAACGTCTGAAATCTGTAAAAAAAAAAAAAAAAATCACGTTTCCCACTTCATCGTGACGCCATCGTGTTTGGTGAAAAGAAAGAATCAGAAGGGAGCTTGAGGATCGATCGTTCATATTTGCCTCCTCGTTCTTGTACACGCGAGGAGGAGCGAGGCAGAGTGAGGAACCTAATGAGACTTGTAAGCCACGCATGACGGAGTGTGACGCACGGCGGTGATGGATTGTGTGTGTGTGTGTGTGTGTGTGTGTGTGTGTGATGTGTTTCGTTAGTATCGCGTTTGTTAGTTTGTTTGTTTTATTAGTCTGACATGCATACGAAATGAACAGTAAAGTGGAGACATGCAGTTCTCGCTTTTTATGGACTGACGGTTTCTAAACAGCCGGCGCAGTGATGATGATTTGCAGTGCTGTGTGCTTGGTGAAGATATCTCCGCCAGCCTACCAAGAGTTGCTGTGAATGGTGCGAACAACGAGTGTTATTCAGTGTAGCGCTAATGTAACTTTGCGCCGAAGTGTTGGCGCTCCTCCGGAATGCTTGTGTTTGTGTGTGTGTGTGTGTGTGTGTGTGTGTGTGTGTGTGTGTGTGTTTGGTCATATTTGGTCATGTTTGCCTCTTTCTGTGTGTTTGTCTATTTGTCTGTGTATCTGATTTTGGTGGTATTTGTCTTTACCTTCCTGCATGTCTGATTTGCTAGCGTGCGTGCGTGTGTGTGTGTGTGTGTGTGTGTGTGTGTGTGTGTGTGTGTAGGGCCACGACAGCTGTGAGAAGACGCAGGCTGTTCTGATAGCCTCTCTCAGTCTGGCCGGAAGAAGAATAATGTCCAATTTTAAGATTGAACCAATAAATCTCTGAACTAAGCTCCGAGTAAAAGGTGATGGGAAAAATGTGAGTCAGTTAAGATGATTAGAAAAGGTGACGCGCACATTTATCATGTTAGTAACTTAATGTTGTTTCGGTTGTTGTTCAAGATGGTATGAAGCGTACGTGGTTCATGTTACGTATATCTAGTGGTCGACGGTCGCAGGGATTACCAGCCAGTGGAACATTAAAGAAGAGCCATTGTACATATGTAAAACATTTAGATTTCTTAGGAGCGCGGCATGGATAATAATTTTTTTTTTTTTATGAAGACACTCAAAAAACATAATTTTTCAATTCATAATATACTTTTTACATCAATATTTTTTTTCTACTTTTCATGATTTAATCATATATAATCATAGAGGAAATTTTTTATCCCCCAATTTTTTTTTCTAGGTGTTTGTTAAAAAAAATATTGTTAAAGATGTGAAAAAAAATAAAATTTAAAATTTTCATATGATAATAGGGACATGTTCTTAACTGAAAGAAAAAAAAACATTGTACATAATTAAAGTATTATTGAAAGTTCGTAGGAATGCGATGTAAATAGTAATATTTCACTAAAAAGAAAAAAGGACACTTAAAAAAACACTATATACACCTACTCTTTTAATATCAATATTCTTCTTGTACTGTTCATAATTTAATCACTGTAGTCTTACAGGAAAATTTTCTATCACGAAATTTCTTTTTTAATGAAAACGTTTCAATATACGAGTAAAAAAAAATTGTATCTGATAATTGGGATATGTTCTTTACTTAAATAAGTGCTATTTTACATATGTAAAATATAATTTAGCGTTTTTATTAGTGTGGCATAGATAATAATCATATTTCACTTTAAAAAATAAAGACTTAAAAACTCACTTTTTTCGATTCGTATATACTTTTACATCAATCTTCAACATTTCATGATTCAGTCATCTGTAATCAGGGAGAAAAAATCACAAACATGGCAAGTAATAACTGTGTTACAGTTGTGGATCAACACACATTATTACCAGCAGCCGCGCACCTTTACCATCTTAAACTGCACTTGTCAAAGAGAATTTCTCCTCACCACCCTCAGCCATTCCCTGTTTCTGGGCCTAGTGATCTTGATGTAAGCAGGCCACAGTAAAACGCCCTAATCGTTATTTTACCCTACCGGTGCAACAAACAGGGCCGCAGACGAGACTGTATCGATTCACTACACGGAAACGGTGTGAAAAATACGGCAAAAGACAGCAACTTGACCATCTGGCTGCCTTGCCAACGAATCGACCCATACGTGAGCCCATATGTCTAGCTAGGCATTATATATATATATATATATATATATATATATATATATATATATATATATATATATATATATATATATATATATATATATATATATATATATATATATATATATATATATATATATATATATATATATATATATATATATATATATACGAGTATATATGCTTACTTGCATAAACAAGACATTCCATATAAGTTAATGTAATTAACAAAATTGCATCGTTAGTCTGACGTGAAGCATTGCACATCAAAGCCATAAATAATTGTCAATTCATATTTTAATGCAAAGCAACGGGCTTGTGACATTTTTTATTTATTTATTTATTTATTTATTTATTTTTTTTTTTTTTTTTTTTTTTTTGTCATCAGAGAAGAGAGGATGTCCCAACTGAGCTGATTCACGTGTTAAGATACGCTGAACACTCGCATGCCATGTGTGTTAGCGGGCATACGTTTGGGTACAGCACTTGGTGGTGGAGGCACATTGCTATGCTAACCATTTTGAGAAGTAATATTTCTGTTGTGTTTATCGAAGAAGTCAAGGTGTGAGAGCGGATGGTGCACGCTGACCTGGGCTTTACCGTGAGTTTATTTCCTTTCTTTATCTTTTAGTCTGCGACAAAGTTTTGAGCCACCTGGAGAGCTGTCATGTCCGCATCACAGCTGTTCCTCTGTCCCAGGTACTTCCCAGCAGACAAGTGCCGATGTGTTGCGCACAATGTTTTCGTTCCTTGTTATCTATAGAACTAAGAGCTGACTAATTGGCCTCTGTCTTTAATGTAATGTGGTTCACTGGCCTAAACTCTGAACACTAATTGATATATATATATATATATATATATATATATATATATATATATATATATATATATATATATATATATATATATATATATATATATATATATATATATATATATATATATATATATATATATATAACCTTGCATGTGGTGAGCAAGAACTGAAGGCGTGTTACTCTACGGGTAGCGATCTTTTTTTTTTTTTATGACATGAAAGTTATCATAGTTACCTTAATCCGCAGAGGAGGTGTTGCATGTGTTCCGAGTGTTATCAGAAAACGGACATTAGCGACAGGAAACTGTGTGGCCTTGTGTCGAGGGATGCACGCCCTGGCAACACACTCTCACGCAACTACTGGTGTACGACTGAACCTATTCACCGCCCGAGCCTGCATGTTCCTCGCCCTCCGAGTAGCGTAACGTAACCGAGGGACAGCGCTGGGGAAAAACAACAACGGAAAATGGATGTTCGACACCACAGCCGTCATGGACTAAATATTATTAAAGGAAAACCTATTCGCTTGGATGGAACTTGTAGGCGGCGTGCTAAAATTATGGTTATTGTTACAAGTTTGATTTGTATTGTGGTAATGAAATGCAAACCGAGCTTCAGAATCGGCCTCTGGCACACGAGTGATCCTGCTTTTGTAGTGTGGTGTGGAGCCATTGTTCCCGATGCTACTGGACGTGGCCGAGACTTCCACGAGCCGCTACACAGGACGCGTGGTGCCAGCACTCTGAAAACTCGCCCAGGGAAAGATTTCCGATGAAGGAAATTGTGAGCACGAGGCTAAAGAAATTTTGAAGACTGTTTTCTGTTAGAGTTTACTTTCTGTTACACTCAGTACGAAACTCAATTTACTCCATGAAAAGTAAAAGAGAATGAACTAACGTTGTTGTAAACCAACAAAAACCGAAACAAAAATCTCTGGGAATATTATAAATTTCTTAATTTTTTTTTTCGTAAAATCACACAGACAACTTTGTTATACCAAAGTTGGAAACAAAACCACGGAAGAATTAATCCAATTTAACTGGACTGCAGCTTATCCACACGCCACGGGAACGATGCCTCCACTCCGCATTGCCGCTCACCAGCAACACTGTACCTTTGTCATTGCTGAGGGGAAACGTCAAAAATAGTGCTGATACTAATTGTCCAGACATAGCTATTTCTTTTTACTTTAATATTTTTATGGTTTGTATGTGGTTGTCTTTCTTACCAGCGCCTGCACACTCAGGCCAGGATAAACCGATTGGACATCCTCGTGGTGGCCAGTATGGAAGAGGGTTTGTCTGTCCATCGGATCGGTATCGCTGCGTTGTATTCACTTTGCGTTTTGACGTGTCCTGCGAAGGAAACTTTGAGTCAAGCAGTACCAATGGGAAACTATGAAGAAAAACATATCTGGTATGTCAAGTAAAGGTGAACAGAAGAGATGTAAAGTAGTTGAGGGAGTCGAGCTCAACATTTTGAGGGCTAAAATTTTAGGGCACGGAAAAATACATAATAAGATAATTAAAAGAGTATACTAGATGCGGTGGCTGCGAGAGTTTTAACTTACATTGAAGTGGAAGACAGAGTACGTACAAAAGGAAAGTGAAGGCAGGCAAGGAGAGAACGGGGGGCCACAAATAGATCTCTATCGTGGCCGTGGACTATATTCCTAGAAGGGTGAGTGACTGAATCCTGAGTGCAATGGTGAAGGCAGGATTTATTTTTTGAAGTGACGCCTGTGAAGTTCCGCCGCCCTCAACCATCACACGAAAATGGACAGTGTCTGGGAAGACTCGAATTTTGGACACCAAGTTCTTTGTGCTGATCCCACCCACTTCCCCGACATACACACACACACACACACACACACACACACACACACACACACACACACACACACACACAAGCAATTCAACATGCAGGACATGCAGGCCAAATTACACGAGCAGTAATGGAAACAGGCATGCCGCCGCTCCGCCTCACAACATCGTTAGCTCAGGACAATTCGATAAACATTAAAGTAAAAGGACTATTTTTAAGAAGAATAAATTCGTGGAACCTGTATGAATGAAACACACTTGAAATAGAGATCCTGGTTTGGCAGCACAGTACCTTGGGAGAGGATTCCAAGTGACCTGACCTGAGGTAGGTCGACCTCCTCCGATCTGACCAGTGGCTCTCCGCCCCGCCAAGCTACCTTCTGCTGGCCTTGCATGTGTGTTTGTGTGTGTGTGTGTGTGTGTGTGTGTGTGTGTGTGTGTGTGTGTGTGTGTGTGTGTGTGTAAAACCTGTTCTGTTTACCCAACTAACCGTTTCCAATCCACCTTGTTTTCTTTGGCATTGTTTATATGCTGACATGCTGACACATGTTGCGCTGCTTTCTGCTCACTGGTGTTCTCGACTTTGCATGTTTCCTTCGTCATGCAGCGTCACTCGCGAGCTTCGCTTCTGACGTCTTCGTTGTTATTTTTATGTCCGATTTTGGTATTTTCCTTCTGCCTCAGTGATGCACGACGTTGGCACAACACATAAACATTTCTTGCAGCTCCGCGTGGCAGAAACCAGCGACAGTTGTGCGGCTTTTCTTTCACGTGACCGTCGAAACTCTTTTGACGAGCCAGGAGTTACCCTAAGGCGCCCAACAAGCAAACAGGGAAGCGGATTTAAGAGGGTATTTACGTGCCTCGCCGCATCCAACCTAAGTCATTCCAGCATCTGCTCATCCCTGCGTGTCAGTACACTCCCCTCTTATCCAAGCTACGCCGGTCTTTTATCTGTACCACACGGTTTCATCCACAATTTTGTTTCTGGTTGACGCGTGAAAAAATGTTGAATTATTTTTGTTTTTCTTAGTATTCTTTCGATCTCTTTCCGCCCAAGCTACACCAGTTTCTTCTCTATCACATGGCTTTACCCCGCACTCTCCAGTTTTCTAATTGATGGAACAAAATTTTAAAGATTCCTCCCCTTTACTCTTGCTTGTTCAGTATTCACGTAATTTCCTATTACATCATGCTTCCAGTAAGTGCCGTGATATCGTGGTTGTGCGGCACAACTTTCACTGATCTTTTCCCTTTTGGGGCTTTTCACTCATTCCCGGACTTTTACCTGGGGAAGACTTTATGAGTTTTTTCCTCATCTTCTCCAATCCTTGCTCTCCTCATACTGAAATATTAGCACATAAAGCCGACCTGTCAAGGTAATGTTCCCTTTTACTGAGCTGTTAGTGTTACTGGAACAGAAGTCTTATGGCCGCGGGTTCACCCTTGCGATATACAGCTTATAGTTCAATGACATTCACTGGCTTACTTCTCGATTAGTTGGTCGTGTTTCTGAGGAACGGCCGAACGTCACACCGTTTCTCGCCTTGGGGTCACAGCCACCGCAGGGTCGCGCCACCGCCGGCACCCATAAAATGAATGCACTGAGGGGAGTGTCTTCACCTGGTGTGTGTGTGTGTGTGTGTGTGTGTGTGTGTGTGTGTGTGTGTGTGTGTGTGTGTGTGTGTATATATAAAGAATACGCCATATGAATCTGTAGTTTTCAGTAAATATGCTAACACCCATAATAGTGATATGAAATGAGCTAAGTACTAGTACCACATATAAGATGTATGTCCATGACCAGACTCCAATATACGTGATTATTGTTTTGAGTAAACCTGCTATCTTAAATATGGCAGCATGAAGCTTGGATCCATCAGTGTTCATATGTATACATGACATCACTTGCTGCCCAAAAAAAGCAATGTTCGGTATTTCACCATGCAGCAGTCTGTCGAAAGTGAAATGCATAAACCGCTCTGCTTCATCCACCTTGGATCAGATATTGTAGCTTGTTAAGAAACAAAGGACTAGCAAGTAGACCTGCTCGTGTTATTTGTCTGCGTTTCGTTGAATAAGAGACAGCGCCTGTGTAAGTCATGTCTTAAGAAGGAGCTGGAGACTACTGTCCAATCCTCCGGTCCACTGCAGTAACCTGTTAAATGCGACAAAAAGGAATATCAACAGCCAAGAATAGGAGGAACAACATTACAGGAGACAATACACAAGTCAGGCGTGAGCGTAATGTGTTGCGATTATGACTATAGGAAATAGTTCTACGGTTTGTGTCTTCACATTGTTGAAGTTTCTGTTACACATCAGAAGGTCAAACATTTGACTCACTGAAACAGAAGTACTGTAAGTCTTGTCCAGTAAAGATAATATCGAGCAGGTATTAAGCAGTATCCGGCACGACCAGGAATCAGTTGTCAGCGTACAGTTCTGTGTTCCGTGTGGCGCAAAAATGTTCCTCTTTACTCATGGCAAGAAAGCCAAAGGCGCTGTTCCGAGTGAAAAGCGAGAATAGCAGATGAGCACCACGACCATTGTGAATATAAGAACTCAGATGCGGGATGAGGCAAGTGTGTTCGTGGACTGACGTGTGCAGAGTGGGGTGCTGAGCAGAAAGCCAGAGTTGCTTACCGTAAAATGTAAGCCAGGCAGGTGAATCAGTAATGGGAACGACGGCAGGGTGTGAAGGCAGGAGTTTTTACTTCCCTGGACGAAAGGCAAAGCTTCGATATCTGTTGGAAATGCTTCGACCTCGTGAGTGTGCTGATTGCTCAAGCAGCGGAAATGTGATTAATTATAAGAACAGAGTTATGTATGTAAAAAATAGCGGTGATAAGAGTTTACGTAGAGATATCTGAATCTGTGTCACCTGTGTGTGTGTGTGTGTGTGTGTGTGTGTGTGTGTGTGTGTGTGTGTGTGTGTGTGTGTACGTACATTCTCATTGATGATTGTCACCGATTCATTAAGGTGATACAGCCTCAGAGAAGTGTTGCCTGCCCCTTCCAGTTCATTAGTTTCTATAAGACTGGCATGGTAAAATACTGATACTGATGTCAGTCACGTAGCTTCACTCAGTCCCCATAAAAAATAAAAAAAATTAAGACAAAGATTGTCATCGCCTAATTTCTTTTCTCCCATTGTGAACATCCACAGCTGCCGCATCACATTATAAAGTGCATCCTTTTCAGGATCAGCGCCTTGACCTCTTATTGTAAGCCATTACAATAATACAGTAATACAGTAAATAATGGAGGCTTAGATTTAATTCTTTTTACACGCACTTCCGTCTAGTTAACCGTACTTGCGCCAACTAGTCATCCTGGCGAGGCTTTATAACCATTGTCTTAGACTCAGGTATAAATTACATCGAGGAATGTTGTTAAAGTCTATAATCACAGGTATCTTCATTTTCGTAATTAAAGAATTCTTGGCAGTACTCTTGCCGTGCTTCCCAGCCTAGACAATAAACAAACTTCTTTTGTATAATAAGGGACAGCTGCCTGCAAATCATACAAACTTTATCTCAGAATCCACATGAGAGTAATGAGGTCTCGCCGTATTGGCTTAACCTTTTAGAAGCTCGTTATTATCACTAATATCTACAGAAAAAATTATGGTATATTGTTCGGTGGTATTTGGAAATATTCGCTCTGGAGGACGTCCTGCAGTCTGGCCATGTATTTTATGAGATTCCTCTATGTCACCGTTACTATATCTTGCTACAAAAAGCGACTGTGTTCCGTCATTCCACGTCATCAGATGCTAGAAGCAAATAGTGCCTTCTGTACCTCCAGACATTCCGGGTTGCTAATTTTCCGGGTTGTAGTATTGTCTTCCTTGCCTTGTGTGTGTTGACAGTGGTCACTACACACGTGGTACACGTTTATTGTTACTATTCATGAAGTACATCGTTTTGCCGTTTACCATACCAATGAGTCAGGAAACACTGCATTACTGTCACAGTTCAGAGTATGGTGGCGTCTGTGCCTTGAGAAGACCCTAACTCTGATACCACACCGTCCAGGCAGTGCAAGCCTTGTGGTGTTAAACTTTTGCACTGACGGAACACCGCCCACCCCCTTTTTTTTAAAGGAATTACAGACTGCAACTGCCATTTCGATCATTCTTAGACTACTTGTAGAGCCGACAGCACATCACAAAGGAAAGTTCCTCCTCCTCCTCCTCTTCCTCCTCCTCCTCCTCCTCCTCCTCCTCCTCCTCCTCCTCCTCCTCCTCCACCTCTTCTCATGGTACAAGGCTGTAAAACGCGATGCAAGGAGATAACAACTAAGAAGACGAATGTCACTGAACTTATTGTTATTTCACAGGTGTGCAGACTCAAGGTCTCGTGAAGCACCTGCCACTCTGCCAGGCTGACGCTGCTCGATCTTTTCTCTCTTAACACTACTTGCTTCCGGGTTATAGCTTGGTATCTGTGTGTCCAGTGTGTGTGTGTGTGTGTGTGTGTGTGTGTGTGTGTGTGTGTGTGTGTGTGTGTGTGTGTGTGCGTTGCCGCTGGGCCCAGTACTTACCCAGAGAACTCGTGACCTCTAAAAGTTACGTATCACTTTGTACGTTCCGTGGGTGTCAAAAATAATGCAGTTTTTCATATTTCATGTAATCAAACGTGGCACTGTTGGGCACATTTTTATTATTCCCAATACAAAGAGTAGGTTTGTGCTAAGGTTGTCACGGAAAACTGTAGAAGTATAGTTGTCACCGCAGTAATCTCCAGGTGATTGCTGCTGTATTGCCATACTAACACACGTACATGCAAAGGACATTTTTTAAATCTCGGATCACATGTAAGCTTTGCCGTGGCCTTCCGGGAAGCTTATGCATGTAAACTGGAAACCTCTATGCTGCAAAATATGTCATCAGTTATTGAGTGTTATTTCTCTCTCTCTCTCTCTCTCTCTCTCTCTCTCTCTCTCTCTCTCTCTCTCTCTCTCTCTCTCTCTCTCTCTCTCTCTCTCTCGATTACGCTTGCAGCTAGTGTGACCTTTCTGTATTGCGGCCTCGACCTCACTCTGAGAGAAGCGCGTCATGCAGTGAGCGACAGTTCCATCCAGCCGCTGGGGTTTTACAGCGGCGACAATGGGAGGACGGTGAGTGCTGCCTCATGTCACACGGCGCCTGGCTCTTCCCGCTCTCGTTGACAGACACTCTTAGCCACGCCATTAATTACCGTGAATTACCCTGACCACCATGAGGAGAGACGAGGCTCAGTAGTTGTACAATATAAAGCTTTGCGATGACTGAAATATTTTTCTTTTTTTTATCAAGCGTATAGCATGGGAGAAAACATTATTTACCCCTGAATTTATTTCTTAAGGGAAGCAAGAGTTTTATTTCGCCACTCTCACTCACTTTTATTTATTTCTTCACGGAAGCAAGATTTTTGGCTAGCAGGAATACGTTTTCGCATTAATGTCGTCCTGTCAGAGTTGAGTGGCGTCATGCTCCACGGAGTATTTTATCAGTAATTCATACAAAGTCAAGCACTGCTGTAAACTTTGTCAATATCATGTCCGGAGTAAATTTAACTTTAACTTTTTTTTTTTTAATGACTAGCAAAGCGATAACTGCGGTGTGACAAGATGTCCACAGGTGGTGTCACGCAGCGGCACCTAACAAAGGCTGGCTTGGCCGAGGGATGACAGATGACGCATTAGTCACTGCCATGCGATGACACAACGCTCGTCTTCACCAAACAGTAATGAGTCTTGGCGGATCTTGGCTCTGCGCCGAATAACTCCCCTCTCATAGCTGCCAACTGCCGCGTTAAAATGGTAAAAAGTCTTGATTAAGTAAATGCAGGGATGACAGACTACCACTCAGTCTCTCGCAGCTTTCCAGAACTGTGAAAGGCGACACGTGAAATGGTGGAAAGTTAGGATTAAGTAAAAGCAAAAATTCCAGGTTAAAACAAAATATTTGCCTTTGTTTGCCATTTGAATTAAATGTTTTCACGGCACAAATATAATTATTCTGACAAAACTAATGACAGAGCAACATCATTGCAAAATGAAATGCAGGGCTTGAAAAATGGGAGTGACATTTTTCCTTTTTTTTTTTTTTTTCCCCGATGGGTTTTAGTTATTTCAAGACTGTATGTCACTGGCGAATCTCAGCGATTTCACATCAAGGTGTCATTGTACGTGTTTGCTTGTCTGTCACTCTTAGCGTGAAGGACAGGGCCCAATGGTGGCATCTGGCGGCACGCACACATTTAACAGAGTGACTCTTTGTCTTCCTTATTTCCTTTACGCGCCAATTTCGAAACGTCTTGTTAGCTCAATCATTAAGATCCAGTGGACTCCATTTTCCCGAAGCCTTCATTGTTCCTCGTCCTTCTGCCTCACTTTTCCTTCCTTTCTTCTCTTCTAAGTCTCACTTATCATCTTTCCTCCCCTCCCTCTTCTTGTCGTTCCCTTCTCCCTGATCCTCCCTCCCTCCCTCACTCCCAATTCAAATCTTGGAACTTAAAAGCTCACCATTTTCATTACGTGAGAACGATCTCCTCTTCGGCACGAAATTAACCCACCATGAACCTTTTACGGCTGCTTTTCGCTGATTCGGTCCGTCTGGCTGCGCTTGACAAAGGGGCGGCGCATGGTTGGACGCTCCGAGGCGGGACTCGTGCATTTCAGGAAAGGTTGTGGCTTTAATTTAAAGCATATATACGCTCCTTTCTTTATCTCTTCTCAAATTGCTAAAAGTCACCTCCATTTCATACGTGTATTACCTCAGAATTATCGTCGCGCTAAGGTCACGCGCCTGAGGAGGAAGTGGATGGCGCCATGACCAGGAGGGCTCGCCCACTCACTCCTCACTCCACTCAGGGACTCATCGCACTTACTCCGGCTAAAATGTTAAAAAAGAAAAGAAACAAAGAAGCAGGAATGAACTTTCAAGTGTAAAACTGATTTTAAAATGGCATGCTCTTCAAGACAACAATAATGGACACATTCAAAGAATTACTTTATATATGCTAAAAACTCTTGTTCAAGATATCCTCACCTAATGTAACTTACGTAATGTAATCGTTATTGTATCGTATTACTGTTAAATATATAATATATATATATATAATATATATATATATATATATATATATATATATATATATATATATATATATATATATATATATATATATATATAATATATATATTATATATATATATATTTTTTTTTTTTTTTTTTTTTTTTTTTTTTTTCCCTTTTTTTCTTCATATCCACCATCTTTTCATAGTTCCAATTTTGTGATTTATTACAGTGACATTTTTTTTCTGTATTTTTTTTTCTGCAACTGTTTTTCCCTCTTTTTTGAGGGGACATTTTTTTATTTTATTTTATTTTTATTTCATTTCCGAGTATAAACCTCTGAGTCCCGGGGTAAAGGGTGTTATGCACCACAGACTCACGTGCCAATGAGACAGAGATGAACGCTTGGCCCACGCACATCTATAGCGTATGTCCCCAACCTTATATTTACCTGGAAGATTTACAGTGATTGTCACGTGTTACAGGGATTGCGACGTGTAGTCCTGATGGCTTCATACAGCCCCCTTACTTTCTTTTTGTTCGTTTGTACCCAATCCTGACACATTCTTCACTCTTTACTTGACTCAGCCACCTAGCCTTCACCTCCCTCCCGCGGCGCCACCTGCCCCAGAATCACTCATGTGCAGACGCCGAATACTTCAGACACTTTTTTTTCATTCATTCATTAATCAAAGCCTCGTACTAATCGTGCTTTTAATAGTTACATATTGCGGCGCATCAGAGGTAGCCGTTCAGTCATCGGGATGTTTCAGTTATCCGGATCTTCGGCCGCCAGTGGTCGGCGTGCCACACAGCGTTGAGCACTGAGGCAGAGGGGCGCGACACCCCCGCCTGCCCCGCTGCTGCTGATGGAACGTGTTGGCTCTGATGACAAACTCTTAAAAAAATGACATATATGAATCAGACACGAATCTCTCTCTCTCATCCTCGAGCTCTCTCGCATCTCTCGATCTCTCTCTCTCACTCGTCTCTCTCTCTCTCTCTCTCTCTCTCTCTCTCTCTCTCTCTCTCTCCTCTCTCTCTCTCTCTCTCTCTCTCTCTCTCTCTCTCTCTCTCTCTCTCTCTCTCTCTCTCTCTCTCTCTCTCTATATATATATATATATATATATATATATATATATATATATATATATATATATATCTATATAATATATATAATATATATATATATATATACTCGTATATATATATATATATATATATATATATATATATATATTATATATATATATATATATATATATTTATCTCTCTCTCTCTCTCTCTCTCTCTCTCTCTCTCTCTCTCTCTCTCTCTTTCTCTCTCTCTCTCTCTCTCTCTCTCGTGTCAGTACAAAAAACAAATGCACTGTCGCTGCTGAGTGAAATCAAGCAGTGCCACCCACCTCCCAGACGGACTCTTACTGCACATTTCCTCCCAGGCAACAACACTCCGGCCCCGCCTCGTCTGATTCACCGTCTCGTTCGCAGCAGTTTCTCCACCACGCGAAAATGAGCTCCTAAATTTCAATGATTGTACACATATTTTTGAGGAATACATGTTCTGCAGAGGATCTACACTGTTTAATGACAGAAAAATATTTGACATCAGTTTTCGTTTAGTCATAATGTTTCCAAAAATACTGTTAATTAGCAGATGAAAAAGAAGAGGCTTTGCACTCGTTAATAACATAATCAACATTTGAAGATTGGAAGCGTCCTTTTGTAAATGAATACATGTTTCAATTACACCGAAACCTTCTAATTGATATCCTTATATATATATATATATATATACTATATATATATATATATATATATATATATATATATATATATATATATATATATATATATATATATATATATATATATATATATATATATTGAGAATTAGCTGCTGTGCGGTCCACCTGAGGCTGCAACACTGGGAGGAGCAGGGGTTGGAGAACCATGGTACTGTCATCTTCAGCTTTACTTTGCAATCACTAATTCATTACATAGATTCTCTCCAAGTGTCCTGGTGAGGTGAAAACAATTAATCAAGTGATACCTTTCCCTTGGGTCACGTGACTTCCCCCTGCCTTGCTGTTTGCGCATATACGACCTCGGCTATTCAAGGTGTTTGTGGTTCAGGTCACCTCAGTAATAATTAAATTTGTAAACCGTTGCCTTGATCTATTTTAGTTGCAGCCTTTTGGGGGTTTTCTCTATTTTATTTTGTTTGAAAGTATTTAGAGAGTATGTGCACAAAAATATGAAAAAAAAGTATATGCAGTATTTTCAAGAGGATGTGATTACATTTAAGTAACGGCAAAGTAGGTAAAGTAAAGTTACCTTTAAACATACGAGTTGTCAATCAGTCCACGGCACAGTGTGATGTAAAGTGTGTGCCATGGCAGGTGTGAGTTGCATGCCACACTCCAAATACTTCAGCACAACAGTCAAAAAGAAAAT
>NC_087158.1:20037039-20057039 GCF_035594125.1 Scylla paramamosain
ATTTATTTATTTATTTATTTTTATCTTTTGGTATTTTGGAGCTGGATTACATTTTTCTCAAGTGGTCTTCCTTTCCATTATTTACTTTTGTTATAATTACATTTCTCTGTTCTTTCATTTCCAACCATTACTTAATTTTTATTGGCTTTTTTCACTGCTTTACGTAACTTCGATCTCCGCTTTAAGTACTTTTTTTTACATCTTTTCTTGTGGCATTCCTTAGCTTCTCTTTCCCCTTGTGTCAGTTTTCCCTTTATTTGCTTTTACTTTCCCTACTTAAATTATTTTCTCTGTAGCCTTTTGCTCGTGATTATTGTGCGTGTTACCTTCCCTTCACGTCTGTTGTCCGTGTGATGGCCTCGCCCTCCCGCCTTAACTAATGGATAAGCGTTCTTCGCCTTGCTGCCCCTCGTTCCCCTCACCGTCCCTCTCGTCGCCTCGCCTCGCCTCGCCTCACCTGCCTCCCCTCGTCTCGCTCAAACCTGCCTTTCAAAAAAGATCTCTTCCGGTATTACCTGAAATCTCTTGTAGTCTTTGCTTACTTTCTCGACTTCTGTGCCTCCCCTCGTCTCTCTCTCTCTCTCTCTCTCTCTCTCTCTCTCTCTCTCTCTCTCTCTCTCTCTCTCTCTCTCTCTCTCTCTCTCTCTTAGTTCTAACCAGCAAAGTAATTATACGGTGTGTGGTTTCTGTTTACTTCACACTATCATAACCCACAACCAAATATAATTCACTATCCAATCTTCTCCATATCGTAATGTAATATGTGTGTGTGTGTGTGTGTGTGTGTGTGTGTGTGTGTGTGTGTGTGTGTGTGTGTGTGTGTGTGTGTGTGTGTGTGTGTGTGTGTGTGTGTGTTCTACTCTTGAAGGCGTGGGATTAGATGCCGTGTCCTGCACTAGGGAGGTTCCGCAGGCGATTGTGGCAGGGCAGGAAGCAGCGTAAGTGGTGCTTTGTTGTGGCGCAGGGCAGTGAGGACTCCGAGCCTTGTGCCTTGCGGTGTGAGATGCTGGTGACGGGATTTATAAACGCACTGCCGCTTGTTGTGGGGGCGTCGGATGCGTGTGCTTTATGTATGACACGCCGCTAATTGCTGTAGGGACTGGGAGCTGGTGTGTGAGGCTCTGAGTTTGAACTTATATCAGAACTCCGGGTGAAATATATCCAAGCCCATGCAGGTATGACCGGGCGGAGGTGAGGCCAGGTGTGGATGCTTATAACAGAACGAACGCAGGCTGTGCATAGCCACGCCAGCTTTTGTTCTTTTCATACCTCGCATGAAAGAGAGTCTGGCCCGCTGTAACCTTTCCGGGTGTCCAGTTGGTGCCCTTACCTTGTACCACTATGGCGTCAGTTTGGATTTTATTCTGCACACCATTAGAGGATCTCTGTTTGGGATGGTGATATTTGTAGTTAGGGAATTAGAAGATTTTATTTTCTCAAGTATGCATTCACTGTTTCTATTGTCTAATATTACCTGATTTTATGAAGTTTGGAAAATCAT
The DNA here is from genome assembly GCF_035594125.1 of Scylla paramamosain. Lineage (NCBI taxonomy): Eukaryota > Metazoa > Arthropoda > Malacostraca > Decapoda > Portunidae > Scylla > Scylla paramamosain. The sequence goes on from NC_087158.1 coordinate 20,038,541, forward strand.
CCCCAGCACGGAATGGGCTGGGGATTGCGTCTCCTTGCCGCTAAGGATAACCAGAGAAGAGAGATTAGCAAGACCAGGATCCTTAAAATGAAAAACTTTGTTCATATTTCTAAGCTACGGTGTGATTTATTTCATATTCCTGGCCATGGATGTTGACTAAAACCTGTCAGTCGTCCTGGTGGTGGGGAGGTGCCACCTACCCCGCCAGGCTCGCCGTGCCCACGCCTGTCCTATCCAGGCTGTCACTGGTACACGAGGGTGACAGCGCTGTGTGCAGTTGTCTCTATGAAAAAAGAAAGAATGTATCGGTGACAAGCTGAGGTTGTTATTGAAATAGACATTCCTCAGGGAGGGGCGCCGACACTTCCCTGCACACCCAGCATTGATTCCCGTGCCTGTCACTGACGTGTTTGTATAGTTTATGCACACAGATTATTTTCACCTTCAAATAATGCATGAAATAGCTTCTCGTCGTATTTTGTGGTATGGAAATACGTGTATAAAAACGTACGGTATGTGGTATTCTTTGTACATACAAATGCATCGGAGACCGTCACCTCAGTCGTGGTGCACGACTCCTTAAGTCTCATTCAGGAGAGACTGGCGCAGTCTCTGCGGTACCGCGTCTGGTGTTTGGTGGTAGACATAATTGCACACAGTGCATTATTAAGCTTGCCAGCGGTGTTCGGCATTTAATAGACACCACTTGCTTTGCGGAAATAGTTTCGCAATGAAAATTAGATGATGACATTTATGATGATGTTCTTTGTGATCCCTTAATGAACACATTCCATCGGATCTCAGTTATGAGTGAAGCATGCTTAACTTGTAATGAGTGTTCACGTTTTCATATTAGATATTGTCATTCCATTAAATAGTATCATTAATTCTTTCATTAATATCGCCCACATTACACAAAATATATGTAATAACATTCGCAAGCAGTGTGCACTTAAATATTAGTATGTAAGTACTGAAGTGCAAATGAGGCGGATGTTGCTAACCTGATCTAAATACTAGGAATATGCAGCTATTGATTTGCAGCATCACGGCGTGGCACACACCTGGTGCACCTGCCAGTTTGTGTGAGGGTGGAGGAATGTAGGGCGGCATGAATTAATTTGCCGAGATGGGAAAGGGAGAGAGAGAGTGAGGGAGAAGGTGGAGGAGTGAGGGAGGGAGGGACGCCAACACGGTGACCTTCATCTGCTTCACGCGGTCAGGAAAGTAGTTAGTCCTCAGGCAGCTACAGGATTCTCTCTCTCTCTCTCTCTCTCTCTCTCTCTCTCTCTCTCTCTCTCTCTCTCTCTCTCTCTCTCTCTCTCTCTCTCTCTCTCTCTCTCTCTCAGCCTCCATCACCACTTGCCATTGTCTTATTCCTCTTTACTTCCTGTTTATCTCCTGCTTACTGTTCTTTTCAGCTTTTTGCTCCTCCTCCTCCTCCTCCTCCTCCTCCTCCTCCTCCTCCTCCTCCTCCTCCTCCTCCTCCTCCTCCTCCTCTTCCTCCTCCTCCTTCTCACCATCATCATCATCATCATCATCATCATCATAATCATTTGTTTTTTTTTTCTTCATCACTTTCCTCTTCCTCTCCTCTACCCCCTTTCCCTTTCTTTTCCTCTCTCTCCATCTTTCATGGGTACATTTCATCCTCATCCTTCTCATCTTCCCATCTCCATCCATTCCCTCCCTCCTGTAAGCCTCACTTTGTCTCTCTCTCTCTCTCTCTCCCTCTCCCCATCTACTGCAGAACATTAAAGGTTCAAACAGGGCCCAACCAAAATTGACAGACGGTTCCTGGTGGCTGTGTAGAATTGCCCGGAATGTTTACAAAGGGAGTGCGAGCGTACATTCCCTTTGCAAGTTACTGAAGTTTGAGTGTATACGATAATGGGGACGAAAGACCAGGTGAAGAGAGACAGTGAGATATAACGAAGTAGGTGGAATAAGAAGTGGTGTGGGAAGGGAAGAAGAAAGTCGATAATAGTGTTGGTGGTGGTAGAAGCGAAGGCAAATAAGAGGAAAGAGGTTACTGGAAAGGATTTAGCGAAGGAAGTGGCAAAGAACTGAAGGAGGAGGAGGAAGAGGAGGAGGAGGGAGCGAAAGAGGTGGAAGGAGAAGAGGGGGAAGCCGTTGATGGGGCTGGTGGTCGTGGTACGGGAGGAAAAAAATAAGGAGTAGGAAGTAGTGGAACGAATTTACTGAAGGACGGTGGTAGGAAAGAAGAAGGAAAGGACGAGGAGGAAGAGGTATAAAAGTAATGAAAGGGGAAAGGAGAGAAAGTCAAGATGAAAGGAAAGAGAGAATGACTTGAAATAAAGATGGGGAAAGAAGATGGCAAGGAAGAGAATAAGGCCAGAGGAAAGAAAGAATAATATAACACAGGAGGAAGAGGGACATAGAGAGAAGGAGAGATGGGCGAGGAGTCATGTTGAGTGAGAAATAATTTTGTAAAGGAGGAAGAGAGTATTGCAGTCAGATCCTTAGGGAACACTGTAATGGGAGAGAGAGAGAGAGAGAGAGAGAGAGAGAGAGAGAGAGAGAGAGAGAGAGAGAGAGAGAGAGAGAGAGAGAGAGAGAGAGATTTAAGAATAGAAGAAAACATAGAAGGTAGATGTGGCTGGTGGAGACGCGAAGGGTAACGATAAACACAGATTCTAAGAAGTTCAAGAAAATCAGGCAGGGGACACTTACTTGTTTTTGAGAGGGCAATAAAAGTATTGCACTAAAACTCATAAAAGCAAGAACAAAATAGATATGAGAGAGAGAGAGAGAGAGAGAGAGAGAGAGAGAGAGAGAGAGAGAGAGAGAGAGAGAGAGAGAGAGAGAGAGAGAGAGAGAGAAAATGAAGGCAGATGAATAGAAATGGGCAAAAAGAGAAAAAGAGAAGTAAAGAGATAGGAAACGAGGCAGGCAGAAAGAAATAGATGGAAAGAGAAACACAGAAAGAATAAGAAATAAAACCTTAGAGAGAGAGAGAGAGAGAGAGAGAGAGAGAGAGAGAGAGAGAGAGAGAGAGAGAGAGAGAGAGTAGGTGGTGGTGTAGCGAGGTGGAGTCGGGCTGGAGAACGCTGGGGTTGGCGGGGAGTGACGGGCAGGGCGGGACAAGTCTTCCTAGTAAAGCCTTGCCTCGGGGGTGTAACTATGTATTGTGTCAGTAAAGTCAGGTGTGTGTTTTTTCCCTGTGTCATTTCTTTTTCCTTCCTTATTTTCTAATGTTTTTTTTTGTGCGTTCTATATCTTTGTTTTTTTTTGTTTGTTCTTTGCTGTTGATATTCTCTCTCTCTCTCTCTCTCTCTCTCTCTCTCTCTCTCTCTCTCTCTCTCTCTCTCTCTCTCTCTCTCTCTGATTTTCCCCTCCAATAAGAGTTTTTTTCAGTTTTTCTTTGATATATTTCTCTCTCTCTCTCTCTCTCTCTCTCTCTCTCTCTCTCTCTCTCTCTCTCTCTCTCTCTCTCTCTCTCTCTCTCTCTCTCTCTCTCTCTCTTTCCCTCCTATAAGAGTTTCTTTTTTCAGTTTTTCCATGGTTTCCTTTAGTTCAAGATATTCCCTTTTACTCAGCCGAAAAATTTTCTGCCTGATTTTGTTGAACGTTTCCTGGAATTCTGTGTTAATTTTGTCTCTGCTTCGCCTGCAGCTACTTTCTTACCATAATATTTACAAGGATGCCCGGGGTTCTCTCTCTCTCTCTCTCTCTCTCTCTCTCTCTCTCTCTCTCTCTCTCTCTCTCTCTCTCTCTCTCTCTCTCTCTCTCTCTCTCTCTCTCTCTCTCTCTCTCTCTGACAACCTTTATTTTCTGCTTTCTCTTTTCCTCAGGTGAGTGTGTGACCGAAGCGAGGCGAAGGGGCACGACTGGTGAATGTTATCATTTGTTATGTTTGTAAGACATGCAGAGAATGAGAGTCTGTCGGAATTGTGCACGAGGAAGAGGAGGATGAGGAGGAAGAGGGAGAAGAGGAAGGAGGGATGGATTGATTTACTTTTCCTCTTCACAACACAAGTATAATACAGAGTAAAGGAAGAGAAGCAGACGGAGGAGGAAGAAAGAAATTAATTGATTGTATTCTTTGGTGACGAATCATTGGGAAGATGTTATTAATAGAGTGAGGAATAGGAATAAAAGGAGGAGGGGGAGGAGGAGGAGGAGGAAGAAGAAGGGGAGGGAGTGGTGGTGGTGGAAGAGGAGGAAGGCTTGTAGCAAAGAAAGAGAAGGAGGTGGTGGTGGTGGTGGTGGTGGTGGTGGTGGTGGTGGTGGTTCCCAAATACTGTTTTCTTTCCATTCTTGACTTTACTGTTTCTTTCATTTTTTTCCTCTTGCAGCTTTGATCGTCTTTATCCCTCTTCTCTTTCTCTATCCTCCTTTTTACTTTCCTTCGTTCTTTCTTCTTCCACTAATCCCTCCTCTTCCACCTTCTGTTTCTCCTCCTCTTCCTCCTCCTCCTCCTCCTCCTCCTCCTCCTCCTCCTCCTCCTCCTCTTCTTCCTTCCTCCTTCTCCTTCTCCTTCTCTTTCTCCTCCTCCTCTTTCTCCTCCTCCTCCTCCTCCTCTTCCTCCTCCTCTTCCTGATCCCATCCTGCACGCAGCTTCAGTCTCCCTCTCCCTCTCTCCCTCTCTCCCTCGCTCCCTCAGTCCTGTCAACCGGAGAATTATTTACTGGGTACACTTGAGCTTGTGCTGGAAATTTTTTTTTTTTTATTCCCCAGTGTGTTGTGAAGAAATATTTTAAGACCTTTCCGTGTCTCATATCTTTGGAATATTCTCCTTTATCGTTATTGATGCCATGTACCTCTCTCTCTCTCTCTCTCTCTCTCTCTCTCTCTCTCTCTCTCTCTCTCTCTCTCTCTCTCTCTCTCTCTCTCTCTCTCTCTCTCTCTCTCTCTCTCTCTCTCTCTCTCTCTCTCTCTCTCTCTCTCTCTCTCTCTCTCTCTCTCTCTCTCTCTCTCTCTCTCTCTCTCTCTCTCTCTCTCAGTTTACACATGTACTTGTTCGTATTTTTTCTTTGTTTACTTCCAAAAATAGAAGTTACGGTAGTCATACATATTCACTCAAGCGTGCCCTTATTGCGCACGCGCGCCCACGCACACACACACACACACACACACACACACACACACACACACACACACACACACACACACACACACACACACACACACACACACACACACACACACACACACACACACACACACACACACACATCCTCACGTGTGTGTGTATGTGTGAGTGTGTGTGTTTGTCAGGTGTTCTTGTTTACCTCCGACTGGCTTAACCTTATCCTCCTCCTCTTGTTTCTTTTTCTTTTCTTTTCTTTTCTTTTGCTCCTCCTCCTCCTCCTCCTCCTCCTCCTCCTCCTCCTCCTCACTTTTGCATCCTCTTTCCCTTCTGTGCATTGTCAGTGGCCATCGAAGAGTTTTACTTTTTTTTTCTTTTCTTTCTTTATCTTGATCTTTCTTTTACTTGTTTCAATCTTCCACTTCATACCTCGGCGACGCACACACACACACACACACACACACACACACATTTCTCATTATTTCTAAACTGTGCTAAAGCGAATGTATGTACATTATATTTCAACTTCCTCTCACGGTGGAGGGCAACAAGCAAAGGCAACAAGCAATTACCTTAAGTGACGTAATTGTGCCACGCGTCCCCTTCCCTCGCCTTTGTCGCCGTTGTCTTCAGGGCACGTGATGACTTTGCGCGTGTAGTGTTGTTGTGCCGGTACTGGTGTTGCTGCAGTGTTTGTTGTGTGCTGCGCCCGTATTGATTCCTTAACGACTGCACTTCCTGCTCCACCAAATACTAATGGCGGCTTGGTGTGCAACACAGATCCTATTTGTGTGTGTGTGTGTGTGTGTGTGTGTGTGTGTGTGTGTTCATTTATTTGTAACACAGCATGTAACCTAAGTTTGAGTCCCTGAGCGTCATACATGTAGTAATTTTAGCTGTTTCTTTGTGGGTGTTATTTAGGTTAACAAAGTTGTTTTCATTGTTCTTTTGATTTAACCAAGATTCTGCATCACTATTTAGGAAAAAAAAAAGAAATGTTAATGAAAATCAAACTATTCACCTGTGTGGCCTTTGGAAATAATTTTCTTGTGAGTAAAAGAGCGTTTCATATGAGACAACTTTAGTAATCGCGTCTTTGTGTGCATCATACATATTGTTGTATTCATTTATTTATCAATCTATTCATTCAGATATTTTTATTCCACAGAGGTGCTTTTACTGCTTTCATTTTGCTTCTCCGACAACAAAAGTTACTAATATTAATTTTAATTTTGATAAATCCTCCACAGATGATTAGCCGGATTTCCTTTATGTTTTAATTCCCATGGATGGTGTAGAATCTTTGTTAGACTGTCACTAGAACCATAAAATGTAATTGTGGTAAAATGCGGAAATGTTGAAAAATTCCTCGAACCACCGGGACCCAAGGGCAACATGGGAGACCACTTGTTGTCCCTCCCCGGTCCGTGGAGGGCCCTGACATGTGTTGACACGTATCCTGTTTCCCATGTTACCCTGGGACGCGTAAGTGAATTTGTGTGCGTACCAGATATCAATATTTATTTATGGTGAAATACACAGTACCACTGCTGCTGCTGCTGCTGTTGCTGCTGCTGCTGCTGCTGCTGCTGCTGCTGCTGCTGCTGCTGCTGCTGCTGCTGCTGTTGCTGTTGCTGCTATTGCTCTTGGTGCCGCTGCTGCCACAGCCACTGCGACTGTTGCTGTTGCTGTTACTGCTGCTGTCGCTAATAATAATAATAATGATAATTATGATAATCACTATGATGATAATAATAACAATAAAAATAAAAAAATGATAATAATAATAATAATAATAATAATAATAATAATAATAATAATAATAATAATAATAATAATAGTAATTCATTGTCATCAGGAGCAACATTACTTTTACTCGCATCATGCCGTAGAGATGTTATGTCTGTCTGTCTGTCAGTCCAGAGTGACTAACGGAGAGACGCGCCTTTGGATAAAGATGCATAAAACATTAAGAGGATGAATATTCATAGCCATATATATAATTTTCCTTGTTGATACAGTTGCTAATGTTGCTGCTGCAGCTACTGCAACCACCACTATTATTGCAAGAAGAAGAAGAAGAAGAAGAAGAAGAAGAAGAAAAAGAGAAGAAAGAACAACAACAATTACAACTAAAACCACAACAAGAACAACTATTGCTGCTACTACTACTACTAATAATAATAATAATAACAATAATAATAATAATAATAATAATAATAATAATAATAATAATAATAATAATAATACTTATAGCTCATCATCATATTTATCATTAAAGAAAAGGAATTTTAAATAATTTTAAATCATTGCAGTTAATTAATGTTTCGCAAAAAGTAGTGTTGTTGTGATTTTCTGATAAAATTGTTTACTTTCCACTTTTAGTTGTGTGATTAGTTTGTTACTCTATATACTTTTGTTAGAACAGGAAAGACGCAGCGATTCTGTGGTTCCGTTAATGTTTATTTATTTATTTATTCTATTTTATTTTATTTCATTTTTTTGTTTGTCACTGAGACACTAAAGGAAACCTTACTTTATGCAAGAAATCAGGCAAACACTTAGGTGAATGTTATCGTGTGCAGAAAAGTCAGATACTTCTTCCGTTTCCAGGGTAAAAATTGTTGTTTTGCTGATGTTCGAATGTGGCAGGCGGATTGTGCGGTGATGCGGAGGAGCCAAGGGATGGAACACTTTTCCCGGAGGGGTTAGTTGTGGGGAAAAAAAAAAAAAAAAAAAAAAGATGCTAACCAGATCGAAACAGTTTCAGCTGGTCTGAAGCAAGGCATCTCTTATGTTGTGGAAAACCAAGGAATATTCGAAAATGTAGCGGTGCCAGTCACAATGGTGAGGTGAAGCGGATCGCTCCGCTGGAAAGTTATATAAGGGCGGGAAGACAGACGCAAGACTTGCTGACGAGGCTGATGTGATATATGTTGCTTGCTGACTCTTCCTGCTCTTTCTCCTATATTTTGTCTTGTTTCCACTGCTCATGTTCCTTTCCCTCTTCGTTTTTAGAACTTCAGATCACAGGAAAATACGAGAAGCCGCAAAGAGTCAGCAGGCCTACACGTGGCTGTCCCTGCATAAAATATGCCGACATATTTCCATCTATCATCTCTTTACCCTCCCTTCCCCCAGTTTCTTGTTTTATCTTCGTTGTTGTTGTTGGTGGTGTTGTTCCTTTTTCTTTTTGTTTGTTTGGTTTTGTTTTTATTGCTTTTTCTTCTTCTTCTTCTTCTTCTTCTTCTTCTTCTTCTTATTATTATTATTATTATTATTATTATTATTATTATTATTATTATTATTATTATTATTATTATTATTATCATTATTATTATTAATTGGAAAGTTTAGTCTATTTTACTTACCACCTGGTGAATAACAAGTAAAGTTTATTGCCGGAATTGAACCTCCTCACTTTCTCGCTGCAGCACATTAAGACGGGACCTTGTCCTGGTTTCACCCGGCGAGGTGTGTGTGTGTGTGTGTGTGTGTGTGTGTGTGTGTGTGTGTGTGTGTGTGTGTAATAATAATAATAATAATAATAAACGGTTTATTATTTAGGCAGTTGACAAACTGAAAATGTATGTGTGGCCTGTGTGTGTGTGTGTGTGTGTGTGTGTGTGTGTGTGTGTGTGTGTGTGTGTGTGTGTGTGTGTGTGTGTGTGTGTGTGTGTGTGTGTGTGTGTGTGTGTGTGTGTGTGTGTGTGTGTGTGTGTGTGTGTGTGTGTGTGTGTGTGTGTGTGTGTGTGTGTGTGTGTGTGTGTGTGTGTGCATTAAGTGTATTTATCTCTGTATACATTTTTTCTAATATTTTTTTCTATGATTTTTCTAATATTTTCCTCTATGACAGTAATAATAATGATAATAATAATAATAATAAAACGCCATAAACAAAAAAATAAACAAATAGATAAAAGTAATCAGCCATCCGCATGTACAAGGGGAGCAAGAAACAAAAAAAAAAAGACAGTAGATCAAACACAAGTTCATCTTTTTTTCACATTTACAGACTCTGGCTTGATTCCCTCCCTCCCTCCCTCAAAAGGACAAGATTAGGGAACCATTCTTGCATATTGCTTCATTCTTTCTCCCTCCGTACTCTTCCCTCCTCCACTTTATCAGTATTCCCCTCAGATTGGCGTCCCCCTGCGTGACTTGCCCCTCTTCCCTTTCCCCTCATCAGCTATCAGGGCTATTTAAGAACCTCCCCTCACTGCACCTACCCTCACCCCTCTCCCCTCTCTCTCTCTCACATTCCCCTCAGTGATCCTCTCTTTTTCTTACTCTTCCGTTTCCCCTCACAGGCCGTCCCCTTTTCCTCTCATTGTCCTCTCCAGTCTTTTCGCTCCCTACTCTCACAGGTTCCTCTCACCCTCCCCTCACAATGCTCCGTTATCTGCACTCACAGCTCTCCGCCTCGCTGCCCTGCTCTCCTCGCTCTTACATCTCCTCATAGCTTCCCCCTCACCGCCTCTCACAGTCTCCCGTTCCTTTTCCTCACTCTCTCTACCCGCACCGCCCCTCACTTCTCTCTCTCCCCTCACTTTCCCCTCACTGCCCCTAGCAACCACATTATTCACGACTCGTCCCCTCTACATCTTGTCCCCTCTTTGTGTGTTTGCCTCGCTACGGGGGCATATCGTGCACACCCGAGCTGGGAAAATCTGGGAATTGTGTACGCGTGTGTGTGTGTGTGTGTGTGTGTGTGTGTGTGTGTGTGTGTGTGTGTGTGTGTGTGTGTGTGTGTGTGTGTGTGTGTGTGTGTGTGTGTTGGAAAATATTTATTGACTGAAGCCGTATCAATATATTCGTTTCTGGGAACTGTATTTGTGTGTGTGTGTGCGTGTGTGTGTGTGTGTGTGTGTGTGTGTGTGTGTGTGTGTGTGTGTGTGTGTGTGTGTGTGTGTGCGTGCGTGTGTGCACTCGAGCCATGCATACACGACATAAATAAAAAGATAAATAAATAAATAAAAACAAGTTATCATTTTATTCACTTGCAGGACTTCTATGTTCCTTTCTGTTTCTCGGACTTGTTTTTCCCCCGTGTTTCTCCCTAATTATGTCAGAAGTCTGGATTTAAATCCGGATTTACTCGGATGAACTTCCACGAATGCTGCAATGTACCCAGTTCTTTCTTTTTACTTATTTTTTTCTCTTATTTCTTTACTTTTTCTCCACCTGATTACAGTCAAATGACACGCCAAAAGTACGCAATTTTTCTATCAGTTGGTTTTCGTAAAGCCGTAGTGAAGTGGTCATCTATGTGAAGCTTCGGTCCACTTGACAATGGTTCATTTGTGCGTTCTTATTAACATTTTTATTATTGTCACGTTTTCTTTTTATATAAGTATGTGTGTGTGTGTGTGTGTGTGTGTGTGTGTGTGTGTAGCTTTAATCCACGCGTTTGAATGATTCCTTTTCTTCCTTTGTTTTTGTTATTTATTGATTTTGTTTTATTTCACTAAAAATATATATCACTACTTATACTCTAACGCTTCCCTAGTGGCAGATTAAACCCCATAGCAATCTGAGAGCTTTAGAACCCCACACATCCCATCACCTTGCCCAGGGAGAACAGAAACTACTCCATCAGCGAAAGACTCCTAACTTCATAAGGGGGACGCGAACTTGAGCCTGTCATTACATAGCCAAGGGGCGATTCCTCTGACCCAAAGACCTTTTGTGTGTGTGGTAGAGAGAGAGAGAGAGAGAGAGAGAGAGAGAGAGAGAGAGAGAGAGAGAGAGAGAGAGAGAGAGAGAGAGAGCACTGAAAAAAAAAAAAAAGCAGCGTATTACAGTATTAATTCCGGAACAGCCTCATTTTCCTATTTTTCATGGTGGCATTGCGCTGACTGTGGTCCTGCGCGCCTGACTCAGCTCGTCTGCCTCCTTAGTGGCGAGACCCTGGTGGCTGCCTGGCCCTGCTGCTGTTCTCCACTAACGCTCTTTTTCTCCCTCTCCCTCCCTCCTCTCCCTCTATTATCCTCTTCCCGGGCAGGAGTGAGAGGACCACCGGTAAATGTGTAGGAAAAATAAAAATAATACGAGTTGGTGGAAGGTAAAAAAAAAAGGAGAGAGAGAGAGAGAGAGAGAGAGAGAGAGAGAGAGAGAGAGAGAGAGAGAGAGAGAGAGAGAGAGAGAGAGAGAGAAAAAAAAGATAGAGGAGGGGATAAGGAAAACGAGCATTAGGCTGAAGAAAATGATGGTTAGTGAAGGGGAAACTACAGGAATAGGCTACTGGTACATTTTTTTTTATTATATATATAAACCTTACATTTTTTGTCACGAAGAGCAAGACACAGACGCAGAGAGACAAGGAAACGTAGAACGAAAAGGCCGGGTAAAATAAAAGCGAGGAAAGAAAAGGAAAGGATGTTAATTTGCCACATCACGAGGAAAATGTGCCTGCGGGTGAAGGAGGGAACCCACACTATTGCCCTAAGTCCCGGGAATGAGGCTCGCCCATTACCCTCTCCTCATTACAAGCTTTAGAGAGAGTCTTTGAGTGCAAGTTGAGACAAGAATGCGATCTAATTACACTTTGAGGCGCACCATTTTCTTCTTTTCACATACAACCTTCCACAACTCTTCGTCTCTCTCTCTCTCTCTCTCTCTCTCTCTCTCTCTCTCTCTCTCTCTCTCTCTCTCTCTCTCTCTCTCTCTCTCTCTCTCTCTCTCTCTCTCTCTCTCATCACAACAGAAAACGCGATGAGATGAGCTGTTCTACGTACTGTAATATTAAAACGGATGACGGCAGCGTGGCGGCTTTGGAAGGCACCTGATGATTATGATGATAGAGAAAAAAATAAAGATAAAAAAATAAAGACTCCATAATTTGAGGCAAACTAGACAGTGAAGGTGAATAAGGATAGAGCAACGTGATGAATAGTGATGAGCTCTTTGAGGTGAGCATGTGTGTGTGTGTGTGTGTGTGTGTGTGTGTGTGTGTGTGTGTGTGTGTACACGTAGATTACCCAAAGGCATAATTCCCATAAATCATCACGCTCTGGTTTCCCTTCAAAGGCCGTCAATCACTCCCAAACGGGTCCGGCGAGGCTCTGAGAGGAGAGAAACGCTCTTCGAGACACACGTTATCGGCACCAAAATACCAGAACTGCAGGTGCGCACCGCTGGAAACACCTGGCTGATTAGTGACGGATAGTGATGGAGTGCTGTGTGAGGAGAGCGGGCGAGGGTTGTCAGCAGCAGCAGCAGCAGTAGTGGTAGTGGTAGTGGAGTAATAGTATTGGTGGTTCATTTAATTTTTCTTTATTCATATTTGGCATATACTTTTTATTCACAACAGGTATATATAATAGGGGACTTATTCTGATATATAAGATCGTAACTAAAGTATGAAAATGTGTGAAAAAAAACTATGACCACCAATCGCTTTGAGACATTAGTAGTAGTAGTAGTAGTAGTAGTAGTAGTAGTAGTAGTAGTAGTAGTAGTAGTAGTAGGTGTTGTGTTTGCTCTTGTTTGTGCGGTAATGTCTGTAAGGAAATAAGTTTTTTTTTCCGTTTTTGTTTCATTGCTGTAGGAAGTAGAAAGTGTACTCTGCCGCATGCGCCGTACATCACTAATGAAATTCGGGAAAAGTTTTCCATAGACTTAGCTTGCTGGGAAAATCCGAGAGACGAAAAAATTAGCCTGGTTTTAAATAGTTTTGATAATAATAATAATAATGATAATGATAATAATAATAATAATAATAATAATAATAATAATAATAATAATAATAGTAATGATAATAATAGTAGTAGTAGCAGTAGTGGTAATGAACTTAGTAAAAATAATCATAACAATGACTACCACGAAAAGAACAACAACAACAACAACAACAACAACAGCAACAAAAGAAGACCGTAATCGCAGCAGCAGTCACGGCACTAACGGCATAAATACCGCCATTAACAAACTTACCACGCAGCGCCGCACCTCACCTGATGACAGGTCGTATATTCACAAAATGCACGCGCCGCTGAAATAGTTGAATCTACTGTGTTGCTTAATTCATATTCATTCTAATTCATGCAAAAAAACGCTTTCTACGTCAGCTGCACGTCGACGGGCGGGCGCAGGGAGGGAGGGAGGGAGGGAGGGAGGGAGGGCGGCGAGAGTTGGTACGCCGCCATTTGGATGAAAGCCCGCCACTTATAAAACTCGTATAAAAACCTACACACACGTGATTTAATTAGTAAATACCAATACATCATCGATATTTAATGGAGGAATGGAATCTGTGTGGTAGAGAGAGAGAGAGAGAGAGAGAGAGAGAGAGAGAGAGAGAGAGAGAGAGAGAGAGAGAGAGAGAGAAAGCGTACTCACTCCCCCTGCAGCACAATCAAGATACTCGGGTCCAGATTACAGCACTCGCAGCCTGGTACTGGGCGGGGCTTAATTATCACCTGCACTGGGAGGAGGGAGGGGGATGAGGAGGAGGGGGAGAAGGAGGAGAAGGAGGAGGAGGAGGAGGAGGAGAAGGAGGAGATACGAGAGACAAGAGATAGTGATAAATAACATGAGTGAAATAGAAAGTAGGAGATGAAAAAGGAGGAAGAAAAAAGAGAAGAGATAGTGGTAAAGAAAACTAAAAAAGAAAGTTGGCTGAAGACAATGAAGAAAAGAGTGAAAGTAGAGAAGGAGGAGGACAAGGAGGAAATAGAAGAGTAAATAGGAGGAAAGAAAGAAAAGAAGGAAAATAGAAATTTGGATGAGAACAAAGAAGAAAGACTGCAAGGAAATCAGAAGGACAAAGAGAAGAAAAAGTTGGTAAGTAAATGGAGAATCTAAAAACAGAAAACAAGTCGAAAACAATAAGGGAAATGAAGAGAAGAGGAGATGGGAGAGCTGGGTGTGGAGGAGGAACAAAGAAGAAAAGATGGTAAATAAAAGCAGGAGAGAGGAAGAGTATATATAGAGAGAAAGGAGTTGGAAAGTGACGACGAAGAGGAGGAGAAAGTAGAAGAGGAAAGAGATGGAGAAGGATAAGAGGTAGGAGTTGGCAGACGGAAGAGGGAAAAGGAGAAAATGATAGATAAATTGAGGGTAAATATGCAGTAGTATAGATAGAGATAAGAGAACGAGAACAAGGAGTAAAGTTATGTGCAAGATGAGGTGGAGGAGAAGGAGGAGGAGGAGGAGGAGGAGGAGGAAAAAGAGCATGAGAAAGGAGCAAGCATCGGGTCCTGGAATTCACACATCGCCTCGGGAACGGAAAGACAAAAAAAAATAACATTAATTAAGTGATGGGATGCTGTTAATTCCGGGTTACTTACTCATAATTACCAGCGAAAAGTGTGTGTATGTAAATTTCTACTTGAGTATTTTCTTTTTTTTTTTCTCACGATGCTGGAAGTGTGATAAGGGAAAATTAATTATTACTTCAGGAGCATGAAGGAAAATTTGCTGAGAGGGAAAAGTGGGTTTATATAATTAGCACTTGAGTTTTTAAGTGCCAAGAGACGCCTTCCTTTAATATGATTACCTGAGGGCAGCCCGGAGTCATCTGGAAGCAGCTCACCTGGCGTGGCCTCGTTCTTCCCCACGTGATTGATTCATTGTCAGGCTGCACGTGCATTGATTGCCTCAAGATTGTCATGGGAAGACAATTTTTCCCATAATCACCTTGAATTTTTTTTACACTTTTTTTGTTCTATTGTCTTTTAAGCGGGTATGTATTCACGGTAATTTTTTCTCTTATACTATCTCTCTCTCTCTCTCTCTCTCTCTCTCTCTCTCTCTCTCTCTCTCTCTCTCTCTCTCTCTCTCTCTCTCTCTCTCTCTCTCTCTCTCTCTCTCTCTCTCTCTCTCTCTCTCTCTCTCTCTCTCTCTCTCTCTCTCTCTCTCTCTCTCTGTGTGTGTGTGTGTGTGTGTGTGTGTGTGTGTGTTTGTGTGTGTGTGTGTGTGCGAGCGTGCGCACGTGAAGGTGCATGCAAACATTTTTTCTTTTTTTTCACTGTACACTGAATGTTGCCAAGGGACAACCATGGCAGCAGAAGGGTAAAGTAAAGCTGTAACTCTACTGTTCAGTGTAAAGAATTAGTTTGACTATGACGCCACGACAGTGAAGTCATCTGGCTTAGGTTACATTTGCAGTAGTCCGCTAAGAGTACCTCTCCCAATCAGAACAGCCGTCAGCCAGGATAGGATGCCAAAGTTTCAGAATGCGAACCGGAATTTTACCACAAAGCCACTACCAAGCTCTTAATCCTAATCTCCTTGTTTTTGCTGGTAACGCCCAATCCCTGTAAATACCTAGCATTAATTCGTAAATCTCGAGTGTTCTTAGTATGCGTTTCATAATGTTATCTTTCACTAACCACTAGCATTGAAAAAAAGAGATCGCAATGTGACAAAAATGCCTTCATCCATATACTGTCTTTAAATGTAAGGGTACTTCAAAATCAATTATAATTATTCGACTAATTTAAGTGTAGAAAAAGAAAATAATTATAATAATGCGACAAATGCAACTGCAATTCCTGGTACTATAATTATTTTCCACTAGCATTCTGTTTCCATGTAGGAGCTTTCATTGTTAGGGTGGAGGTAATCTTGGGCAATGTTGTGTGTGGATTCACGCCGTTAATAAACCCAGCGATGTTTAACGTACTGTGTGTAGACGAAGGGATTATTGCGAATACTTCAGCAAATATGATGTACCCCTTGGAATAATATTTGGAGAGAGAGAGAGAGAGAGAGAGAGAGAGAGAGAGAGAGAGAGAGAGAGAGAGAGAGAGAGAGAGAGAGAGAGAGAGAGAGAGAGAGAGAGAGAGAGAGAGAGAGAATTTTCAAGGATCTGTTACACACTCGTCCGTCTGTCCTCAAGCCTGGAGCGTGAAAAGAATCGAATGTGGAGGATCGTGTGGTCGGCGCTGCGTGTGTCGGCGTGCGGTAGCTGACGGTGCGAGGAGTATTTCACGGGAGTGTTGTGTAGCATGACGTGGCGGCAACTGCTCGCTGTGCCGCTGAGGACGTCGCTGCCACACAAATATAACCGTAATACTTTTGTCATGCTCTCACTTTTTATGCATACTAGCTAACTATATGATAGAGGTGGAATATTTAATGGGTTTTATCTTTTTCGTTTTGGGGTTGGCGAGCGATTCTCGTTGAGTGGCGTTAGCTTTGTCCGTAAAATTTTGCCTTGTTGTTGTGAAATAGCGAAATACTCAGAGACAGGTGGTATAGATATTATAATGGTGTGGTTGGTGTATCTGTTATGAACGTGACGTAAAATAACCCAAGACATTAACGCGTCATATATTTCGATACATTGATCACTGCGTCAACAAAAGGTACCTTATTTTCCAAACGTGCGGCTCTTACGGCTCACCGAAAAGTCACGGATTAAGAGGAAGCATCACAGTGATAACAATTCCCACTCCCCCTGACTTTTATGACCATCCATCCAAAAAATAGCCAGCAATATTTTATCAAAGTTCTCTCCTCTATTTAATTCTGATGCCAACAGAATTCTGATGTCTGCTCTTCCTCTAAAGCTGAACTCTGTTTAGACCTCTATTCTTGATCAATTCTGTGCCTCTTCCTCCCTCACTCTCACCCTCTCATTTAATTATGGTCTTTATTCTTCCTCTTAATAATGTATTCTGTGTCTCCTCTTGGCCTGACCCTCCCGAGGCTTAAGGCCCTGACATAGCCCTTCTTGTTGCTCTCAAAAACTCCTTTAATATGCTTACACGAGGCTTTGTCAAACTTTTCCCTTCGCGTCTTACATCGCCACAAAGAAGGCCACGTCTCTGTCTTGTCTTCAGAAAGCTTTTGAACTTATCCTCAATAAGAATATTAAAAAATGTCTGTCAGTTCACAAACATTATACGATTGAGTGTATAGGTTGCCTTCAATGTTATTATTGACTCCCACTTGAGTATTGTTACCTTAGTGTCCTTCTTAATAATTAATAATAGTGTATCTTGGACACAGAGAGAGAGAGAGAGAGAGAGAGAGAGAGAGAGAGAGAGAGAGAGAGAGAGAGAGAGAGAGAGAGAGAGAGAGAGAGAGAGAGAATTAACCAAACTCCAGGGTTTCGAACTGGGTGGCTGTCGTTTTCTGACTTTTAACGAAAACATTTTTACTTATCTGAGTAACTGATGGCACTAGAATCTTTGACGTACTCCATCACTCCTGCTTTGTGGTGTCTTTGGAAATTATAAACTTTCAGATTGCACCAGGAAATTTTGTGGAGCCTGATACTTTGAGGGATAGCTAGCTGCAACAGAGCAGTCGTCAGGCAGCCAGTGCGGCTCACTGGTGCCTAAACAAATACTTCTCCCAGGATTATAAATGCTGCGTTTGCTCCTTCAGGGAGTTTATTGCGTTACACTGCACGACCAAATTTGCAAGTTTATTCTTACATATTCTATTATTCTTGCTGACGTTTGTGTGCAGAGAATACATAATGTATTCTGCCTGTATTAATTTTGTGTATGTTATCTCTGAGCCTGTTTGTCGTCCACGAGCTGCGAGCTGATATGATTAAGTATTAATATCAATTCTTGTAATGCCTTTTACTATATTAATGCATTCCATTACTTCTCCATGGAGACAACGTCCAGCCAGAGGCAACACGAACAGCAGGCCGCGCTTTGACTGTGTTCCTTCAGTGGACTTGCGTGGCCGTGGCAGAATCAGCTTCATTTAAGTCTGCACTAACAGGCTTTTGATTTTGCTTGAAGAGACTAAATCTGGATTGTATACTTGCATTGTAAGTGAGGTTAAAACAATCTGATATTGCGAAAAACACAGAAATCTGCCGACAAAGCCTAATAGTGTATGTATTACCTTTATTCGCTTGCTTTCTTTCTACAATCTGCCTACATCTTTAAAGAGAGAAGCCAACCCATGCTTTGCCTCATCCTAGGAATATTAATACAGAGGGGAGGACTCCCAGTCCCACCCTTCGTCACATAGCACACAGGGAGTGCAGGAGTAGTGTTCTGCCAGCATGATTTTTGCATCTTTTATCACGTGAGTGTTTATTTGGTTCCTTTATAAAGTGCTGTACAGTCACGTTAGGCGGCAATGGTGATTGGTGTACCTTTACTTAAGTTCTACACAAATTCTGCTGGCCACTCTGTGGTAGCCTCTGATATCGACGGCTATTCAGTCTTAACAGCGTCAGTTATTATTACAATGAAGTTATTCCTACCGTTCTAAGTCTCGCTAATATGGATAATGCGTCCTCAGAACACCGGCACCTTCTTCCCCGCGGCACATCCGTTAACGATCACCTCAGGCGTCCTGTCCCTCCGCCAGTTTTCAAGCGATACAAACTTATTCAAATTTATTCATCAATCTATCGTCGATTAAATTGTTCATACCTACTTACCGTGCCTGGATGGAGTGGCAGGGTGGACGTAGCAAAGGATCATCGTAAAATGGTGACATTTTTGATGAGCAGAATCGTTTTGCGTT
>NC_087158.1:20064539-20074539 GCF_035594125.1 Scylla paramamosain
ACACACACACACACACACACACACACACACACACACACACACACACACACACACACACACACACACACACCAAGCAAATACGCATTACCCGTGCCCCTTTAAGCGATGGACGAGTCAAACACTATTGCTCCACTAGTATTGGGTGTTGCCTGGGCGCCCCTACAGTCTGCACGCCCCCGCTGCGCCTCGCCGGGTGTTACAAGTGCTGCTGCATTGCTCCTCACGCCCCCAATCTGAAGGTGTTCTTTAAGATGCAATTTAGCCCAGGTCGTTTCTTGCGTGGAGTTAAGTTGATGTGGGCCGCGAGGAGCAGGAAGAGGAGGAGGAGGAGGAGGAGGAGGAGAGAGGACGACGACGACGAAGGAAGAAGGACGAAGCCAAGGTTATGGAAGTGGATGATATTCAGGCGTGATGTGGAATAGATAGAAGTGGAAGAAGAGAAGGAAAAGAAGAACGAACGAGCTAAAGAAAGAAAGAAAAAGAAAGAAAAGGCATCACGAGGAAGAAGAGTGGAAGAAGACGAAGAAGAAGGAAGGGGGAGAAGGTGGTGGAAGAGGAGGAAGGAGAGAAATGAAAATATAGATAAGAAGGTAAAACTGAACAAGCCGAGAATAAACAGAAAAACAAAAGTGACTGACTGGACATGGTGAGTGGGGAGGAACCTTCGTCTTTACTATCCAACAATACTTTAAACAAATACCACCATCCTTTATGTTCCTTTGTGACTGAGTGATGACGTCTGGCGCCTCACCATTGGGGTCATATGCGTCTGGATTAGGGAATGGCGTGAATGGAGGGATTAGGAATGTGTACTGAGGTGTGAGGCGGGGGAGAGAGGAAAGGTACAGAGAGGAAGCGATGCAGGGTTATTGAAGGAATGGCTGGGGAGTGGAGGAAGGAATGGGAAGGGAAGGGATGGTAGGGAAGGGAGTGGTGTGTGGCAGAAGAGTGAGGGCTGTTTTCTAAGAGGAGTTAGAAGTATTAGAACAGGAGAAGAGAAAGCGAAGGAGGCGGAGGTGGAGGAGAAGGAAGAGAAAACGGAGGAGATGAAGAAGGAGGAGGAGGAGGAGGCGGTAACCGTGACGAAGGAAGAGAAAGAATAAATGGTACAGAAAAGGAAGAAAATAATCGAGTAAAATTTTATGATTCTGATGAAAAGGAAATAAGTACGAGGAGGAAAAACAACACAGTGATAAAGAATAAACACGAGAAAGGAAGTAGGAGTAAAGGAGTAAAGGGAAAAAGAAGGTAAGGACAAGGAAGGAAGAAGTGGAGGAAGGAGGTGGAAAAATATTGGATTACGAAGAGGAAGGAAAATGCAGAGGTGGGAGAATAGGAGGAGAGAAGGAAGAGGAGGAAGAAGAGAGAGAGAGAGAAAGAGAAGGAGTAGGAGAGAAAGGAAGAGGAGGAGGAGGAGGAGGAGGAAGGATAATGGAAGCCTAATGGATACTACAAAAGATAAAATCCTAACCCTAAGCGGCTTTAAACTCTCCAGGGAAAAAATATCAGGAAACAAAGAGGAAACCACGAAAAATTAGAAAGAAAAGGAAAAAATGCTACCACCATCACCACCATCATCACGCCTCCTCCTCCTCCTCCTCCTCCTCCTCCTCCTCCTCCTCCTCCTCCTCCTCCTCCTCTATTTATACCTCGCCCATCTTCTCCCTGTCTTCCTTCCTCCCTTCATTCCTTCCTTCCTTCTTCCCTCCCTCCCTCTCTTCCCCCTTGTGTCATTCTTTTTATTCATCTCCCTTACGCTCACCTTTCCTTCCGGTCGTTTCTCTCTCTCTCTCTCTCTCTCTCTCTCTCTCTCTCTCTCTCTCTCTCTCTCTCTCTCTCTCTCTCTCTCTCTCTCTCTCTCTCTCTCTCTCTCTCTCTCTCTCTCTCTCTCTCTCTCTCTCTCTCTCTCTCTCTCTCTCTCTCTCTCTCTCTCTCTCTCCTTCGCCTTGTCCTCCTCCTCCTCCTCCTCTTTTTTTCTTACTCCTTTCTCTTTCATCTTTCTGTTTTTGTTGTTGTTGTTGTTGTTGTTGTTGTTGTTGTTGTTGTTGTTCTTGTTGTTGTTGTTGTTGTTCTTCTTCTTCTTCTTCTTCTTCTTCTTCTTCTTCTTCTTCTTCTTCTTCTTCTTCTTCTTCTTCTTCTTCTTCTTCTTCTTCTTCTTCTTCTTCTTCTTCTTCTTCTTCTTCTTCTTCTTCTTCTTCTTCTTCTTCTTCTTCTTCTTCTTCTTCTTCTTCTTCTTCTTCTTCTTCTTCTTCTTCTTCTTCTTCTTCTTCCTCTTTTCCTTCTGTTACTTCTTCTTCTTCTTCTTCATTCTTTCCCTGTTTTACTCTTTTTCCACCGCCGCCTTTCCTCTCCCACATTTCTCCACCTTGCTTCTTCCTGTTTTTTTATTTTCTTCCCCCACTTCCTTGTCACTTCTCTTTGCCTTCATTTTATGTGTTTCTCTTTCCGCTTCTTCGCCATCTTCATTTTCCTCCTCTTGCCTCTCTGCCGCTTCGTTTTTTTTTCGTCTCGTCCCTTTTCTTTTCCCTTCTTTTTCTACCTTATTCTTTTATTTCAGTTTGCTTGCTTGATTTTCTTAATTCTTTCTCTTTCGTTTGATTTCCAGTATTTTTTTTCTCTCCATTTATCTTTCGTCGTGTATGTTCTTTCTTTCCTTATCTTATCGTTTTTATTTCACTTTATCTGTTTCTTTTTTCCTGATTTATATAACTTTCCTTCCTTTTTCAATATATTTCTTTTTTTTCATTTTGTCTTTTTTTCCTTCCGTTTCCTATCATCTTTTTATTTCACTTTCCATTTTTCCTTTTATCGTTTTTTTTTCTTCTTTTCCTCAGTGCCCTTTCTCCTTCCTTTTTTTTCTTTCTTTTGGTCTCATCTGCCTTTTTCTTATCTTGTGCTCCTATTATTTTTTCCCGTTTTCTTCTTTCTCTTTCCATTCCTTTCAAAATGCTTCCTCTATTCCTCATCTTTCTTCTAAGTATTTTTCGCTCCCTTCTATTTCTTCATTTTCCTCTCTTACCTTTTTTTTTTCCTTTTATAATTAATTCCATTTCCTTTTACCTTTACCTTTTTTACGATAGTTTTATTTTTCTCTTTTCCTTTTTTTTTTTTCTTCTCTTTTTCTCTTTTTTTTCTTTTCTGACGGTTTTCTCTCCCTTGCCCTTTTTTGGGGTTTTTGATTGTCCTTTTCCATTCTTTTACCGTTTTCTTACTCCTCAATACATCCCTTTTTCACTCCTCTCTCTCTCTCGTCCCTTCCCCATTTCCCTTTCAAACACTCCTCCTGTTCTTCCTCTTCCTTCTGTATCTTTTTTCCCTTCCTTACCCTTATCTCATCCTTTATACACCCTTTTCCCCCCTCACTTTCTCCTATTTTCCCTTACTTTTCCCGTTCCTTTCTAACCACCTCCTCTATTCCTCCTCTTCTCCTATACTTTTCTCCCTTAATTTTGTCTCCTTTGTCTCTCCTTTATCCTTTATACTTCTCTTTTCCCTCTTCCCATATTCCCCTGCAAGCACTATTCTCCCACACCCTCTCCTCTGGTTCCCGTCCTTGGAGATGCGCCTCGCTGTGGGTCTCCTTCAGTCTGCATCGATTGCCTCGTCGTAAGATCATGGGGGAGGAGCGGAGTCACGCCGGGGACGAGACGAGGCCTGTGTGAATGCCTGCCAATGACATTATCGCCACGGGTTGGTGGTGCCACTAACACGCTCGCCTGCTTGAGGAGGGAAGGAGGAAGATGAACTGGATGGAAAGGAAGATGAGGAGCATAAGGAGGAGGAGAATGAAGTACGTGTAGTAAAGGAGGAAAAGGAGTAGTAAGATAAAGGAAGAAGTGGATGAGATTGGAGGAGGGATGTGGGTAAGAGGTGAACGCTAGGAAGATGATGATGATGGAGAGGTAGACGAATAGGGCGATAAAGGAGGGATAGAAAAACTAGAAGGAAAGGAAGAAAACATAAACTTAGAAGAAGAAAGACAGAAGAGAAACAACAGTAGCAGCAGCAGCAACTTCATCTCAAGTTTTCTTTCTGACCGTTCTATTGCTGCTGTGGTAGAGAGAGGGTCATTGTTCTTCTAAATCCATTAACAGTGGTGTTCCTCAGGGTTCTGTCCTGTCACCCACTCTCTTCTTATTATTCATCAATGAGCTTCTAAACTAAACTTCTTGTCCTATCCACTCCTACGCTGATGATACCACCCTGCACTTTTCCACGTCTTTTCATAGACGTCAAACACTTCAGGAAGTAAATATTTCACGCAGGGAAGCCACAGAACGCCTGACTTCTGATCTTTCTAAAATTTCTGATTGTGGCAGAGAAAACTTGGTATTGTTCAATGCCTCAAAAACTCAATTCCTCCATCTATCAACTCGACACAATCTGCCAGACAACTATCCCCTCTTCTTCAGTGACACTCAAATGCGGACCCCCCCCCTCTTCTACACTGAACATCCTCGGTTTGTCCTTTACTTATAATCTGAACTGGAAACTTCACATCTCATCTCTAGCTAAAACAGCTTCTGTGAAGTTAGGCGTTCTGAGACGTCTCCGCCAGTCTTTCTCAACCCCCTAACTACTAACTCTGTACAAGAACTTTATCCGTCCATGAATGGAGTATGCTTCACATGTCTGGGAGATTCTCCTCGTACCGCTCTTCTAGACAGGGTGGAATCAAAAGCTTTTCGTCGCATCAACTCCTCTCCTCTAACTGACTGTCTTCAGCCTCTCTCTCATCGCCGCAATGTTGCATCTCTAGCTATCTTCTACTGCTTTTTTCATGCTAACTGCTCTTCTGATCTTGCTAACTGCATGCCTCCCCTCCTCCCGCGGCCTCGCTGCACAAGAGTTTCTTCTTTCTCTCACCCCTATTCTGTCCACCTCTCTAATGCAAAAGTTAACCAGTATTCTCAATCATTAATCCCTTTCTCTGGAACTCCCTGCCTGCTTCTGTATTTCCACCTTCCTATGATTCGAATTCCTTCAAGAGGGAGGTTTCAAGACACTTACCCTTCAATTTTTGACAACCGGTTTGGATCCTTTTCTGGGACTGGCATCTCAGTGGGCTTTTTTTTTTTAAGATTTTTGTTGCTCTTGGCCAGTGTCCCTCGTACATTAAAAAAAAAAAGCAGCAGCAGCAGCAGCAGCAGCAGCAGCAGCAACAACAACAACAACAACAACAACAACAACAACAACAACAACAACAACAACAACAACAACAACAACAACAACAAAATCAGACGTAGAACAGAAAAAAAACGAAAAAAAAAATAACACCCGCAAGAAGTGAAACACGAGGATAAGAAAACTAAGGAAGAAGGGAGCGAACAAGAAGGAAGAAAAGAAAAAGCAACAACCACTCACCCAGCCAGCCAGCCAGCCAGCCAACCTGCCTGCCTCTGCAGACCCAACATGACCCTAGACTAGAAGACCCAGGAAACGCCAGCAAAAGCCTCCTGCCATGGTTGTGTCTTAGAGAGAAGAGAGGACAGGGACACACACACACACACACACACACACACACACACACACACACACACACACACTTTTATTCTTGGTTTCTGTTGTGTCTTGTTTTTTTTTTTTTTTTTTTTTTTTTTTGCGTTTCTTTGCCTCGACGAAACTGACAAGAGAAGGAGGAGGAGGAGGAGGAGGAGGAGGAGGAGGAAGGGCGTGAAGGGTGTTCAGAGGGCATGTGCTGCGGGAGGGGAAGGAAATCTTAGAAGAAGTGTTATTGTGGCTGAGCTTCCGTGGAGTGAAGTGGCCCAGAGAGAGAGAGAGAGAGAGAGAGAGAGAGAGAGAGAGAGAGAGAGAGAGACCCAGCACACTAGTGAAACCTTTTAACTGTATAAGACTACGGAGAAGATGATGTTTTCCTTCACTTTCTTCATTCGTCTTTTTCCCTCCTTTTTTTTTTTCGCTTCCTCTTTCACTCCTCTCAGCTTTTTCCACTTCCCGTCCTCTCCTCTGCATTTCAACTTCCGTGCTGCCAAAGTTTCAGCGTTTTCTTTATCATGTCCGTCGTAATGCTTTCCATGCCTCTGCCTCATGCACTTGAGCTCTCTCTCTCTCTCTCTCTCTCTCTCTCTCTCTCTCTCTCTCTCTCTCTCTCTCTCTCTCTCTCTCTCTCTCTCTCTCTCTCTCTCTCTCTCTCTCTCTCTCCTTGTTAATTTGTATTTTTATTTCCTTCAGTTTTCTGCCGATTACTTTTTTTCTTTTTTTTTTTTTTTTTACATTTTGTGTATCTACCAGTCTTTTTACATCTTCCTGTTTATTTACTAATTCCATGTCATCTGGATATCTTTTGGTCTAATATCTGTCTGTGAATTTGTCTATCCATCTGTCTATCTGTTTATTTGTCTTTGTCTGTCCATCTATCTGTCCATATCTGTGAATCTATATCTACTCATTATTTATCTATAATCGCATGTCTTTTCATCTTTCCATCAATGTAATCTAGTTATACATCGGTATTTATTAATCTCTCAGTTTGTGTTTGCCTTCCTCTCAACCTATCTGACTTCCTGGCTATGTGTTAATCTGTTCCCTGTCTATTCGTCTTCGTATCTCTCATGTTTCTATCCCAGTCGTATCGACAGTAAAATTCAAAAGAGGATTGTATAGGTTTATGGATAGGGATGACAAGTGAATACAAATGGATATGTTTCATTAAAGGAATACTGTGTGACTTACTGGCTTCTCACGGATTCCCTTATGTTCTTATGTTTTTAGTAAGTTTATCGTCTTTCCGTCTTAGCTGGCATAAGGTAACCTGCTTAGCCAGGCTTAGACAATCATTACTGTTACACTCGAGGTTATAGACAGATGTGGCCTGATTATGAACACCTGATGGTTACGTGGGAGCATGCTCCCTCCCATGTACAAGTGAGAAGCAAGGAGCTCTATTCAGAAATCGAGTAAGCTGCTCTACTCAATTCTATTATATTTTGTGTTTTCCTCCTGCAACTGAAGTCTGTTAATGTGTTTACAGTTTTCCTAGAATACCGGAGCAATAATTAATTTTATAGCGAATCAGGGAACATTACGTATTTGGTGAATGGTAAACATTGTGATTCTATATTGCAACAGTTTAATATTTTCTGTGACTATACTTAACAGATAGACAATTGGTGCTTACTATGGTACACCTGCTGCCAGGAGACGTATTTCTGTGGCTTGGCTATGATTAGATAGCTGTAGGTTTCAGACATTTTATTGGACCTTGCCGTTTTGTCGTCAATAAATCTTTTTATTTGTACATAACAGTGTGGAATTCCTTACTTGGAGTCAACTTGTGAAGAAACATCCAGCCATGTGACACACATATGGCCGCAGGCTTTTTTCTTACAAACAGAATTAGCAAGCGCCGCCCCGAGATAGACGACCTCTATAGTTTCATGTTCTGCAACACTACAAACTATACTGTAAGTGTTTTTGTGCCTCGGGGTTCCTGTGTAAAAGACTGATGTCACGATGCATCTGTTGTTGAAGGAGAGAACGATGGCATTGTCATTCTAGTAATGGAAGAAGACAACAAAATTGTTAAAGAATATTTTGATAGAATACTCGTAACAACGGCCCTCGCCGGTTGTGTTGTAAGTCATGGTATTGTAATACTAGAGGAAGACTTTTAATTACTGCTGCTCCTGTGAAATTATTTGGACAACGCAATAAATGTCCGAAATGGTTCAACAAATGTTTCGTTTTGTTTTGATTTAATGTATATCGAAAAGGACACCTCGGTATCTACTTTCGGCATCACGAATAACCTGAAAAGGTGTCCACATAAACGCAAGAGGAGACGAGGAAACTATTGAAATATAATCTTTGAAAGTTAAAGGAGGCAAAGACGAAACGACAATTACCATAACAAACTTCTCCAACAAATGTGTAACACAAATAACGTGGCTGCTTTTTTTTTTTTTTTTTAAGGATAAGTGAACATTATCCATTACTGTTGCTGTAGTGTCTCATTAGCCAGCGTGATAGAGAGTACGTTAGGTAAGTATGATAAGATTGAACTACGTATTAGGGTACTTTATGAACTATTCAATATGTGAAGTGTACATTACTGACTTAAAGGAGAGGGGTTATCAGTGTGGAAACTCTCTCTTCACTTCCGTCCTCTGAACAACGGGCCACCGCCTCGCGCCGCGGGTTGAAAGGCGCCACTAATTACTTTTGTCTTCTCAAACTGTTGGAGTAATTAATATATTTACTTTTCACATCTGAAATTATCAGAAAAAAAAATCAGTGACCGCCTAAAAACATCAATTTCTACTGGAAACGTTACAATTAGTGCAAAGATGATTAATTTAACTTGACACTCTACTGGCCAGACTGCAATTTTATATGACGTGTGCTGTCTTCATCACGGTCACCGGGCGGGCCATGAACGTAAAATGCCATTCAGTGGAAATAGTTGTAAATGTCACTGTTTCAAACATTTATTATGGAAGTTAAGTTTGACTGGAATGTTGCATGAATTGAAATTCAATATAACGTTTAGCACGAAAGGCTGTGATATAAAACTCGTAACATGACGCAGAATAAAAATTGAAATTATAAAATTAGAAAAGATAACTTTCAGAATAATAATATATATACTGGTGGATATGTATATGTACTAGATCAAGTTAATGACAGTTGTCTTGCAGCAGTGCAAGTACTTACCGATGACACTATAACTTGTGTGCACTATCATATATCTCACAAGGAGGGAAATAGTGTTGTTGTACACTATTGTAACAAGACAGTCCTTGCCACTGTCTTGTGATCTGCCCTCCCTGGTGCAGTGTTCACTTCTCCGTGACTGCCAGCTAAGCGTCCTTCCTCGCAGTGCAGGTACAATCATTACATACATGCTGCATTGCCAGTATTCCTTAAAGTAAAGTATCAAAGGTTTCAAAGCACTCTCCCGGCCTTACAAGTCCACCTAGAAAGGCAATGACGTTGGCTGATCAAACCAAAAACGATACAAACTTGTCTTCGCAAACACCTTTCATTTTTTTTTTATTCTCTTTGGAATATACACTTTTCCTTCCAGTATTTTTAACGAATATTCTTTCAATTCATGGCATGTAATGGACATCAACAAAGTGTCAAATTACAAAGAAAAATACATTTCCCCTCACCTGTCCAATGCAGGTATCCAATAAATGTGGAACCGATAACACTTTCTCACTAAAGCGACACGTCGCCTCGATTTGGCAGAAGTGGCTTCAGGAGAGAGGTCAATATTGTCAATCTATTTGTCTGTCCATGCTGCCTGGATGGCTGGGCTGACGCTCTCTCTCTCTCTCTCTCTCTCTCTCTCTCTCTCTCTCTCTCTCTCTCTCTCTCTCTCTCTCTCTCTCTCTCTCTCTCTCTCTCTCTCTCTCTCTCTCTCTCTCTCTATCGCGTAATTACAGAACAATTAGCTTATCCCTTATGCCCCACAAAGTTCTGGAAGCCACAGCCATAAGCAAAAAATTAACACCGTCAATAATAATTCATTCATCAAACATCAGCCGGGTACGACTATTCACGTGAAGGGATTCAGTGAGCTCGCCTGGAAACCTGACGAGTGCTGAGTGTATGTGTGTGTGTGTGTGCGTGTGTGTGGTAGTGATGGAGGCAGTATGATTAGGCTTCTCCCCCCAAAAGATATGAAGTACACACACACCCACTCACACACACACACACACACACACACACACACACACACACACACACACACACACACACACACACACACACACACACACACACACACACACACACACACACACACACACACTCAAAAAGAAATGCAATCAAGTTACCTGTAATGAACACACGCAGGTGGGCGGCGGGACGGATTGGCCAGGCCGGGGCAATAAGCATCGTTCATCACGGCGTCCTCATCGCCACTCACCGCTCAGCCTCCCATGGCTGCCACTCGCCACCCGGACACTCATAACTCATGCTGACTAGTCCAGATTTAGGAGTGCGTTGCTGGCTTTTAAATACCAGTTGTAGT
>NC_087158.1:20079539-20107039 GCF_035594125.1 Scylla paramamosain
ATAAACATAAAGTCATTATCAGAAACTGACACCTAATGTTTAATGTGGGGTAGAAACACACACACATACACACACACACACACACACACACACACACACACACACACACATACACATACACATACACACACCGAAAAAATGCGAACTGGATTAAAAAAAAAGTTTGAGTTGATGAAAATAAATAAAGACATACATCAGTGAGCAACAATTTGTGTAGGAATATTCCCGCCAGCACCAGGCATGCTGCGTTGCGTTAAATTGTTCTGTGTATGGCGGAGTTGACCCTTTTATTGCGGGCATTATGTGGCGCGTTATGACCACCGGGCTGCTGTTGTGATCTGTTTGACTTTCTTTAGCGCAAGTTTTGTTTAATTTCATTTATGCTATTTAACTGTTCTTAAATATTTTGTAATGTATACGATATTCCTCCTTTTCTGGCAATTTCGTCGTTCCTTAGGCTTAAGCTACTCTGTTCATGTCAGTATCGTACATTTTCTCTCGCTTGTTGATGGATCTCGTCTATCATAACAAAAAATACACATAGTTATTTGTTTCTTCATGTTAATCACAAATACGGTTTATTTATTTATTTTTGTATACATTTCTAAATTCCGGTCATAATTCACTTGCACGCGTTAATTATTAGTGTACTGTACCCAACTTTTTTTCTTTTAACCACTTTCCAGTTTCAGTAGCAACATGTACTGAGAAAATCATATATGTGAGGGTTGTGTTGATGTATGGATGAGCCTTCCCTCTTTGCTGTCCTGATAAGTGTTAAGTAATTTTGTAGAGTGGATCGATGTGTTCATGGCAGACTTCTTATGACAAGCCTGTGGACAGCTTGTTATTTTCTATTTTTGTGGCAGTATATTGCTGTCCCTCCTCCTCTTCATTCCTCTGTCCTGCATTATTGCCCTAAGTCAGTATTCCGTGTTGCTCGCCATTCCATTGTACCTCGTTGTCTACATTCCTCTTCCCTTCGCCTTCCTCCTCCTCGTCTTCCTTCTCCTTCTCCATTTTTGTTTTCTATCCCTAAGTACTTCCATTTTGCTTACATTACTCATATCATTATATATTTTAGTAAGTCATGTTTCTACTTAACTATATTTATGTATTTATTTATAAATTTTGTAATTTTTCTGAATTAATTTCATCGATAAATATATTAATATCCAGATCACCAGGGGAGTAGATTTCATCATACGCAGCTTGAAAAACAGGAGCACCTTTCATCCCGTCCAATGAAAATTCCATGTAATTTATTTCTTAATGTATATTTCTCCAACGGTCAGTGAAGAGGAGCCTTCTGCTGTGCTAACGTATCTCTTTATCCAGTAGTTTGTTAGAATTAATTCCCGAACACCCGTGTGATATTCTGAGATGTGATCCTCCTCCTGCTCCTCCTGCTCCTCCTCCTCCTCCTCCTCCTCCTCCTCCTCCTCCTCCTCCTCCTCCTCCTCCTCCTCCTCCTCCTGTTTCCAAGATTCCTAAATATAGTTTCTGCTAGCGGATCCTTCTTTTTTCTCCTTTACTCCCTGAAACTAATCTGATTTTTCGGACAGCAACCTGTGCTTGTATACTTTCTTGAGAAACTTCAACAGAGAGATAGCGAGGGAGAGATAGAGAGAGAGAGAGAGAGAGAGAGAGAGAGAGAGAGAGAGAGAGAGAGAGAGAGAGAGAGAGAGAGAGGAGAGAGAGAGAGAGAGAGAGAGAGAGAGAGTTTATGCTAATTTTCATCAATGCACTTATCG
The DNA here is from genome assembly GCF_035594125.1 of Scylla paramamosain. Taxonomy (NCBI): domain Eukaryota; kingdom Metazoa; phylum Arthropoda; class Malacostraca; order Decapoda; family Portunidae; genus Scylla; species Scylla paramamosain. The sequence continues at coordinate 20,081,294 of NC_087158.1, forward strand.
GATGGCGTCAGCTTTCACTTATTAATCTGTCAGAACCTATGGGACGCCGTTCGCCTTCCACGTGGCAAACACTCGCTCCTACAATGCTCGCACACTTCACTCGCTGCTCCCACGTATATTATTATGCTTGGTGAAGCCTGAAATCCCTCCATACATTCGCACTCTCTTTCATCTTCCTCTCACACTTATCCCTCTGCTCCAAGTCTTCAGGTTATACACTTTCATACTTTCTCCTCCCCGTCTTGCATTTATCCATCTCCTCCTTGCCTTAATCTTCCCTCTTGCACGTATTTTTTTTCACTTGCACATCCTCTCTCTCGCTCCCTACGCGTGGCAATAGCTCAAGGCCGGCACAGGGACTTCTTCTGGCAAGCTCACGTTAGCATGAGGACGTATATATATTCTGGTAGTGTTGCTTAGTGATTAGTGTTCTGTTGAATGCATGAGAGAGAGAGAGAGAGAGAGAGAGAGAGAGAGAGAGAGAGAGAGAGAGAGAGAGAGAGAGAGAGAGAGAGAGAGAGAGAGAGAGAGAGAGAGAGAGAGAGAGAGAGAGAGAGAGAGAGAGAGAGAGAGAGAGAGAGAGAGAGAGAGAGAGTGTGTGTGTGTGTGTGTGTGTGTGTCACTTGAAAAGGAGGTCAGTTGATGATGACAGCAAACACACACACATACACACACACACACACACACACACACACTAATTAACTAACTCACTCACTCCACCATTGAATTTCGAAGCTTCACTTCCCACTTAATTACTCTTCTCGACTCCTTATGCTTTATGGATCCTAAATCACTCACCCTAACTCCTGCCCTCCTCCACCCTAACACAACCTGAACACATAAACTCCCCTGCTACCTGCCTCCTCACCCTCACTCACCCAGCTGCCCATCATCATCCTTCTCTCCCCCGCCACAGTAACCCTGGAAACTTTAGATATTCTCCACGCACCGTCAAACTAAACCTCTTGGTGAGGAGTGGGTAGCTGGGAAGAGGAGTAGGAGGAGGAGGACGAGGAGGAGGAGGAGGAGGAGGAGGACACAGCCCGCGGAGAAGAGCCACAGGTCACGACTTCACGGGCGTTGACTCGAGGCGCGTACACAAGCCGTTATTGCCGTGAACTCTGCCAAACTGCGACATCTGTTGTGCGTTAGGCGCGTGTTGTGTTTGGCAGGGCGGAGCGGCGCGAGGCTCCAGGCTTTGATGGAGAATAGTGAGCAGCGTGAGTCAGGCTGGGTGACGCTAATGGTGGTGATGGTGGCGATGGTGATGTGTAATGCACGGCTTTGTGGAGGCCGTGTCCACTTCATTATCTTTCGCTGTAAATCTCTCTCTCTCTCTCTCTCTCTCTCTCTCTCTCTCTCTCTCTCTCTCTCTCTCTCTCTCTCTCTCTCTCTCTCTCTCTCTCTCTCTCTCTCGTGCGTGTGTACATTCATTCATCCCTCCGTTGATTTATTAATTCTTGGATTTATTTATATGTGTTAATAAATTCATTTTTGTGTTGCTATAAATTGTTCCTGCACAGACGCCGGGAAGTACGACATTGATATTCAGAGTCACACTGGTAACATAGACGAAGAGGCAAGAAATGTGTGCAGTATGAAATGATAGAGTGCCCTCACTTTTCATAATGAAGGAGAAGCTTGCGGGGCCTGAGACAGAGGAGCAATCTCCACAAATGTAAGATTTATTAGTCCATCAAAGTGAGTTGTTGAAAATGGTAAAAGATTTGGATGTGAGGAAGGAGACTGTACCAGAGAGGGAAGGTGGATGGATGAGCAGAACAGTGATATTATCAGGAGTACTTGCATAAAGAAGACGCGCGCGTGGACTGGAAAGGAACTTAGATAATATCAATGTATAAAAGTCAAAATTTGAACGAAACCCTCATAGCTCACTGTCCGTACATTGTGTTCTTAACCAAGTTAGTTTGTAAACTCTGAGGATATTTTATTTACAGGAAAGAGGCAAGGAAGAAAGTCAGGAATATCAGTTGAAGAAAAAAAAATTGTGATTCGTTGCAAATTTGATTAGTTTGTAAAGCGCAGGGGGTAGACATCCTGCAAGTTAGGAAAGGATAGGTTCATTGTTTCCGCTCGCAACGTGACAAAGATTGAAAAGGTGACATGTAAAAGATTTCTTTGCTACTTGAGAACGAAGGAAAGGAAGGAAAGGGAGCCTGGAAGGGTTATGAGATGAAAGTTACCTGGTGAAAAGCCACAAGACAACAGGTGCAAGGGAGTAACTTGTAAGGATAATCTGGCAGGTGAGGCGCTGATGAGACAGTCAGTCTCCAGGTATGTCTGGCTGAATGTTGTGTCGGGAGGATGAGCAACTGAATAAAGTATAGGGACAACGCACCGTCGAGATGGCGAGGTGGTGACTGCGGGGAAGGAAAATAAATAGATATTTTTGAGGAAAAAATGAACAATAATAGTAGCAATTTGTCTCACTGTCTCCTCAAAAATTTCATCTTAGAAATAAACACAATGAAAAGAGAGATAGAAAGTCATATAATTAATATAAAGAAAGATGAGAATTTAGGTGCTAGACTATATTCCCATTAAAACTGATAAACTTAATTATTGGTTGGTTATAGGGACAACATAAAAGTTACGTGGCACGAAATAGATGAAGCACTGGCAAGGCAGATAACAGTACATGATAGGACTGGAGCTGTAGAATATCGCTGTAGTTTATTCGCTTCATTTGAAGGACACAAGTCATCAAGCCAGAGAAGTTACAGAACAGCGGTGCAAATTATACCAATTATGAGAGAAGTCCCCTAAGAGCAGAAGCTGGAGATGCAGAAGTTGCTTGCATTAAGGGAGAAGAGGCAAAGGGAAGACTTCATCACAATGTTTCGACGAATAAGAGAACTTGAAGCTATCGTGAGAAAAACGCTCCTGCTGAGGAACGAAGGAAGAACAAGGAGACAAGCACAGGACGAGGAAGGCTGAATATTTTACTGATTTACAAATATTCAGCTTTCGAAGTGAAGTATTAAGTTACTTTTAAAAGTTAACTGGATTAACGTTATGCTGAAACAGGAACCAAACGAACTTAACGAAAGTCCTGTATACTGTAACAAGTTAAACACACACACACACTCACACACACACACACACACACACACACACACACACACACACACACACACACACACACACACACACACACACACACACACACACGTACAGTGCGTATGTATACAACAACTGGGTTAACAAACCAACTTTGGCGTTCCCCCCAAACCCGATCACAAAGTTCCCGAGTTACTTCCCCAGACTGGCGAGGCAGGCGTGCACCCCGGCCCTGATTGTCCCGGGGAGGAGCGCCACTCACAGAGGCGGGCTGGCGTTGGTGGTGCCGCCCTTTGTACCCTGCGGTGGCTTCCCGTTATTTAATTAGTACATGGAGCGAGGCTGTACACTGCATTATGAACCCTTTGTAATGTGGACTGCTTTAATTGAGGATTGAAAATGTCGTATAAATAGGAAATTATGGAATATTCACCATCAAAATAACAACAACAATGATGATAATGATGATATGATGATGATAATGATAATGATAATAATAATATTATTATTAATAATAACACTAATAATAATAATGATAATAATAATAATAATAATAATAATAATAATAATAATAATAATAATAATAATAATAATAAAATAATGATGATATTAATGATTGATGACGGTGGTAATGGTGGTGGTGATTGTAATAATAATTCATGATGATGATACAACTACTACTACTACTATTACTACTACTACTACTACTACTATTACTACTACTATTACTACTACTACTACTTATAATTATAATAATAATAATAATAATAATAATAATAATAATAATAATAATAATAATAACTGAAAACTGTGGTAATAATATATATCAAAATATAATCACGAAAACACACACACACACACACACACACACACACACACACACACACACACACACACACACACACACACACACACACACACACACACACACACACACACACACACACACATACACCACCACCACCACCACCACCACCACCACTACCAACATCTCACCCCTCGTCCCGGTACGTGGTGCTGAGAGGCCCGTGCATCAGCCCCATCCTGTAGCTGCCGCCGGGGCGTTGGGTGGTCGTGTAGGGGTCGTGCTCTGGTATTTGTGAGGCACTATTTTGATCCGTAGTGCGTGGTGCCCATTGTGCTGCTCACTGAGAGGCTTCCTAACACCTCCTCCATATTCACGCGTTGTCTTCATTTTGTCCCCACGAGTGAATGAGGGAATCGCCGCAGCTAGCACAGCCCGGCAAGGAAGATGCTATTCTGGTACACTGTGATGTCTCCTGACGCGGCTGAGAGATCTGTAGCGCGTCAGATTAACGTTTAAAGTAACGTTTAAAGTCATACGATGACAAGGCGTTGCATCTATATCGTAAGCTCCTTTTTTATTCTTTTTTTTTTTTCCTACAGAAGGGCCTCTACCTTGGCTGCAATATTTAGCCAGAGATGTACCGCTGGTGTGCCACTGCATGATAATAAATTAACATTATCCCCATAAAACCACAGTAATTTTCGTCGCTCATCGTGAGAGACCAAACATTATGCGAGTAGTTTTCGGCTCGGAGCAAACCACTTAAGCATTGAGCGCTGAGATAGATATAGACGTGCCAGATAGGAATGCCTTGAAGAGAATACATCCTGGGCATTGACGTCACCAAGGCAGTCAATATCCAGACGCCACACATCCCGAGCGGAGTGTGGATGTGGTTCTACTGGGCACAAGCCAACTGTCTCGGAAGAAAACAGTTAAGAAAAATATGGGAAAGTTTGTAACCGCGGCAAACTCAGATAACAGTAATTTATGCCTTGGTTATATAAGGGACAACCGGAGCTCAATGGCCGAGTAGACTTAGATATCTCAGTGTCCCAGAAGCAGCAGCCTCCACGCTAGCCGTCACCTCATACCACGGCTGCCCACACTCCGGCCCGCCAGACTCACGGAGGATAACTGATTCCTCGTCATCCGGCAACCTCTTAGACCATCTTTGAGCAACATCTCCAAATGTCTCTTATTTTTTTCCCCCTTTAGCTAACCCCTTGCTTCCCTCCATTAGGCTTCTCTTGTGACATTCTCATATATGTATCTCCCCTAGTCGCTTTTTTGGTTTGGCGGGTGGACGTACTGAAGGAGAGGTCTTTCTAACATCCGGTATCGCTGCTGAGTGGGTGGACTTTAATTTGTGCTATTATTATTATTTTTTTTTTTTTTGTATTGAATAATTAGAGCTTCCGTGTCAGAGATTTATTTGATCACTTAATTATACAGATTATTATTTCCGGCACGTTGTATGCATTTACTAATTCTTCTAATATTCATTTAGCTCTCACGTGCACTACGGGTAAGGGAGACAGACGGACGTCCCACCCAGGGTTTCCTAACCAACCATCGCTTTACACTCCTCGCCTTCATATTTCTGTCCGGATTCGAGTCAGATTTGTTCTACGATTCGCCTTTCCTGTCGTGACTTCCGGCATCCAGCCAGAAATATTACCAACAATTTTCCTTTTATTGTTCTCTCGTTTCTCTCCCCTAACTTGACTCTGACTTAATTATGCTCTTTAAAATTCTTCCGAACGAAGTTTTCCATATAACCTTTGTGACCTTAATCTTTTGATGTCTTGTGGTACCCACGGAGTCCGTCATCATATTGGCCTCACTATCCGCATCATTAATCACCTTTAACTTTATTAAACTTCTCCTTCTATGTCTGTCTATATCCATCAGTCTTTTATGTAATAAATGTCTTTTCATTCACTTTATCCCAAAGACACTAATATCTCTTGTCTGTAAATTGTCGATTTCTTATTTTGAACTTTCTAAAGGCTTTGAAAGATTCTGAATCATTTGTCACTCCAACAATCATATATGTAATCATCAGTTTGATTAAGTTTGATTAAGAGCGGTCATCTACCGATATGGTTTCCTCCACTGAATTTTTATTATCGTCTCTTGGTGTAATTTAAGTGTAAAATTTCGCTGTTCCCATAAATGTCCCTACAAAAAATACCATATTTATTTTTCTAACTGTTTTCTCTCTCTCTCTCTCTCTCTCTCTCTCTCTCTCTCTCTCTCTCTCTCTCTCTCTCTCTCTCTCTCTCTCTCTCTCTCTCTCTCTCTCTCTCTCTCTCTCTCTCTCTCTCTCTCTCTCTCTCTCTCTCTCTCTCTCTCTCTCTCTCTCTCTCACACACACACACACACACACACACACACACACTGTGTGTGTCTAACGCTTGACCTGTTGCCTTTATCTTATGACTCCATTTTTTTTTTTTTTTTTTTTCACAACCTAGATTTTTCTCTTTTTTTTCAGGTGAGTGCGAGGCCAAGCCGGAGGGAAGCGAGCTGTGAGTGTTATCATTTGTTATTTTTGCAAAATGAAAGACTGCGCAAAATGTGGAGGAGGAGGAGGAGCTGCTGCTGCTGTTGTCCATAATCATGCTCTTTTCCTCATAAGCCTATTTGGTGTGGAGTCATGACCGGATCATTCATTTTCACATTTTCTGTCCAACTCTGTACTTTTTCTCCGAATTCACTCAAATTTGGTTCTGTTACATCTGAACTTGAAGACTAAGTCGAATATCATTGCAATAGTAGAAAGAATTCCTGTCCGAGGTGTTCTGTAATTGACGGTGTTTGTAATTGAAAGTGGATAAGTCAAAATTTAACTACTCATACTCATACTTGTATTTGGACACGATGCAGCTGATGATGGAATTTGTTAAGTGTATAGGATCGTTTTGATTTTGCTATAGGTTGTATGGAGTTGCCATCAAGTATTTGTGTAGACGACTGGGGAGGCATTTGTCTTGCAGCGGAAATATAAAAGTTGATAAAGAACGGGAGAACGATTTTTTCTTGCATCTTAGCCTAGGCAATAGTGTCGGTCATTTTAATAGTGTTCTGGTAAAACGAATGTTTTGTGATATTAATGAGCTTAAGGTTTTTTTTTTTTTTTAATAAAGTAATCATATTTTCTATTACTACCGAAAAACGACCAATAAATTTAGAAGCAGAAAATCTCCCTTACTTCGCTTCTTTAGCCCACTTAAAAGACACAGCTGTAGTTTTTAGAGTATAAGACTGACAGATTAGTGTCAGTTAGTTATGGAAGTTCATGTGGTGAAGTAAAAAAGTAGAATCCGATTACGTATTCATGGGCAGACAGGCAGCACCCCCTTGGCGACACAGCACTCCACGCTGCTCGTCCTGAGTGTAGTGTGAGTGCCTCGTTTGGGGGATCTCGCTACTCTTCCACATTCACTACTTCAAGTGGATTCCTGCAAAGCCAACTCTCGAATGATGACATTCTAAACCAGTTCTCTGAATACAGCTTCCGGAATGCAGTCCAGAATCACGTTCGCTCCAGAACCTCTTCCTGCGTGAAATGTCAGTTATTCAATAAATGCACGGGGGCATGTGAGAATGGATGGCTTTATAATTCATGCTGTAATTATAAGGGAGCATAACAACAGTATAAAAACGCCAGTGAACACTCGGAAAGATGTCACTTAGCAAATCACAACATGGTTATAATAGTCACACTTGAGGGCTTAATACTACACTGAGGAAGACAAGATCGATAAAAAGTGCGAACATCAACTGTTTCAAGTTGTGCTCAGCAGTGTGGGATTTAACTGCCTGGTGATGTTCTTCCCAAAAGTCTCCTGCTTGATAGAGCTTCTGATCCATTTACTGAAGGTCACTGTCATTATTGCCAGCAAAATAAATACGTGCGAAGAAATGTAAACAATAGCAATTCAAGCAGTGATACATAGAGAAGTTGCAGGCATTTTATAAAAATTGTATTTAGAATAGAACTGGAAAGCTTTTTTCTCGCGAACTCTGACACCTACTGAAGCCGCGGTGAGAGGCAACGCCAAGTAGCTTGTTTGAAGGTCTTTGAGAAGTTAGGCACGTATTTTGTTGGTTCGTAGTCTTTTTCCTGCTTCAGACAAGCCTTAAACTTTTCGTCCCCCTTGCTACAAAACATCTCGATTGCACTCCGCTACGCTGATTCGCACCAGGAGTTTGACACGTGCCCAGAAAAATATCATTCTTGCTGACGCACCCACTCAAAGTTTCATGCGCTGCAGTCACGTTGAACGTAGACAGAGTCCAGTGAGGTTTTACACACGTACAAACACTTAACAAGTACTCACAGGAAAAGAGAATTCCCCCTCCCCTCCCACACACACACACACACATTGAACATTTGAATTTGACAGTCCGTTCACCAGTCAAGGGAGTTTAGATAAGGACGAATCGCCACCTAGTGAGGTTATGGCAAAAAACTGATCACTGAATTGGATAAGATATTTGTCTGGAGAATGCAGCTTACATACCCCACTGAGTGTTCTTGGTGACAGTAGTAAGGAGAAAACAAAACGTGTCATCTAGATCTGAGAGAATGTTTTGGAATTGCGTTTACTGTGGGTGTCTTCGCATATTTAGAAAAGATTGCGGTATTTGTAGATAAATAAAAGAACTGCAGGGAACTATTATGATGTTGAAAAAAAAATCAAGCAGAGAAGCAAGAAAGCTGTTCTTTGTATAGGCTTCGGAGTCGCGTCACTGGTGGAAAGGAGTGACAGGCGCAGAAGAAGTAGCAAGTAATGAAGAACGTGCGGAAATTAAATTAACGTACTTGGTGTAAGGAAAAACAAATAAAAGTGTAGCTGTTTTCGGAAACACTAAAAAGGACCAGCAATAAAAGACATTAAGTAACAAGAGGAGCCGGAAGACGCGAGGGAAATTAATGAAGTTGAGAGAGAAAAAAATTAGAACAGGAAATTGAGGAAGTGAGGGGAATTGGATTGGTGTATGAAGAGGGGGAGTTAAGACCAGCGAATATTAACTTGGAGTCAAAGAATGTAATGAATGAAGCTGTAGGACAGAGCTGGGGACACTGAACTGCTTGTAAGAATTACGAGCACGAACATACTGGTGAAGAAAACCTGAACTCTAAAAAAAATAAAAAAGAAAAAAATGAGTACGTTAAAGTTAAGAAGTCAACAAAACTAAGAGCATTAACTTTTTTGTATGAAAACTATGTAATAAAGTTAAGGACATTCAATATCAGAGAGAGGGAGGAAGAGGGGGAAGGAATAAAACTGAAGTGAGTGGACAAATATGTAATAACGGAAGGACCAAGGAAGCAAAGTTGTCACATTACATTACCGTCAAGTGTAGTGAGGCGAGTGGAGTGTTTGGCGATCAACTAGCGTAGGGGAGGACACCAAGAAGCCGCTTGAAGTGATTCATCAAATGGCAGAAAATAAGTGAGTTACACAGACTTGTAAGTGCCTGATCAAAGTTACTGTATCTGAGAGCTGTGATGGTGGTGGACTTGAGCTCTTCATGGAGGCGGCTGTTGCGTGTCGCCTCAGTCCTGTCGAATATGAGGGGATGTTCATCATGCTCGGAACCCTGGCTGGCAGTCCTTCATTTGGATAAATTGGGGATAGTTACATTTTTCTTCTTGATGCATTGTACAGCCAAGCCGATCTGCCTACACTTTTTTTCTTTGTCTCACTCCCATGTCAGGGTTGTCATTCCAGCAAAAAAAAAAAAAAAAAAAACACACACACACACTAGGCAAACATCCTCGTGCGTTCAGTGGTGAAAATATGCATAGGGAGATCGAACTGTAGTATTTTCTATAAAGAAAAAGATCTGTCTTTTCTCATCCATGAGTGAGAGTAAGACTCCCTTCCTGGAGTGACGCACCCCTCGACTCGTGACAGCCACACTCGTTTATCCCTCCTTGCATGCTATCGATATCTTCTTGACTGCAAAGGGTGTCTTCTTTTGTTTAGTCTTCTCTTAACAACGAACTAAATAATATTATTTTTTTCTACTAATGGCACAGCACTCCCGCCAGCACCGATAAGTTCCACCACCACCTGATTAAACGTATGTTGAAGCCAAGGCCAGGACCATCCTCATCCCTGCCACCTGGGAGCAGTTAAAGCGGCCACTTCGCTCATTTCTCATTTATGGTCAAGATTAAATTAATGATTCAGTATTTCATTTATAATTTCCTCCAGGAAATGACGATTTCAATTTTGGCTCAAATAGATCGTGAGATATGTACTCAGCAGAGCTGCTCACATTCGTGAGTACGGAAATAGATTTCGGTGTGGTGCCGCGTGTGATACTCGCCATTGTACGAGTACCTCTGCCCGTCACCAGTCACGGCGTCACCGTGCATTACCTCCACAAAACTAAGAGGCACCATCAGCACACGAGTCTCATCTCAAGGAGGAATCCATCATTATAGCACCATCATAACCTTTGCCCCTCGTCCATCACTGGGGGAAGAAAGACAGATCACCCAAACATCATCAGAATCATTTATCGGACTTTGGTATTCATTGGTATTCAGCATGCAGCGTGCTTTAGCCTTCCAACAGAGAGTAGGAAACACTATCAGCAATGCAAAAAACCACCTTCCACCACCACCACCACCACCACCAACAACAGCAACAATAACAACAATAACAACAACAACAACAACAACAACAACAACAACAATAACAATAACAACAACAACACGCCCACCACACATTACTAGGCCTAACAACAGCAACAAGCTCTTCCCCACCAGACCTTGGCAGTGTACAAATTGCGGACGATTAGGCGCGTCCTGCACGTTATGGTAAATCAATGCAAATGTGTCCCGTGTGCTCTTTGTAACTGCCTGGAGTGAATCTAGCGACACATCACCGACCACCTGCTGCCCATTCTCGTGTTGCAGAAAAACCTCCCTCTTAATGCCGGATACTGCCTGGCCTGCCTGAGGGAAAGGAGATATCCCTCCCTATGGTCCCCTCGTATTATGTGCAGCAAGGAGAGGGAAATCCATAGCCGCGCCAAGCATTCCCGGGACTCCTGCATACAACGCCTTTGCATAAGTTTCTCCAGCACTATATCGCCTCACAGCTTTACCAGTCACAGTCATCGCTGGTAAACATTTATTCATACACGCTCTTGTCACGCTAACCACCGCCGCCACTACCACCATTACATCTCTCCACTCTACTTAAACAACCTCTCAAGAACCAACAGGTCTGGTTTTGTTTGTTTTTTACTTTATGTTCTTTCGTGTTCCTGCCTTGCAATAGTTACCTGCATCCCTCCACACCTTTCGTCTCATCTAAGGCGCCACGTATTACAATCACGCACCCCTAAAGACAGTACCGCACCTTCTTTCTTCTTCTTCTTCTTCTTCTTCTTCTTCTTCTTCTTCTTCTTCTTCTTCTTCTTCCTCTTCTTTTCTTCTTTTCTTCTTCTTCTTCTTCTTCTTGGTAGTGTGTACATCGTTAACTCTCACCTCAGGAAAATATACGTGAACTCCGAAACCACGTCAGTGACATCCAACTGCAAGCCAACGCCACCTCTAACGACTTGTCAAAGTAGATGTGTTCTAAATATTTCTCGCAACTCATTACTTTCAAATTGGAAGGTAAAATTCAAGTTTCCAGAAATAAGAACCATCTTCTTCTTCATCTTCTTAATGTCGCTTTCGTGGAAGTGCGCAGCCATTCCATTCTCCTCTTTCAGCCCACGCCGTCGTGTTGCACCTCCGGCACTGACAAGAAAATTCAGCTTCTTTTTCCCTCCGTGTAATTTTAAGCCCCTTTCCGTAACATGAGAGAGTCCCAGAAGACAGTGTGGGTAATGCCATCTTATTCTCATTGACAATATATAACCTAATGTCAATCTCCCAACCAATGATGTTGATAACTTCATATGATGTTGATAACTTTGCGATCCGGAGGCAGATTACATAACACTACCAGAAGCTTCCCTGATCAAGAAGTCAGTATCTGCTGTCTCCTCTAAGGGGTAACAAAGGTAAATTCCACGTCTCTTACTAAATTTTATGCCATCATCTTTCTACCGATTGTTATTCAGTCCTTTGTGTCTTTCCTTTTCAACAAACAGCGATCGTATTCTCAAACTGTTCGGCGTCCTATCTCAGCTACTTCCATCGGGCTTTAATGGAAGTTACTGGTGCACTCCAGGTTGTTATGATTTTAATGGTAGCTCGGTAAAGAATCAGCATCATCAATGAGTAGAATCTGACTAATTATCTCTGTGGCCTTGGAAAACAGTCCTTATCAAACTCCAAAGAGTTTTGGTTCAGTTTTTATTCAGAATCAGTCTATATGTTCATTAATGTTAGCTGCGGTGACTTTGTTCATGTATTCACAAATCTCACTTATTTTCATCTCCAGTATTTTCCTCGCTACTGGGACGACAAAATGTCAGTCAATCAATCAACCACTACTGCGAGACTTTTATCACTTACTTCTTGCCATTCCCTTTTCATTATTTATATATGCGTGTAGATTCTCTTACCAGGTGGGAGGGCTTCTTGTGTTTTTAGTTGAGCTATTAAATTTCAGTTTTGATTATTATCATTATTAAGTTGGGTGGTGATCTTGTTAATGTTTTGTTTTACTTTCTTTGTTCATGTTTTTCAACTTTAGTTTGTTTGGTTGTTAAAATTTAAGGTAGCTGCCACCAGCCATGGGTTTATGCCAAATGCATTTACTTTTGTGTGGTATGGTAGCGATGTTCTTGTTAATTAGCCAGGGCTCAACAAGTCACTGGAAAATCCCATGACAAAGATTCATTTCATCTGATGAAAGTATCTATATAAAATAACAAAGGCCTCATATTATTTTTCTCTGAATACACAATGGTTTGCCTACTAGATTATTCTGTTGCCTTGGAGTTGTGGGATCCCTTTACTAGGAAAAGTGACAATGCTCCTAATCAGTTCATGAGAATTTTTTTTTTCTTTTTTTTATGAATAATTTACAAAAGTTAATTTGAGTGTGTTCAGAAATCAGTCCTAAACCAAGGTTACATTAAATTTCGATATTGAGCATCCAAAGTTCAGTATGGGCGTTACATTAAAATGTTATGTATCACTGGTGTAATGACTAATACATAATCGAAAGAAGATTTTACCTAACTATCCTGAGTTTTAAGTTTACATCCTGAAGTTTTTCCCCTAAAACTAACTGATAACTCGCCAGGAAATTTACATTTTCTTCTCTCTGTCACAATGGTAGCCACTCAATCAAGTTTTTTTTTTTTTTTCATTTCAGGCTCAAATGGTTATTTTCATATGAACAAAATTTTTAAATAATACAAGATTCTCGGGACAACGTGACGTACATACCTGTCACAATGGTAGTCGGCTAGCCACTGCCGTCTTCAACCTGGGGCTCGGCCTTATATATACGAGTATATATATATATATATAAATAAATAAATATATATATATATATATATATATATATATATATATATATATATATATATATATATATATATATATATATATATATATATATATATATATATATATATATATATATATATATATATATATATATATATATTGTTTTTTTTTTTTTATGTAGGAAGGACACTGGCCAAGGGCAACAAAAATCCAATAAAAAAAAATGCCCACTGAAATGCTAGTCCCATAAAAGGGTCAAAGCAGTAGTCAAAAATTGATGAATAAGTGTCTTGAAACCTCCCTCTTGAAGGAATTCAATTCATAGGAAGGTGGAAATACAGAAGCAAGCAGGGAGTTCCAGAGTTTACCAGAGTTTACCGCCTCACGTTACAAACTAGTTCTTTCCGCCATGATTAATAATGTTCTTTTTTCGAAAAATTCATAATCCTTCTCTGCTCTCAGATTGCTCTTCAACATCTTAGCTAATGGTCCCCACGTACTGCCAGACATTAACACTGTCCATTAACAAGTTTAGATCTCAAATAGTATTCTCAGAATTTTTCCATAACTACATAGACATCATTTTCTACAAGTTTCCACTTAATCTATAGCATCTTATGAGGAATTATTTTATCTGACTGGTATAACAAGCGCCGGCAACACTGCTTTTCCGGTTCTCACATATTACTGGTGTCAGCGGGAAAGACATTTTTTTCCGCGTCAAGCCAAGATCTCAATTTATATATATATATATATATATATATATATATATATATATATATATATATATATATATATATATATATATATATATATATATATATATATATATATATATATATATATATATATATATATATATATATATATATATATATATATATATATATATATAAAATTTGTCAATTTTTAGATTACGGTTCCATTTAATATCCTTCTCCTAAGTTCTTACTGATCTCAAAATTATATACAAAGTTTTATTTACGAATAAGAAAATATTTACATAGCGACGTTGTCGTTCTTTTAGGATATTCTGCCTAAATAATCTTACATGATCAGTACTGAATGATGTTAGCTTCTATTTCCCCTTTATTTTATTTTATTCTATTTATTTTTTTGTCCCATCACAATATCACCCATATGCTACCTACTGGTTCGCTATTTACTTGTCCTCAGTGACATCCATCCATCCAATGTCGCCTGGTTCACTCCGTCTTGCTCAAGGCATTGAATATTCGTCATCACGTCTTTTATACCCAGATGAATGAAAAATACTACTGGTTATGATAAGTTATCCCTTAACTTTTCTCTGTGCCGTTGCTTACCTTCATTTTGCAAGTGCTTTTATCAGCAAAACTTAATTCTGTCCTCCTTGCTCCCCGCTGCGTCTTTACCTCTCCTATCTTGTCTGATGTTATTTTTTCACATCACTTCGTTATCCTAATTGTATTCAGTCTTCGTCATTGCATCACCCTCAGATCTTTGATGCACTTCAAGGCTTTTTACCACATATCTTTCCACCACGAAATTACAGTTTTAGCACATTCCGACTCGCTCACAAAGCATAAACGATTTACTCTACGTTAGAGCGGACGCCTCACTGTGTATGGCTCCGTGCCTTCTGTGACCAGAATAAAGGGATCAGGAACAGCTTACCGCGCATACGAGACTATCACTTGTTTTTTTTATTCTTTTATTACTTTTTATCAATAGCTTTTGTTCCTTCAGATGGAAGAAAAGAGGTGATTTCAGTAACGTATATAGAAAAGTCTTATATGAAAAAAAAAAAAAAAAACTTCCAGAGCAATATGAAGGTTCCATGAAAATCACGAGACAACCCTTTTTTTCATGAACGGTTTTGGTTTCTTTTAGACGAAAGAGAAAAAAGAGATGATTCCAATAACATATACAGGAAAGGACTTAGGAAAATAGCAGTGTAACAAAGAAGTGTGAAGGTTCCATGAAAATGAGATTGTCTTTTTATTCATCTATTTATTTATTTATTTATTTATTTACTATGATCATTATTATTTTTTCTATGGATGAATTTGGTTTCTTTAAACGACATAAAGAGAGAAAATTTTAGGAAAGGAGTAAAAAAAAAAAGACGACCAATGCATTGTGAAGGTTAGATGAGAAATTAACTTGAACATTAGTGGTGTCCCCTAGGTTGTCAAGGATACGCGTAGGCTGATGTCCCAACTGTTTAAGTTAAAGTGTGTGTTTCTTTACCAAGTTTAAGGACATGATAGTGATTCCTGAATCTGGCTGTGACTGTTAAATGATCTTGTGGTGGATGTCGTGGAGGTGCAGGTGTTGCGATGGATGTGTCGGGTGACCAGAGGGAACAGAATAAGAAACGCGTGCATCAAGGGACACCGTTAAAGTTACTGAAGCTTGGAAGAAAGCGTAAGAAGATGGATTGAGATGGTGAGGCCACGTGATGAGAAAAGAAATGAAGTATGAATAATGTCAAGTAATAAGAATGTAGGTAAGTATGCGGGAGAATATAGAATGGAGAGGATGGATTATTAAAAAAACAAAACAAAAAAAGCCTCAATGAATGAGTTGTAGAAACTAATTCACATCGGTATCCCCTGTCAAGATGAAATTCAGCTGATAATACTGAGATCACCAGGATTTCTGCAGGGACAGTAGATCAGGGTGTGCTACACTTGAAAAACTAGAATGCGTAATGATTTTCCTTATTAAGCATCAGTGCTAGTTATTCATTCATAATTACTACTTGCCTAAAGTATGAGGACATTCCGAAAATTTAAAGTCCTTGGTACGAGAGCAAGTGTACATTGCGTACATTATTGAAACCGTCATTAATGAATCGACCTTGCAGACAAAGATAGCAAGAGGGAACAGAACCAGAGCGGCCTCACGCTTCATTCCTGACGGGGGAATATGAGTTGTTCAGAGATGATGACTCTCGGACACGATCTGAAGACTGTGAATGTTGCAATGATTAATGAAGAGTAAATGTGGGAGTATCGGGTCTTAACAGTATTCTGGCTTGTGGATATTTCTGTGGGTCATTCCCTTTATGATTTTTTTCTTATTTTAGTATTTTTACGTAAGACTGGTTCTGGCAATAGTCAACAAAAAGACGCAAAAAAATAAGACCCATTAAAGATGCCAGTCTCAAAAGAGAGTTGTTCAAATAGAATATGTAGACTACAGGGCATGATAATTAAATAGGCCATTTTGCATGTATGGTTTTCAGCCTAGACGACGTTTATGGTATTGTATGGGTAGTGAAAGAGTTTCATTACATTGTATAAGTGTAATATCTTCGCACATCAAGAGGCAGAAGGCAGTTATCAGGAGTGAGGGAAGGATGTCGTAGTGGCGCCTCCTTACCCCTTCTTTAAGTCCATGAAGTGCTGTGTGGCAGTGACAGGAATGTTCCCATACCCTGCCTGTTGACGTGTATGAGAGAGAGAGAGAGAGAGAGAGAGAGAGAGAGAGAGAGAGAGAGAGAGAGAGAGAGAGAGAGAGAGAGAGAGAGAGAAGGTAGATAACCCTGTTAGAGTGTAAACTTTGTCACCAAGAGAGCAGTTTAGTGGGTCTCCAGAGAAACTTTTTTCCCTACTTCTGTACGTTTTCCTCCTCCTCCTCCTCCTTTTTTTTTTCTTTCTGGTCCATCTCGTCCTCTTCTTTTTGTTCCTCCTCCTCCTCCTCCTCCTCCTCCTCCACCTCTTATCTGGTTCACTTCCATTGTGGGTTTTCCAGGCCAGATAGATTTAATTAACGATATTCTTTTTATTTTACTTCACTGCAATTAAACCATAATGGTTTAAAATTAAATTTAGAAAGTACAAGTATATCTTTTGTTGCCGCTTTGTGTGTGTGTGTGAGAGAGAGTGTGTGTGTGTGTGTGTGTGTGAGTGTGATTCACCTACGGTCATCTGTCGTCTGCTGATCACCCAACCAGCCGTTCCCCTACGGAAAGAGCTCAGAGCTCATAGTGACCGATCTTCGGGTAGGACTGAGACCAAAGGCACACCACACACCGGGACAGCGAGGTCACAACACCTCGGGTTATATCCCGTACCTACTTGCTGCAAGGTGAACAGGGGCTACACAGGCCCATTTGCCTCGCCGCGCCCGGGATTCGAACCCGGGCCTTCTTGGTTGTGAGCCGAGCGTGCTAACCACTACACTACGCGGTGTGTGTGTGTGTGTGTGTGTGTGTGTGTGTGTGTGTGTCACTTAATTTGCAGTACACAGGATCTGAGCCAGTGTCTTGTTGTCCTCACTCCCTATCTACTTCAATCCAGTTTCTTTCATGCTCGAGAGTATTCTTCTCCTCCTCAGCCTCCTCCTTTTAACTGTTCTTAACATTTGCGCTTCCATCTGGGAACCTGAATATCGTTACATCTTTTGAACATTTTTGTCTTGTATGCTCTTAAAGGTTTTGTCTTGTAGCATCCTCTAAACATTTTTCCCTGGTACATTCTTCAAACATCTTTCCTTGCTGCATCTTTTAAATACATTGTCTCGCTATATCCTTGTCTCGTAACACTCTAAACATCTTTTCTCGTTACGTCTTTTAAATATATTGACTATATCGTTTCAGTCATCTTATCTCGTAGCACACTTTACACATCTTTTCTCGTTACAAATTCTAAATATGTTCTTACATCTCCTAAACGTTTTATACCGTTATATATATATATATATATATATATATATATATATATATATATATATATATATATATATATATATATATATATATATATATATATATATATATATATATATATGCCATGTATCGTTTTATCCCTCAAACATCTTGTCTTGTCATCTCCTTTTAAACGTTGTGTCCTTCTAAGATTTGCCTTCATGTCCCCTTCTTCTTCCCTCCTCCTTAACCAGAAGACCTTCATTGTCCTCACATTCTAATCCTCTTATATATTCTAAAGTGATGGCTTATCTCCTCTTTTTTTTGTTGTAATCCACAATGTCAGTATTTTTCAATCTCTTAATGAGCAGCTATTTTATACTTGTTATTATCTTTGTCGCCGCTGCACATTCTTCAAATTGTTTGTTTATCTTTCATAATAAGGTGATCATACTTCAGCCACACACTGGTTTTGCTTTTATGATGTTCGGAACCTCGATATTCTCATTCATATGATGAAAATTAAGTGTCATTTTCTCTCCACCTACTTTGTTGTTGTAATAAATCATCTTGTACGATCACTTTATATCCCTTCCTTCCTCAGCTTACATAGTGTTCTCTCTCCCCATCAGGTTTCATTTTCACTCGTCACTAAGTATCCCTGAGACATTTGACATATTGTAGCACTAAGATCCATTTTATCAAACTTGAATCTGCATATCATTTTCAGGAAGGCTTCATGTATTCATGGGCAATTCTTACTTTCCTTAACTTTTACCATCGTCTGTATATAAACTCATCCAATTGTTGAGTCCATCTGCCATATTACTTATTCAGGAATAGGTACTTGGAGCTCATAATGTTAACTCTCGGGGGACTTCTTCCGTTCGCACAAAGATGCCTTAACTGACGTTTCTCATCCCTCGAGACATCAGGTAACGCTCCATCCACTTCAATAACCACTCGTCCTCCCCTCCGATACTTTTCAGTTTTCGAGGAAGTCTTTTAAAAGGCACCATTTCAAAAATTTTATTTTATTTCAAGGCAAGATAGATAGTCTGACTATCCTTCTCCCTATACTGATGTGTGTGTGTGTGTGTGTGTGTGTGTGTGTGTGTGTGTGTGTGTGTGTGTGTGTGTGTGTGTGTGTATTCTCCTTTATTAATTCCTTTTCCTCTCATTTTTTTTTCATTTTCTCTCTCTCTCTCTCTCTCTCTCTCTCTCTCTCTCTCTCTCTCTCTCTCTCTCTCTCTCTCTCTCTCTCTCTCTCTCTCTCTCTCTCTCTCTCTCTCTCTCTCTCTCTCTCTCTCTCTCTCTCTCTCTCTCTCCTGTCTTTTTTGTACAATTTATCAATGACTTTCAGCATATTTTTCAAAAAGTTCATACGATATTTTCTGAATATTTTACGTTCAGTTACACGCAACAATACATTTACTCTCAAAAAAAGTAACTTTATTAATTTTACTTGAAGTTTTCTTTCTTGTACACATTTTTTTTAAGATTTTCTTAATATAACTTGGGTGTTCGGCACATTGTTGCTCAGCTGGCGGGGGATGATGAAATGAGCTGAGCGGCGGAGAGCAGGTGGCTGCAGCAGGAGGGTCGTGGAGAAGGTGAGGTTGTCAGGTACGTACCAGTTACCTGATGAATTAATTAGCAAATAGGTAACCGAATCTAAGCTGCGAAGAGATAATGACATAAGCACAATAAGCCCAACATAAACCCATGAGATCTATTAAAGATTATCTGAGGATATGCAGAAAAACTTTTCGGCAGACTTCACGGAGTAAAGAATTGTTGCATTAATATTTCAGGTAATGTTTGGAAGAATGTAACCTTAAGAGGCTCAAATAAGCACAAAAGATGAACAAAGAACTGTAGACTTGTCGACCCTTACAACGCTGCTTAGGATAAGCTGCAGTATCTAATGTTGAAACCAAGAAGTGTAGGATACTGAAGGGGAGGGATCCTGGAAAAATATGTAATTTGTGTAGGTATTTTCAAAAAGGAAATCTGTTGTATTGCACCAGACGAAAATAGCAAAACCTTAATGCAAACATCAACCTGAAGGGAAAACGTAAACAACAACGAAAATTCTCAAAAATATGGAAGGAGATTTGTTTTTCAGTCGTGGCAGGTGTGGCGGCAGGTGTGCGGGACGGGCTGCAAGGAGCGGCAAGGGCCAGCCTACCCCTCGCTGCTCTCTGCGCTGCAGCCTTGTTGAATTGTGCAGGTTGTTGTCGGGAGCGATCAGGCTGTTGTTGTTGTTGATGTTGTTCTTGTTTTTGTTTTTGTTGTTGTTCTTGTTTTTGTTGTTGTTGTTGTTGACGCTGTTGTTTTTATTGTTGCTGTTGAAGGTAGGTTGGTGACCGTAACTTTTTTTTATGACTAACTGCGGCGAAAGTGGTAGTGGTGATGTAGATTTTGATGATTTCAGTGACGATTGTGTGATGTAATAGTAGTAGTAGTAGCAGTAACAATAGTAGTAGTAGTAGTAGTAGTATTAGTAGTAGTAGTAGTAGTAGTGACAGTTATTGCGTTAACATGGGGGTTAGTGCAGTTTGCCTTGCTTCAGTTCCCCAAGGGAGCCATTTAGTAACAAACACGAGAGGCGGGGTAATCAGCAGGCTGGACTGAGCATCGCTTGCTGGAGTAAAGTCCGTGGCTTCTGTAACTATGAACATTGATCACTATACCGCTGACACGCACGAGGCGGTAGCGAATAAAGAGAATGACAAGTGTGTGTGTGTGTGTGTGTGTGTGTGTGTGTGTGTGTGTGTGTGTGTGTGTGTTTGTGGTAGTAGTAGAAGTGTGAATTAATCATTTGAACGTATCACAACACGATACTGATTTTTTTTCAAATGTAAAGACACACACACACACACACACACACACACACACACGTTTCCAGTGTCCACTGACACTTTAGTGACTCCTCCTCCTCCTTCTCCTCCTATGATCATAGGCAGCAGTAAAGAAATTAATAAATAAAGCTGATCTTCGTGGCAGTTGATTACCGGTCAACCATACGGGTACTTGGTAAAGTGGTAATATGGCGAAAACGTCGATGAATTCCGGTGTGAAAAGCTCGCGATGCATCAGAGAGGCGGTGAGTCTTGCCGGCGGTGCAGCATCGTGTCATGAGGAGAGGAGAGGCAGAGGGAGGGGAGGACGAGCGAGGAGGGAAACGTGAGGGCCGGATATGTGAGAGGTAATGGTTAAGGAGGATAGGTAACAAAGGGGAGAGGCAGGGCGGCAAATGAGAGAGGTGGAGTGAGGCTGGCAGGACAGGTGACCTGGTATCAGAGGGTGCTGGGGCAGATGATGGGAGAGGGAGGGGAGATCACACATACACACACACACACACACACACACACACACACACACACACACACACACACACACACACACACACACACACACACACACACACACACACACACACACACCATCATTGGGCTGCTCCCCAACACGGCAGATTCGATCCCTACCTGCAGACTTGAAGTGTCCCTCCCACACCGCGGCTCCGCAGCCCTCGGCCCATCGCCACAACTCTTGCCGCCTGGCTCGGTCTCCCCGGCAAGGTGTGGTGCTGGCCGGCCCGTGACGTTGACGTTGATCTAGACTTCCCACTCACCCACACCTGTTTGCTGTGGCGGCAAAGTCCTCCACAACGCACTCATCATTTATATTTTTGATGATGCTCCATAGCTGTGTTAAATTTAAGTTGGACCACTAAGTTTTATCTAATCTAACCGAAACGATTCTAACTTCATGAACTCTAATTTTACCTTTATACACACAACAAAAGTAGC
This sequence comes from Scylla paramamosain, assembly GCF_035594125.1. Classification (NCBI taxonomy): domain Eukaryota; kingdom Metazoa; phylum Arthropoda; class Malacostraca; order Decapoda; family Portunidae; genus Scylla; species Scylla paramamosain. Next base: position 20,103,082 of record NC_087158.1, read on the forward strand.
TGAGATTGCCTATATTCGTGTTTTGCTGACAAATGACCATACCCAAGCAAGGTTATTGGTTAGACAGACTGACAGATGCAAATGGCTGAGGTATAGGAGTATTTGCTAAATGGGTTGGCCACTGCCAATGTGGGTGACATCAGCAAAAGCTTGTCCACACCAGGAAATATTGTTTGGAAACGTGTTTGCGAACAGTTTCTCGGAAACTGTTTGCAAACAATTCGCAGACTTTGCAAACATTGCTTCCAGACATTGTTTCCTGGAGTGGACAGTCCTTAATGCACGTCCTCCACGCCCCAGCCTAGCCACTCCACGCCACCACCTCCATGTCACACCCGCCTTTTCCTGGTGTAGTGCCACGCTCCCCGGGGCCTGCCGATTAGGACCTGGATTGGAAGAGCTGCGCCTCTACTCAGGTCAGCGCCTCCCGCCCCCAGTTCCTCCCCATACCCTGACCCCCTCCTCTCCGCTCCCTGAATGGCGTCAGTCAAGCACCACAGCTGCGCACCACACCCCATCCCTCCCCCCATCTCCCCATCCACCAATACAGCCGCCATAAATAACAGGTACAGGCCTTGTAAACAATCTAATCGTGCCGGGAAATTAGCTAACAAATCATAAATTACTTTGTTTATTACCACAAATTGTGAATTCGTTAAAAAATATTCTCATTTTTGTGGTTCCATGTCCATCAGCAGGTTGTGAGTTGTTACTATTAAATTATGACAATGATGATTGTAGTAGTACTACCGTAATAGTAGGCTCAAAATGATAATAATTATTATTATGATGATGATAATAATGAGAATGATAAGAATGATGATAATAATAGTAATAATAATAATAAGAAGAAGAAGAAGAAGAAGAAGAAGAAGAAGAAGAAGAAGAAGAAGAAGAAGAATGTTAACAAGAACAAGAGTAATGATATTGATATTGCTTTTATCATCATTATTTTTGCTTCCTATTATTATTATTATTATTATTATCATTATTATTATTATCATGTTGTTATTATTATTATTATTATTATTATTATTATTATTATTATTATTATTATTATTATTATTATTATTATTATCATTATTATTATTATTATTGGAGGAGGTGAGAAGAAACACAGGTGTTGGGAGGTGAGTTTATTCCCAAGCAGTTTCGCACAAGGCTTCTTCACGGGAACTGAGTTCCCGTGAAGAAGCCTTGTGCGAAACTGCTTGGGAATAAACTCACCTCCCAACACCTATGTTTCTTCTCACCTCCTCCTCCAACTTGTCCGAATGTCTGAATAATAATAATAATAATAATAATAATAATAATAATAATAATAATAATAATAATAATGATAATAATAATAATAATTTTGTTATTATTATCTGCTCTCTCCTCCTCACTGTTGCCGTCATTCAAGAACACACACTACAGTCTCTTCCGTGCCTACTAATTTTTTTATGTGAAGCCTTCCTCAAGTAAAGATATATTACATCATAAATCTCGTCTTTATTCACCGTCTTAACCACCCTCCTAAAAAAAAAAAAAATTAATGAATAAGAAAATGCCAGGCACGATTTTTCCTTTTTATGAAACCATGCTGGAAGCCAATATTAATGTCTGTTTTACTGTTCACTTTTTTTTCTGATTTCAAACGAATGGGACCATGCAGTATATTTCCTTCTGTCCGTCCCTCTTCTTATATTTTAGAAAAACGTTGGCCTTTCTCCATAAATTAGACATGACACCTTTTCTTTTTGAATTTTTAAATAATTTCGTCAAGGCCCGGCTAACTCCATCCCTTCACTTCTTCTGTATGTTCAAAAATAAGGACAGATTAGTGCGAAATGCTCTGTTATCTATTAGAGATATCCAGTTCTATGAAATGAAAATGTCAACAATTTTCGTTCCAGAAACCTCGGACACGAGTATTCAGATGAATAGCAGCATTATAGCAAAATAACAGAGCAAGTAATTGAGGAACAAGTAATTAAGAAAGAGAAAAGAGAGGCAGCGTGAAGTGATTTTGATAAGTGTGGCGAGAACACCAGCTTTGTCAGCTTGCTACTCGTAGGATTCACGCTTGCACCAGTTGTGCATCAACTATCGAGGTGCTGTGCGGCAGCCAGCAGAGGAAAAATGGACATATAACAAAGGAAGCAATTTGATAGGAAGAAAAATTTAATTTAAAATCGTGCATTGAAAGAAATAAAATGAAATTCCCAACATAAAAATAGGATCCTTGAAAAAAATTTCACTTTTGCCGTGCGGTCGCACGTTTCCTCACATTCAGTATTTACGTATGCGTTTTTCTTTCTCGGGCTGCGGTGGAGCATGGCCGGGAAGCAGGGACGGGTTACTTTTAATTATATATTTACATTCCAAGAAATTTTCAACATTACTCAATCATTTTCTTAGTTTATTGTAGATGTAGCATATTGATGTAAGCGACAGATATCTGATGTATGGTACGTGCATCAACACATTCATATCAACACTCACATATACAAAATTACATATACGCTTACGTGAACCTATTGCTACATACTTACGTACATAAATCTACGTATGTATATAATAACCTTTATTTATGTATATTTTATAAATGACATTAAACTTACTAAATTAAATACTACATACATAACAATAATACAGCTAGGTCTTAATAATTGCATAAGAGGCTTATACCGACAGCCTCAAATTGCTTCAGGCTCAGGGCAGCACCAAAGCGTCCCCTCCCCAGCCCTTCACGACCACGCCCGCCTACCCATCTTCGTCTCACGCCCCACACCCTCAGGGACTCCTAGGCCTAAGTCCGTCTTTTCCATCTAGGTACTACCTCTTTATTATTATTATTATTATTACTACTACTACTACTACTACTACTACTACTGCTGCTGCATCTACTACTACTATTACTACTACTACTACTACTGCTACTACTACTACTACTACTACTACTACTACTACTACTACTACTACTACTGCTACTACTGATGTATTTACGAAAGTGACGTCTCAGGAGAAAACACATACACACACACCACTCTCTCTCTCTCTCTCTCTCTCTCTCTCTCTCTCTCTCTCTCTCTCTCTCTCTCTCTCTCTCTCTCTCTCTCTCTCTCTCTCTCTCTCTCTCTCTGAACCCCTGGACCTGTGATTAATAACAGTAATGATGATAATGATAATAATAGTAGCAGTAGTAGTAGTAGTAGTAGTAGTAGTAGTAGTAGTAATAGTAGTAGTAGTAGTAGTAGTAGTAGTAAACAATGGCAGTCGGAGTGGTAGGCTGAAGAGAGACAACAATAAAACAGTTTGGTAATAGTCTTTCGCGAGTGGTGTCTGCCCAGCAATATTACGCGTGCATTCCGCTCAGCTCCTGGTCTCAACGGGAGGCTTCATCATCGCCATCAGGAGGCATAGCATAACATCTTCCGCTTCATTATTATCGTGGTCGTATTCGGTGTCTTCTGTGTCGTTGTGTATATCATTATGTTTACTGTTGATTTAGCTGTATAGAAGAGAACATGGAACTGCATAGAGGAGAATATACTTGCAGCAGTACCTTCACCATCACTGACAAGAATAACAAGCATTAACACATTTTTTGATGGTAGTAATAGCAATAGCAACAGTAGGAGCAGTAGTGGCAGTGATGGTGGTAGTTTTGGTGGTGACGATGAAGGTAGCAGTAGCAGTAGTAGTAAAACTATCAACAACAACAACAATAAGAGTAACAAATACTAATAATAATAACAGTAGCATCAACACTAATAAAAAAAAATGTTGTAAAAGAGGCATCAAGTCAGCGTTGCCATCCTTGCGAGTCAGAAGTGCATGTAATGGGCGGCGCACGCTCGTCAAGTGGGCGAACAAGTGCCGGTTTTAAGTTGTAGCTGCGGCCGCGACACCCGAGCACCGAGGGAGAAAAAAGAAAAAAAAAAAGACTAGGGAGCGAACAGAGGCACGCCGT
>NC_087158.1:20109539-20164539 GCF_035594125.1 Scylla paramamosain
AGAGAGAGAGAGAGAGAGAGAGAGAGAGAGAGAGAGAGAGAGAGAGAGAGAGAGAGAGAGAGAGAGAGAGAGAGAGAGAGAGAGAGAGAATCACTCTTCATCAAAGCCACTTACTCTACACAACCTTCAAAAGGCCTTGGGAACACACCTGACCTTGCTCTTCCTTCCCACTTCACCTTATTCCCTCCATCCTCGCATCCCTGTCTTTCCTCTCCCTCGCCTCCTCTTCTTCATGTATCTCCCTCAGCTTCAAAATATTCTTCTCTTCATTAATCTTTTCTCTCATCCCTCGCTGTATGCTTCTCACCGCTAATCCCTGGCAGCCTTTCCCCCCTTCAGCCTCACCATCATAATATTACCTGTTCATATCCTCTTCCTCTTGCATACCTTCTCCTGGATGATAGCCTATTTGCTTACCCTCCCCCCCCCTCACTTCTTCCTTCCCCCTACGTTCCTTTTTCCCAAAGTTATCCCGGCATCCCCTCCTCTTCCCTTCCTCCCTTTCATACCTTACTCTAGTGATCTCTTAGTGGTGCCTGCCTTTTCTCCCTCGCTTCCATGTATATCTTCCTCCATTAGCCTCGTATTGCCTTCCTTTTTTTCCCCAGTTTTGTTCATTCCACCTCGCTATTTTGAGAGGAAATGAGTTATTTTATACATTTTGTGACGATCTCCCTAAGCCCCTCTGCTTCTTCTCTCATCTATTCTACACTAACAGGGAAGGAGTCCTAAACACTTTGTAACTCTTCTAAGTCCTTTCTCTGATTCCTTTCTTCTCTGTGCTACAAGAAGAGGGAGTCATTCTTCATACTCTTAAGAATGTTCTAAGTTTCTTCTAGATCACCAGTTTCTTTCTTTCTCTGTGCTACACTAAGGGAGGAAATTATCTTAAGCATTCACTAACTAGGTAGTCATTCTAAAAATTCTCTAAACATCCTCAAAGTTTCCATCTGTTCGTCTAGGATCAGTCAGTAACTCTCAGACTTAATGCCTTGTTCCATATTCTTGATTAAAGTTTGGGTAAATAAAGAAAAAAAGTTAAAAAGATTCAAACTTAAATGAAGTCATGTCCTTCCGTCCTCACTGTGTGATTTTTTTTTCTTTTTGTTGTTGTTGTTGTTGTTGTTATTGCTGTGTTGTTGCTCATCATCACCATTTTCTTCATTATCATTTTGTTGTTGGTGTTATTGTGGTTTTTCTCTTCTCTTCTTCTTCTTCTTCTTCTTCTTCTTCTTCTTCTTCCTCTTCTCTTCTTCTTCTTCTTCTTCTTCTTCTTTCTTCTTCTCTTCTTCTTCTTCTTCTTTTTCTTCTTTTTCTTCTTCTTCTTCTTCTTCTTCGTCTTCTTCTTCTTCTTCTTCTTCTTCTTCTTGCTCCTCCTTCTGCCCACCTTCCTGCTCTTCTTACCTTTTCCTCTCCTTTAAATCCTCAAAGCTGTAAAATGTATCACGGAAACCTTGCACTTATCTCCTTAAGCTTATGTCTTCTTCAGTGGCCCAAAGTGCAATTGTTCCTTAAGCTGACAAAACTTCACCCACTAGTCCATTTAACTCTCCTACATCGCTGCTGGAACGTAACCATTAAACACCATTAAGCGGACCACGCCTGAAAATACCTTCCTTTAAACACAAAAGAAAGAAAGAAAAAGAACCCACAAAGCCTATAGACATTTCTCCGCCTGTCTGCCATTAAGCAAAAGTGTAAATTTGATTCCCCTTTCATCATCCTCATCACCACAATCATTTTCCTCCCTCATCACCATCATTAACAGCTCCTTCTTACGAGTCGATGAGGAGGCGAGCTTAGGAAGGGCAGCAGAGAAGGAAAGAAATAAGTGAATGGAGGGGTGGATGAAAGGAGAAGGGAGAGAAAGGAGTAGCTGAAAGGGACGGGCTATTTGTCTCCCACCATTCCAAGTTCCTCGTTCTCCGTGACTCAATTATCAAACTTTACCTTCCCTACGTCCACAATGGGAGAGGTTAGGTTAAAGAGGAGGAGGAGGAAGGAAGCAAGGTAAAAAGAGACACCATGAAGCGAAAATAAAGAACTTGCCTTTTGTTCAACACCTCCAATCTTTTATTTGTCTCCCTATAGGTAAACACGAAAGAAAGAGAAAATAAAAGGAAAAAAAAGATGTAGTAAGGGAGGAAGGAGAGGGAAGAAGAGGGCCGGCGGAGGAGAATAAAGACGTTCTTTCTTCTGTGTTATTTTCCTTCGTCACTTTACAATTGTTTACTTCGCCCTGTCACCCCATTTCTCTTCTTGACTGACATTGCTTTCCTCCTCCTCCTCCTCCTCCTCCTCCTCCTCCTCCTCCTCCTTTCATTTCTTCTTCACTTTCACAAAATTTATGGTATTCGGTTCAATATGTTTCGTTACGTAGAAGTTTTCTCCCACACCCACAGCAATCTTGAAAAACCCAGTCACTCTCTCTCTCTCTCTCTCTCTCTCTCTCTCTCTCTCTCTCTCTCTCTCTCTCTCTCTCTCTCTCTCTCTCTCTCTCTCTCTCTCTCTCTCTCTCTCTCGACCTGTTGCCTTCATGATTCACCTCCACCTTTTTTTTTTCACAACTTTGATTTTCTCTTTTTCAGGTGAGTGAGAGGCCGAGCTGGAGGAAAGCGAGCTGTGAGTGTTGTCATTTGTTATATTTGTTAGACACGGATCCAATGAGAGTCTGCACGAATTGTGGAGGTGGAGAAGGAGGGGGCGGAGAAAGAAAGAATAAAGAAAGAGGAGGAGGAGGAGGAGGAGGGTGAATAAAAAAGTAGAGGAGGAGGAAGAGAGACTAAGAGAGTAAGCGGAACAGCAGGAGAGGGAAAAAGAAAAAGAGAAGGAGGAGGAGGGAGAAGAAGAAAAAGGCGGAGGAGGAGGTGAAAGTGGAGAACGAAAAGAAAAGGGGAGGAGAACAAGAAAGAAGTGGAGGAGAAAGATGAATTGGAGAAGGAGGAGGAAGAAGAAGACGGAGAAAAAGAAGAGAAGAGGAGGAAGAGGAGGGAGAAGAAAAAAAGATAAAGGAGGAGAAGGAGGAGGAGGCGAGGCGAGAAAAAAAGAAAATGAAGATGAATAGGAAGAGGACTAGATGAAAATTTTCTTCGTTTTAAAATTAATGGAAGCTCACCTGAAATTAGAAGCACAATTATACTCATATACCCTGAGACTTACAGCTTCCTGCAGGGGCGTAAAATGCAAAAATATCTGCAATCGGGTTTCCAAGAATAGAGAGAGAGAGAGAGAGAGAGAGAGAGAGAGAGAGAGAGAGAGAGAGAGAGAGAGAATCGCCACTGCTGTATTCTTTTCAGAGGAGCTCGTGATGAAGATAAAAATACATTAACCCAAGACAAGATTATCTCGTATTCTTGTGATTCCGACTATGAAGGCAATTTTGTCGTGCCTTTTTTTTCGTCGCTGCACGCAAAAAAGGAAAAAAAATTAAAGTAAAGGTCACTGAAGTATTGTCTCTGTGTTTGCTTCTAAAAACTGACACAAAGACGTGATGTTATGCTGCCTCATTTTGGGAATTTAATTGGAGATCGTTGACGGGGAGGAGGACGCGTGAGCTGAGATGACGCACGGCACACAGCAGACAACCCAGGTGATGAACAGGTGAACGGATGTGGAGAGAGTCAATTAATTAAGGAGGAAATGATGAAGCTTCTACCTGACGCTGCTTAATATTGCGGTGAGAGAGAGAGAGAGAGAGAGAGAGAGAGAGAGAGAGAGAGAGAGAGAGAGAGAGAGAGAGAGAGAGAGAGAGAGAGAGAGAGAGAGAGAGAGAGACGTGCACGGTGCTATATAAAGGTCAGGGGAGAAGATATGGACCGCTCTGATTGCTACATTTACGTCAAGAAGAGAGATTTATCGGACATGTAAGGGGTTGACGGCCACGTGTGTGCGAGTCAAGTCCGTATGGTCATATTGCACGGCGGGACTTCAGCGATCCACGTGAAGCAGCTGAAATAGAAAAAATGGAAATAGAAAAGTAAAGAGAGAGGAAGCCCTGCGGAGTGTGGTGGCCTTGCCCTTCGTTACTGCACTTCATTCGCCTTTGTTCTTTTGCAGCAGCGAGCGAGGATGGAATGGCGCGGCCCGCAACCCTTGTGACCATAACTCTTTAGTGGCAAAGTTTTTAAACGTGTAGGGTGGCAAAATACCACCAGCTTTTTCACGTTGGTGGTCGTGGTCGTCGCTCCGCTCTTCCCGTCTGTTCATGTGTTGAGATAAGCAGGCTCACCGATTTGTGATTAATTGCGTACAGGTGAGGCGAAGGGTGAAACTTAGGTTATTCTGTGTGAGATCTAATTGTATGACAAATATAAATCTTTCTATGGTAACGTAAGCTTTGATGTACGATTAATAGTTTGCCATATATTACGAGTCAAAGGCATGTAACAGGCAGGCAAGCTAACATTTGTCAAGATGGAAATATATGTAGTCTAAAGACAAGCAATGGGACGTGTGTGTGTGTGTGTGTGTGTATGTGTGTGTGTGTGTGTGTGTGTGTGTGTTTGTAACCTCAAAGTACTCTCTCTCTCTCTCTCTCTCTCTCTCTCTCTCTCTCTCTCTCTCTCTCTCTCTCTCTCTCTCTCTCTCTCTCTCTCTCTCTCTCTCTCTCTCTCTCTCTCTCTCGGGAAACATAAGTGGATGCAATCACTTCTCATCAGGTCAGAATATATTAACACTTTTCACCACTGCACCCTTCCTGCTCGCCTTTCCCTCTCACCTGCACCTCTAACTTCCCTCACTCTGTCCCTTCACCCTTCCTTCCTTCCTTCCTTCCTTCCTTTCCTTCTTCCTTTCTTTCGTCTTGTCCTTTCTTCCCTTGCCTCCTTCATTTTGTTCCCGTATCCTTTCTTCCTTCCCTCTTTCCTTCCCTCTCGTCTTGTCTTCTCTCTTCCTCTCTTCACCACTACCATTGTCACATCCATTATCGCCAGTATCACTATCACCACCACAATTATCTCACCACCATTAACACTACTAGTTTTTCTTTCAATCTTTTGCACCATTCATTTCCAGCAGAGGATAAAGATGGATAGACTTGCCTCACATACACTGATAAGTGAATAGACAGCATTGAAAACTTTAGACTTACTCGTTAGGTAGACAAACAGACAGACAAAACGATAGGGAACAAGTTACATGGAATTAGTATAGACAGCTACACTCCGTAGAGAGACAGAAAGACATATAAGTGAATGGATAATAATGGAAAATGTATAAACAGATAAATGGATAGATAACACAGACAGGACGGATAACAAACATAGACAGACAGACAGATAGATGAATAATGGAATAGATAACATGGAAATAGGACAGTCATGCAGTGAGAGGGGTCAGTCAGCAGCCAGATAAATAGGTTGACTAAATTATAGCTTGAATGCATTGATGATCAAAGTAAAAAAAAAAAAAAACGTGCAACTGATCTCCATAATTAAATTTTGCGAGCGATTTTTTTTTCACTCTTTTTATGGCGTGTAATCATGTGCGTCACAATAATAGTAATATAGTAGTAATTAAATAGCTCTGTGCTTTATTTGACTATGCGTGGAGGCAAGGGATGGGGAAGGAAAGGGAGGGAGGGGAGGATGTAGGAAGAGGAACTAAGCGGTGTATAGTGACCTCTAATGGAAAGAGAATAATTGCAATAACAATTGACAGTCTATATAGCGATCTTTTTTTCATAATAGTACAAAGAGTGAAGTGCAGAGCAAAACCCCATAGGTTACATTACACAGAGGTAGATTAGTAATAATAGTACTAGTGATGCTGTTGTTAGTTTTCCGGGTAATAGTGTTGTGATGTAGTTGGTGGTGAAAGGTTGTCGTTGTTTGGTGGTGAGGGAAAGGTAGTGAAAAGATAGTGACTGATTGTGGGATGGTGGTGAATGAAGCATTGTGGAGTGATTAGAAGTGGAGGTTGTGGTGTATTGGTGAATAGAAGCTGCTGCCAGTGAAAATGAGTTAGTGGAGTGGTGGTGACTGGAGTAATGTGGAATGATGTTGACTGGAAGGTTGTGGAAAGATGGTGATTGGGAAGTTGTGGAGGGGTGGTAGCGAGTGGGAAGGTTTTTGATGTTTAGCGGTGAAACGGAAGTAATGAAGTGGTGTTGACTAGCTCAGGCGATGAAGTGGTGGTGGTGAAGCGATGAAGTGGTGGTGAGGTGGCCGAAACTTGATCTTAAAGTGGCATTAATCCAATTAGTGAGTGGTAAGCAGATAATAGGCAGAGGATTATATTTTTCTTGCACGTAATGGTGATAATAACACTAATCACCACCACCACCACTATCACCAGTACCACCACCAAAGGGAAGACAAAAGAAGAACAAATAGCAGCAGACTTATTGGCCACTGTGAGGCTGTTTGTAATTAACTACTTTGTTTAACATATTGTAAGAGGTGCAGGATAATAAAGTAGAAGGCTCCACCCCATCTTCAAGGATATTAACCACTACCACCACCATCACACTAAAAATGCCTACAAATCAATACTACCCCTCGCTAGTAAAGGTGAAGGCTTCCCCGCACCCACATCACTACTAAAGACCACCACTGTCACCACCACAACCATTGCAACTTAGTAACCTCCACCCTTCCTAGTAATGACGAAGGCCCCTCCCCACCAACATCACCAAGAACCACCACTACCATCACCACCTTAATGATTATAACTCAATAATCTCGTTTCTCACTGGTAAAGAAGGCTTTTCTCCATCAACAGCACAAGGAATCACCACCACCACCACCACCACCACTACCACCATCACAATATTACAACTTAGTACTTTATTTTTTTTTCCAAGTAATGAACATTGATAACAACCACCACCACCACCACAACCACAACCACGACCACAATTAACAACCCAGTAATCCCTCTCCTTACCAACACCATTAATAATCACCACCACAATCACCATCACCACCACCCACCACCACCACCCCTACCACCACAACTCAATCACCCTCACCCTCCATTCACCCACAACTCCTTAACCGTTCGCTTCTCCTCCCTGATAAACACGTTCCTTCCGTCCAATTTCCTCGCATTACAAGTGGGGCAGCGGAGGGGATTTTTCCTCTGACGTTTCCAGCAGCAGGAGCTAAAACGAGACGCCGACGACCCGCTCCTCAAGTATTCCCGGGAAGTTGTGGCAGTGAGGACGAGTTTCCTATTTCTTTCTTGGGTTATTTTCTCCTTTTTCGTCACTCTCCGCGTCTCCCTGATTGAAAGAACGAGCATAATGATGGCTCTGTAACGATGTCTGCCGCGCGCGCCTGTGTGGAGGGGATCTGTGTGTAGCGTGTGTAGTGAGAGAGAGAGAGAGAGAGAGAGAGAGAGAGAGAGAGAGAGAGAGAGAGAGAGAGAGAGAGAGAGACATAGGCAGCGTATGAATGAGTGACTCAGTGTATAAATATATAGTTTGGGGGAAAGATTATAATTACGGCATCCAGATATAGATTCAATACATGGAAATAGGATACAGAAATGTGCGGATGGAAAAATCTAATTGGATGAATATATCACGGTAATAATTAGGTTATATATCTCATTCCCCAGAGAGAGAGAGAGAGAGAGAGAGAGAGAGAGAGAGAGAGAGAGAGAGAGAGAGAGAGAGAGAGAGAGAGGTCACTACTAAATCGTCCATTACTTGGATCAATAGGCAACACAGAACAATTCCATCCCATAGCTGTCCCCTTCACCATCCCATCACAGGGCCATTAACACACACTCGCCACAGTCACCACTTCTTGCCACCTCTCACCATCATCACGCGGCAGTGCATCTCATCGCATCTTTACTTCCCTTTACTGCACCACTACCCTTCACTGTTCCTTATTACATTTTCACCATCCGTTCACATCCATTATCAACCTTCGTCACACCAACTCCACCACCTTAACCTTCACTATACTGAACTAATATTATCACCGCACATTCACTACCTCTCATCACCTCATCATCACATCATCACCATCCCTCACTGCACATTCCTAACCCTTTGAAAACTACAATGGCATCTCAGCACACATCACCATATCTCTTAGCCCCATCACCAACTTTGACATATCATTACCACCACCATCATCATCATCATATCCCTCACTCCGCTACTTCCATCCCATCGTCACACACCACCATTCCTCAGCATCCCTCACCACATCTTTTCATGACACAACAACCACTAGCATCACACAATACTTTCACCACCCTAAGCCCTCCCCCCACATCATCCACCACCACCACAACACCATCAAACCACTTACACACCCCTCACCCTATCACCAATATCCCTCACCCTGTATATACACCCCTTGACCCCCTTCCATCACCCTGACCTGTACACCCTCGCAGTCTTTACTCTCCCCCCTCGCCCACACACACCATAGCAGTGCCCCTCAGCTCTCAATCAGTTATGGTGACGCGACAGCTTCCACATTGGCGACTGTCGATAATTAGTTTTCCTGTTATTTTTTGGGGGGCGTGCGTTTAGCAGCTGCACGTGGCCGTAAAGAGCCGATTAATGTTTAGCTGAGATCATTAGGACGAGCTGGCCTTCCGCGCCTTTATTACCGCCAGTATGAGAGCGGGCCGCTGATGCCACCGACGTGTTGAAAATGACCTTACCATTCATAATCTCACCCCAGCGTGGTCTCATTTGCTCTCTCTCTCTCTCTCTCTCTCTCTCTCTCTCTCTCTCTCTCTCTCTCTCTCTCTCTCTCTCTCTCTCTCTAATAGATTTTGCTGTTGGCGGTTTTATTTTTCTATCTTTTCTCTTTTATTTATTATTTTTTTAGTCTGTTGCCTTTGATCTTATTTGTTGCTATATTTTCTCTGTCTTTTTATGTTAGCTCTCTCTCTCTCTCTCTCTCTCTCTCTCTCTCTCTCTCTCTCTCTCTCTCTCTCTCTCTCTCTCTCTCTCTCTCTCTCTCTCTCTCTCTCTCTCTCTCTCGTAACGGGGGAGTGAGTTAAGAAAGGAGGAAGGAGTGCAGGAAAGATGCAAAGGATACGGTTTCCTGGGAGCGTGAGTGAGAGCAAGAAAGAGAAGGAAAGAAAGTGGGAAAAAAGAAAGGATGGAGGAAGAAATTAGTGAATGAAGGAGTGGCGTGGTGGAAGAAAATGTGTGTGTTGAACATGCACGAACATGTACACGCAGAGAGAGGGAGAGAGAGAGAGAGAGAGAGAGAGAGAGAGAGAGAGAGAGAGAGAGAGAGAGAGAGAGGGAGGTTGCAGAAAACACATCCTGAAAAAAACAAATAAAAGAGCAAGTCATGATAAATATCGTACGAAAAAACAGTAAAGAAAAGGTAAATAGAGAGAGAGAGAGAGAGAGAGAGAGAGAGAGAGAGAGAGAGAGAGAGAGAGAGAGAGAGAGAGAGAGAGAGAGAGAGAGAGAGAGAAATACTACCCTTTGTTGACGTTCATATCGGTGCAGCCAATTCTTATGAGGCATGAGGATATGTGTGCCTCCTGTCACCCTCACTCACCCCGCCTCGCTACTCACCCACACACGTCCCCTCACCGTCCATTTACTCACCACTCATGCTGCCACGTTGCTCAACACCCGGCGCCCTCCACCACGCACCACTCAATTGTTTCGGTGGATCGAGCAAAGCAGGGGCCTAAGTGACTGCTGCCTCCCTAGAAAATCTCCAGTACTCGTCACACAGTCCTCACAAACATGGGCCTATCTTCTGAAACACTTCTGGCCGAACCCCGATTACTTTCAAAGGCTTTAGTTGAAATTATGCGTCTTTAAGGGTTTTTTTACGGTTCTAGTGACAGATTAACAAAATTCCTACATTATGGGCGTGAGAAATACTCTTATGAACCCGTTTAAGCATCATTGTGGCTGTTGAAAATAGTCGTGTAAAGAGAGTAAAGGTTTCAGAATACGGATTACAGTGTTCACCGCTCAGCATAAACCCGTATTCGGAAATGTTTTGTTTTCTTACCACGACTATTCTGGAAAACAACAGAGGTGACTAGCCGGATTCTCAAATGCGCCTATCCAGTTAATAATGTAGAAATCATTAATCTTTTACTAGAATCATGAAAACATCTAAAAATACGTGTGTAACTTTAAGTAGAGCCTTTGAATGTAGTGAAGATGCTGGGGCAGAAGTGTTTCAAAATATAGTCCATAGTCTATAGTCTTGACAGTGTCCCTCACTCGTCAGCCAGTCATCCCTACTTGCGTTTCGTCACCTCGCCAGTCACCCAACACACATTAGCATCTTTCATTTCTTATCTCATCTAATCCTTCATCTGTTCCTCCCTCGTCCCCTTTTGCTGAATACTCTCTCTCTCTCTCTCTCTCTCTCTCTCTCTCTCTCTCTCTCTCTCTCTCTCTCTCTCTCTCTCTCTCTCTCTCTCTCTCTCTCTCTCTCCGCTAACCACACGTCCCTTACCCTACAGCCGCTACATCAATCCCTTCACCTCCCTATTGACACTTCCTTCCCTCTCCCTTCCCACTCTCCACGCTTTCCCCCTCTTTCCTCCCTCCTTCCCCTTTGTTAGGTGCAATATTCCTCTTTCCCCACTCTCCTCTCTCCTCTCCTCTCCCTTTTCTCCTCTTCTCCCCTTTCCTGTTCCTTTGTCATCGTTATCGTTGTCGTCTGCGTCGTCCTTTACTTCCTCCTCTTCCTCCTCCTCCTCCTCCTCCTCCTCCTCCTCCTCCTCCTCCTCCTCCTCCTCCTCCTCCTCCTCCTCCTCCTCCTCCTCCTCCTCCTCCTCCTCCTCTTCCTCCTCCTCCTCCTCCTCCTCCTCCTCCTCGGTCTTCCACGTTCCTCCCTTGTCATTAATATTTTCAAATTAGCTTCAGACTTTCCTCCCTTTTCGGAATGATTTATATAAGCATTATAAGTAACTGTAATAACGGAGGGCTAAAACTGCATCATTTTTCATTCTTTAATTCCTCTCTCTCTCTCTCTCTCTCTCTCTCTCTCTCTCTCTCTCTCTCTCTCTCTCTCTCTCTCTCTCTCTCGCTCTCGCTCTCGCTCAGCATATATTTACTTTTTCTCGTTCTATTTTTTTTTACGATGTTTGTCTCGACGCTTCCCCACTTTATTTGTCTCCCAGTACTTTTTTTGCAACTCTCTCTCTCTCTCTCTCTCTCTCTCTCTCTCTCTCTCTCTCTCTCTCTCTCTCTCTCTCTCTCTCTCTCTCTCTCTCTCTCTCTCTCTCTCTCTCTCTCTCTCTCTCTCTCTCTCTCTCTCTCTCTCTCTCTCTCTCTCTCTCTCTCTGTCAAGACCATATGGTATTCTCGTTACGACAAAAAATTTCCTTCCCAGCTTAATAAATCTTGTCTAAGGTACTGCTCCTGTTATCATCAAGCTCCTCTTTTATCATTATTCTACCACCACCACCACCACCACCACCACCACCACTCTTATTAAAGAAAACAAGCACAATGAAAAATCAACAACCTAAACTAAGCTAACCAATTATAATATGTCCCTACTACACTTAACCAAACCAAAGCTAATGTAACCTAACTAACGAATTTCCACCAAACCAAACCGAATAAAACTCAACCTAACCTAACTAAAGTAAACATAACCTAACCTAACACAGCCCATCCCCAAGAATTCCATATGGTCCAGAATAACAGCCGTAAAGAAACGCCAATTGATAAAAAAAAAAAAAGTAACTCCACATATCACAGCGAGGTCTTTCCCTTCCGTACCTTTTCGACTCGTGTGTGTGTGTGTGTGTGTGTGTGTGTGTGTGTGTGTGTGTGTTTTTCTTATAAGTACGAGAACACAGGTGCAGTGCTCTCTCTCTCTCTCTCTCTCTCTCTCTCTCTCTCTCTCTCTCTCTCTCTCTCTCTCTCTCTCTCTCTCTCTCTCTCTCTCTCTCTCTCTCTCTCTCTCTCTCTCTCTCTCTCTCTCTCTCTCTCTCTCTCTCTCTCTCTCTCTCTCTCTCTCTCTCTCTCTCTCTCCACGCGCTGTGTTAGGTGAGAGTGGTGTTGTTGTGGCGGTGTTGTGTTGCGTGGCTGTGTGTCGTGAGCGTGACGGTGTTTTGTGTTGCACGGGTGATGTAAAGGATCTGGTGGTGTTTGCCAGCTTTTTTTCCAGAGTGGTGTGGGGCGTGTTTGTGTCGGTAGGTAGGTTTGTGTAGGTGTGTGCAAGGGTGTGTCGTTGTGTGTTGGTTTGTGTGTTTGTGGTGGTTTGCGAGCGAGTTTGTTGGTTTGTGGGTTTGTGGGTGTGTTTTTCTTGGTTAGTTTATGTTTGTTGCTTTCTGTTGGTGTGTAGGTGTGTTGGTGTTGGTATGTGTGGTGTGTTTGTTGGTTTCTGGGCGTTTTGTAATTTTTATGTGTGTGTGTGTGTGTGTGTGTTGGTTTGTGGGGTTTGTGTATGTCATGTTTTGTGTGTGTGTATATGTGATTGTGTGGGTCTGAGCTTGTTTACGCTGGTTTGTTAGTGTTTCTCTTATTTTGTGATTGGATTTGTGTGTGTTTGTATGGATTTGTGGGTGTGGTTTTGTAGTTTGTGAGTGTTTTAGTACGTGAATGTATTTGTAAGTTTGTGGCCATGTATGTTCATGTAAATCTGTCTATGTTTTTTTGTGGCTGTCAATAATAGTTGCTGTGGTGGGAAGTGTTTGTTAACAGTACTGCTATTTTGTGTGTTTGTGGCTGTAAATCTGACTTATGCTGTGACGTGTTTGACTTTTGTTGTGTGTGTGTGTGTGTGTGTGTGTGTGTGTGTGTGTGTGTGTGTGTGTGTGTGTGTGTTATGTAGGAGGGACACTGGCCAAGGGCAACAAAAATCCAATAAAAAAAAAAGGCCACTAGGATGCCAGTCCCATAACAGGGTCCAAAGGTAGTCAAAAATTAATGGATGTGTCTTGAAACCTCCCTCCTGAAGGAATTCAAGTCATAGGAAGGTGGAAATACAGAAGCAGGCAGGGAGTTCCAGAGTTTACTAGAGAAAGGGATGAATGACTGAGAATACTGGTTAACTCTTGTATTAGAGAGGTGGACAGAACAGGGGTGAGAGGAAGAAGAAAGTCTTGTGCAACGAGGCCGCAGGAGGAAGGGAGGCATGCAGTTAGCAAGATCAGAAGAGCAGTTAGCATGAAAATAGCGGTAGAAGACAGCTAGAGATGCAACATTGCGGCGATGAGAGAGAGGCTGAAGACAGCCAGTTAGAGGAGAGGAGTTGAGACGAAAAGCTTTTGATTCCACCCTGTCTAGAAGAGCGGTATGAATGGAACCCCCCAGACAAGTGAAACATACTTCATACATGGACGGATAAGGCCCTTGTACAGAGTTAACAGTTGGGGTAGTGAGAAAAACTGGTGGAGACGTCTCAGAACACCTAACTTCATTGAAGCAGTTTTAGCTAGAGATGAGATGTGAAGTTTCCAGTTCAGATTATAAGTAAAGGAGAGACTGAGGATGTTCAGTGTAGAAGGGGGGACAATTGAGTGTCATTTAAGAAGAGAGGATAGTTGTCTGGAAGGTTGTGTCGAAATGATAGATGGAGGAATTGAGTTTTTGAGGCATTCAACAATACCAAGTTTGCTCTGCCCGAATCAGAAATTTTAGAAAGATCAGAAGTCAGGCGTTCTGTAGCTTCCTGCGTGAAATGTTTACTTCCTGAAGAGTTGGACGTCTACGAAAAGACGTGGAAAAGTGCAGGGTGGTATCATCAGCGTAGGAGTGGATAGGACAAGAAGTTTTGTTTAGAAGGTCATTGATGAATAATAAGAAGAGAGTGGGTGACGGGACAGAACCCTGAGGAACACCACTGTTAATAGATGTAGAAGAACAGTGACCGTCTACCACAGCAGCAATAGAACGGTCAGAAAGGAAACTTGAGATGAAGTTACTGAGAGAAGGATAGAAGCCGTAGGAGGGCATGGAGGGCATGCCAAGGCATCGAAAACATCACTGCGAAGAATTTTAATAGTTTGCATGAAGTAGTCAGAGGGTGGAGGAGAGGGAGGAACAAGCCCTGAATCGTCCAGGGTAGAATTTTCAGCAAAGGTTTGAGCGAAGAGTTCAGCTATAGAGGTAGATGTGACAGCAGTGGTGCCATCTGGTTGAAATAAAGGAGGGAAAGAAGAAGAAGCAATGTTATTGGAGATATTTTTGGCTAGATGCCAGAAGTCAAGTGTGTGTGTGTGTGTGTGTGTGTGTGTGTGTGTGTGTGTGTGTGTGTGTGTGTGTGTGTGTGTTGCCAGCAATGTATTAGAGACTGCAATGCAAGACTACTATTCTTGGATCTGTTTGTGACTGAGTACATTACAACCTGTATTTTTTAAATTTGCTCTTTCATCACAACTATTTCCAGAGGTCACATATATATATATATATATATATATATATATATATATATATATATATATATATATATATATATATATATATATATATATATATATATATATATATATATATATATATATATATATATATATATATATATATATATATATATACATTTTTTTCATATACAAGAGGGGCACTGGGCTAGGGCTACAATTCCTTATTAAAAAAAAAAAAAAAGGCCCACTTGAGATTTCCTTCTCAGATATTTTTCCACCCACTGACGACTCTTGTTAAGTCATCTTTAACATCATACAATACGCCCTGAATAAACTTACAATAATTTCCACGAAACCTTGCTAGGAAGTTGTTGAGATTAGACTGCGAGACGTCCAAGAGTCCTGTGGCTTTATGTAGCTCCGTGCTGGTGGTTGCGTGGGGTGGTGTGAGTGCTTGTACTTTGTTTCCAGCGAGGGAGCAGCGTTTTGTGAGTGTTTTGTGTCTTTTCAAGGAACGGAGCTGGCTTAGATGTTTGTGTTTGTGGCTGGCTGGACGCTGACATTCTTGTTTTTGTGTTTGTGTGTGTGTGTGTGTGTGTGTGTGTGTGTGTGTGTGTGTGTGTGTGTGTGTGTGTGTGTGATGAGAAAAGTAGTGTTTTCTTGTGGAGTAAAATTTGGCCGGCACGTTCTGTACAGTGGAGATAAAAGGGAACGTTTTGTAATACCTTGCTCTCTCTCTCTCTCTCTCTCTCTCTCTCTCTCTCTCTCTCTCTCTCTCTCTCTCTCTCTCTCTCTCTCTCTCTCTCTCTCTCTCCTTGTCTCCTTCCGCGTGTAGAATTAAAAATAGAAAATAGAAAAATGGCATACTCTCCATATTTTTTGCACGAGTTTATAGAATCTGCGCCAGGTTAGTATTGAACGAAGACTTTAACTTTTCTCTTGAAGTTCGTAAGTTTGCTACAAGATAAGAGGCTTGGGCTGGAGGAGATGATGTAAAGAGATCAATCGCAAAGTGGTGGTACATGATTGCCAGTTGATGAGACTCAGACAGCGTGTGGGCGGCATGGAAATGATGTGCGTGTGTGGACGTGTGGTCATGTACCTGTGTTTTCCAGAGAGCTGTTTGGTTATTCTTGTGTACAACAACACGTACACCGACACGCGCGACAACACGTACACACACACACACACACACACACACACACACACACACACACACACACACACACACACACAGAGAGAGAGAGAGAGAGAGAGAGAGAGAGAAATAACACATATGTAGACATCATTGTACTATCAGCTCTAGGAAAAGTTTTCTTCCTCTCTCTCTCTCTCTCTCTCTCTCTCTCTCTCTCTCTCTCTCTCTCTCTCTCTCTCTCTCTCTCTCTCTCTCTCTCTCTCTCTCTCTCTCTCTCAGCTTACCTATCACAGACAATCTCAAGTGCCAACTAGAATCTGCTGCTGTTTGTTATTCATTTGTTATCTCTCTCTCTCTTTCTCCCATCTTGAGTGTCATACATCTTTAAAGACTCACTTCTCAACTTCCTTATAATAGTGATCCAAGGCAGCAAGTGCGACGGTAATGGAGTTAAGGCGCTTCCTGAATTGAGGTACGGCGATGTTTATCTCTTACAAGCCGCGTCGAAACCCCCGGCAATATAATGGCTGCTTATTGAAGTAATATTTTGTTTGCGCAAAGACGTAACAGGAAGAATGAGAGAATGGCTTGTGCGTCTGTGTGTATGTGTCTTGTGTATTTATGTGTGTGTGTGTGTGTGTGTGTGTGTGTGTGTGTGTGTGTGTGTGTGTGTGTGTTGGGCTCAGAAGGGAGTGACGGTGGCGATGGAAGTAAAGTAAACACAACCAAGTGACTTACTCGTACCTCCATCTCTTCACACCTGTCTGCTTCCACCTCAGCTCCCCTTCCTTCCTCCACCACGAACTCTTCTTTTGACACAAATCCTCTTCTCCTTCCCCTTCCTCGCATCCTGTGTTCTCTTGCTTCCGAATCCCTTGCTTTCTTGTTCCCCGTCGTTTCTTGGCCCACACACTCTTTTCGCTCTAACATAAGGTTTCAAGACACTTTTCCTCATTTTTAGGATAATTCTTTTGACTTCTCTTTGGCAATTGGTAACTTCAGATAGCCTTTTTTCCAGCCTTTTATTGCCCTAGGCCAGAATTTCTATTAGATAAAAGAATGAAGATTAAAGGAGATATTTGACTGGTCACTCCTTTTAGAACTGTAAATGAAAAATCGCACTACTCACTAATAAACACGTTGGGGTGGTGGTTCCTCGCGGTTTGAGTCGGAAATGTTTACGTGACAGTCTGCTGTTGAATATATAGGCAAGGTCATATGAATTAATCTCAGCACACACAGATTACATCCACACACAGATTACATCCACACACTAGCACCTCGGCACACGCTGTTCACTCGCACATTCACTCCCTACACCCACACTTACACGTCTCTCTAACACACACGCCGGAAGCGCCGCACACGCAACACTTAGCTATTCCGGGTGTTGTAAGTGAATTTGCCAGGACCACCACCCACCATTGGAGATGTGGTAATATCCATCAAGTATTCATGTATGCCAACCTCCAGGCCGCTGAATAATGTTCTCCTCCTTGCACATGCCTTCACTGGTGCTTGGCGAGGTGTATGGAGTGATAGTTGTTTGTATGTGTGTCTAAGTGTGTGTGTAGCGTGGTGAGTGGGTAGGTGTACAGATGTGTGAGTGAATGGGTGTGGATGTGTGGGTGTGTGGGTGAATAGAGGGATGGGTAGGTCAGTTTGTGTTGAAGCAAAGAGGGAGGGAGGAAAGGGAAAGAGGAGTGGAGAGAGTAAGAGGATGAAAGACTAACTAGGTCTCATCTAACTAGGTTTACCCGTAAGTAAATTTTGGCTCACACTCAGATTACTGCTAAGAGGGTTATGCACCTGTGTACCAGAGATCTTGGTTTTTAAGTTGTATTGTTATTATTGTTATTTTAGTAGTAGTAGTAGTAGTAGTAGTAGTAGTAGTAGTAGTAGTAGTAGTAGTAGTTGTTGTTGTTGTTGTTGCTGTTGTTGTTGTTGTTGTTGTTGTTGTTATAGTGGTAGCAGTAATCTTTGTTGTTGTCGCTAGGTTCGTGCTGCTAGTAAACATTAAAAAACACAAAAAAAGATCAACAACAAAAAAATAAAGAAAAAAAAAGACACTATCTACAAGGGTAAAAACACTTTCCAGACAACAAGTTCATGCCTAACGATGCTTGAAGACGCGTGTTATGAGCCCCGTAATGAACGCCGACGATGCAAACTCTGATGACGATGGTGATGGTGGTGGCGGTGGTGGTGATGAGGCTAGCGGCGGGAATAAGATCATAGAGGCAAAGCTTTAATAACCTGACCAGGGTGAAAGATGATGGGTTTAGAGGACACTGTCTCGCTCCCTCACTCCCATTATCTACCTTCTCTTCTCTGGTTTCTCACACACGTCCTTCCCTTTCTCTTCTTTTCTCTTCTATTTTCTGGTCTAACTTGCTCTGCTAATTAATTGATGCTGCATTTTCCTCCTCCTCCCCCTCCTCCATAACAACGATCAATTTATGTTTTTAATGAGTGTTGTTCAGCTTTTTTTTTTTTTACCTGGCGAAGGGAACACCGTGGAGTTTTAATTTCGAGTGATACGAAACCCAACCCAATCAATGTACAAGTGGTTAAAACAGCTAATAAATCAACAGGATTCACTGGTAAAACCTTTAAATACGTTGATGTTACGAGAGCAAGCAAGGTAGACGTATGATTGGTAACGAGAGGGTTATGATCAAAGAGCTCATCAAAAAAGATAAATTTCTGGGAATTCTTGTTGAGATATTTATGAATTGAGGAATATTTGAATAGTTAATATCTGTGGTCATGATAGTTAACTCTCCCGATTATCTGAGTGGGCTTTTTTTTAGTAATGTAATGTGCACTGTGAGTATTGCTTTTGTATTCAGTCTAGCACCTCAGGCAGCGTTACAGTATTACACTTGTCGGTACAGAAGCTAATGTCTCTACAGTAATGATTTGCTTCTTAACTCTTTCACTACGAAAGTGGTTAGTGATTAAGGAGAGATGTGGCAAATAGTAGTCTTATCAGTCTTGTATTTCTTAGTCTAAAATATGTTGTTCACGTTAATAAGACAATGTATACAGGAAAGAAATTTAACTTTTTTTTTCTGGTGGAGGAGGAGAGTGACTGCAGTTCAGCAAGATATCTTTCTCATATTTGTGCCTCTGGTCAGCCTTATCCACACTCAAAGGAAAAGTCCTCGACTGGCTGTTTGAAAAAAAGTCTGAATGTTGACATCAAATACCTTGCGGTTTCTTTTTCTTTTCTTTTCATCTGTATGTTTCCTTTCCCTTCGTATCTCTCTCCACTATTTTTCCCTTCTCCTCCTTCTCCTCCTCCTCCTCCTCCTCCTCCTCCTCCTCCTCCTCCTCCTCCTCCTCCTCCTCCTCCTCCTCCTCCTCCTCCTCTCTCGGGCCTTCAGTTTTCATCTTTCCGCCTTCCCTCACCAGAGCACCTGAGCTTCTTCCTGTTTTCCCCCTTCTTCCAACTTCTCCCTCATCCCTACCTTCCCTGTCTGTCTCCTCAATCCACGACACTCATGAGAACCGCTACCTCCTCACCACACACACACACACACACACACACACACACTTTCTCTCTCTCTCTCTCTCTCTCTCTCTCTCTCTCTCTCTCTCTCTCTCTCTCTCTCTCTCTCTCTCTCTCTCTCTCTCTCTCTCTCTCTCTCTCTCTCTCTCACACACACACACACACACACACACACACACACACACACACACACACACACACACACAATTGTAAAAAAGTTTTCCAGGCAGTCAACTGTAATACAGGAACTCAGCACACCGTGAAGAGATTCCACCTACCCAACCTTGCTTTAGTTGTCCCGCCCCTCCCGCTCTTCACGGCAGCCTGTCTACCCCGCCTTACCTACCCAATCTTGCTTTAGTTACCCACTCTTCACACCCTCCCGCCTGCCCCGCCCTGCCCCTCCTGGACAAACTTCGAACCGCCCCCTTCCAGGCCTGTCAAACTACGCCCATCTGTCAATAAGCAGCACCCATCCCCCGCCCACCTTACTACCTTCTCCCTCTCCGTTTCCACACGTCCTTCTCTATTTCTTGTGTTCACCTGCACCCAGATGACCCCTGCCTTATTTTTCATAGAAGTAGTAGTAGTGGTAGTAGTAGTAGTAGTAGTAGTGATGACGGTGATTGTGGTAGTGGTAGTAGTAGTAGTAGTAGTAGTTTGTAGTAGTGGTAGTACTAGTAGTAGTAGTAGTAGTAGTAGTAGTAGTAGTAGTAGTAGTAGTAGTAGTAGAAGTAGCACTAGTAGTAGTAGAATTTTTAGTGTTATCTTTTATGCTGTGTTAAAGAAAAAGGACCGTGCTTTCTGAGGCTCTCCTGAATGCAGAAGAGGACAGGGAGGCTGAGATTACTGCAGCACAAATGGAGCAAGGAATTAATGTGTTAGGAGAGTTAAATGAGGCTTTCATCACGCAGGAGGCGGTGCAGGAGGCAACGAAGGGTATGAAAGCAGGGAAAGCTGGTGGTCTGGTTGGCTGTGCGGTGGGATGTTTGAGCAGTGACTCAGCGACTATTGTGAAGCGGCTGGTGGGATTGCCTTATGCACGAGTATGTTTCATGAGCACTTTGTTAGCGAGTGACTGGCCAGGTGGGTGTGTGTTAATGCTGATAATTAAAACTTCAGTTCACCCCACTAGTAATACAGTATTGTCACTATTGCTACTGTTTTTATTATTATTATTATTATTATTATTATTATTATTATTATTATTATTATTATTATTATTATCATTATTATTATTATCATTATTATTATTATTACTACTATCATCGTCACCATCATCATCATCATCATCATCATCATCATCATTATCACAGTTATCATCGTTATAATTATTTCTTTAATAGCACTGGTAGTAGTAGTAGTAGTAGTAGTAGTAGTGGTATTTATTGTTGTTGTTGTTGTTGTTGTTGTTGTTGTTGTTGTTGTTGTTGTTGTTGTTGTTGTTGTTGTTGTTGTTGTTGCTGCTGCTGCTGCTGCTGCTGCTGCTGCTGCTGCTGCTGCTGCTGCTGTTGTTTTGTCGTAATAACTTTAATGGTGGAATAAATGTAATTCAGTTCTGTCTAGTTGATTGAATTTAGTGTGTGATTTACATTGATTGGATGAGTTGCAAAATGACATTAAAGTATCACTGGGCACAAAGCCACCGCAAGTAATCACATCACTAAATTAGACATAAATTGTGACATTTAGTAGTGAATTTCTTGTTAAAAACAAAAGGAAAACATCATGAAGCTCAATTAACCTCAATAAAACAGATATGGAAAAGTTGTTTGCATACATTTTTTGTATGTTTTCATAAATGCTTTGAACAAAGTTATAATTCATAGGAACTGTGAATCTGATTAACTGAAGGAAACTAAATGCTGTGAAGCTTTAAAATCTTTCTGAATCTTGCCTTTAATGTAAGAATATACAGGTAGCACATCCTCTTTTGTAATAAGTAAATATATATGTGGAAAAGTACGTAAATAAACACAAGTATCACATGCTACTCACTCTCACGACAGCCTGGCAACACTCGGAGGTGGAGTAACAATTTTCCCACGGGGTTCCCTGCACGTCTTGGAACGATGAATGAAAGGCTCGGTAAGGCCTGACTTGGATCATCCTCTGCTCTATGAAGACGTGTGTGTGTGTGTGTGTGTGTGTGTGTGTGTGTGTGTGTGTGTGTGTGTGTGTGTGTGTGTGTGATCTATTTTTTCGCCCTTGGCTGGCCTGCCTCCCTGCACGCACTCAGCGCTTTTACGATTGGCGAGCTGCTGACCGTGCACCAAAATGTTTAGTCTTCTTAAGTCATGGAACTCTCACGACTCCAAAATGTTGGCACAAAGGTGCACATGCAAGAATGGAGTGAGAAAGAAACACTTCCGACAATAAGATAAAAAAAAAATCATGCCTTAAGGACATAACTTTGCCTTGTGGATTATGACAAAAAAAAAAATATGCCAAACAAAAATAGACTCGTCTTGTTATTCCGCAGAGAGAGAGAGAGAGAGAGAGAGAGAGAGAGAGAGAGAGAGAGAGAGAGAGAGAGAGAGAGAGAGAGAGAGAGAGAGAGAGAGAGAGAGAGAGAGAGAGTCGTGTTATCACCTTTACTTCTCAATAACAGGGACGTCGTTTCTCTTCATTAATAGACAGGAAATATTGGTCGAGGCCTTGGCACTTAACTCATTTCCTCGCCTGATTACATTAAGCTCGGGGTGCTGTGGTGCTTGATAATTACTTTGTGCACTCCAGCCTGCATTTGATTCAGGTTCCTTCTCGTCTTCGAGAATAATACACTGTAACAGTTCCTTCCTGATAATGAAATGGTTAGCACCCAATACCTTCACTTATTAATTGAATACTGCAAGAGCTTTTCTTTCCCCGTAACTCCTTTTCCTTGTATATCTTCCTATAACACCTCGCTTTCCTTAACGGTCTGCCCATTATCAACATAGTGAATTAAAGTGGTTAGCTCAGTCAATAGCTTTACTCATATCGAATATTGCAACAGCTGTCTGCCTCACCCTATCCCATTATATATTCTTGAATCGACAGTGCTCATGTTCAAAACTATGAGACACAGCCAAGCCTTGAGAAGTGCATTGTGTTAGACTGTTGTGTGAAATATTTGTATAGTTGTCATGAGTGTCCTGGAAGAGCTCGAGTAACAAACGGAGCTGCAGGGATGGTAGATTTCTCGTAACAACAGACGAAGTTAGTTTGTGGATTAGATCACATAAATAGAAAATATCAGATAATATTAGTTTAAGATTTTGTTGTTTTGACTGTATCTCTTACTTTCGAATATTTAACACTGAGCATATCAGTAAAATTGTCTATCTGTCTATATGCTAGGCCAGCAATCTTACACGGGGTGGCGCAGACAAAGCACCACACATGCACACACACACACACACACACACACACACACACACACACACACACACACACACACACACACACACACACACACACACATCATTCACACTTAGCCTCGTCAGCCCTTGGTGGAGAGGGATAAATAACAAGATAGTGAAAACAATCAAAACACAAGAACACTTTTGAGACAAATGCGGCAAGATTATCCAGAAACACTTGTTAAGTCTTGAAAGCGTCTCGTGTGCTTTCTTTTTGTGATTCTGATAAAGAGTTGAGCCGCAGCGTAATCTTTTAAGAAGTGGGACAAATCAGATTCAGTCTCCAGGACACACGCCAAACTTGCGGAGATCTTGTCTTGTCAAACGTCTTGATCTTACTTTGTGTTACTGGCGGACTTGTGTTGCTTATCGGCAGTCACTTTGCAAGTTTGGTTTCTCTGCTATATAAATGATGCTGTTATTGTTGTTATTTTTGTTGTTGTGATAGTATGATTAATAGTAGTATTGAGGTGGAGGAGAAGGAGATGGAGAAGGAGGAGGAAGAGAAAGAGGAGAAAGAAGATGGGGAACAGGGGGAGGAGAAGTTCAGTTGTAGTAGTAATAATAGTAGTAGTAACAGTAGCAATAGCAGTACTGGCAGTGATGGTACTAATAGTAATGATAGTAAATAACAGCATAACCCCATCAGGCCAGACAACGAGGCCCTACACAGTCTCGTCAGTGGTATACACGAGGCGGTGGCACCATAACATAGCCTTGGTTACACAAGAGCGGTTCCCTTACCGTCAAATAACTATCGGACGATGCTCGAATGTCCAGCCCTTGCTTCACGCTCCGCCGCCGCCACCATTGAGCCAAGATCCCCGTGGCAGGAGTAGTAACAACAGTGGTGGTGGTGGTAGTGATGGTCCCTTGTGACATCAATGGCAGCAACAACAGCAGCATCTCAACATCCTTTCCATAAATCCGCGGGACACTCGCCGCGCCACGTTCAGGCCAGGCCGAAGCACCGCCTCCCCTATAAAAGGACGCAGCCAATTCGTGGACAGTAGTGACTTTGTGTTTATTATTGCATCGACCCATCGGAAAGAGCCAGCAAATATCCGCCGCCACGCGCTCGATGAGACTGTTTATTATTTGTGCCGCAGAGGTTAGCAGTGTGTGTGTGTGTGTGTGTGTGTGTGTGTGTGTGTGGGTGGGTGGGTGGGTGTATGTGCGTGTGTGTGGTTGTGAATTTCTTATGGTAATGTCTTTTTTACGAGATTTTTTTACCATGCGTTCACACACACACACACACACACACACACACACACACACACACACACACACACACACACACAA
Source organism: Scylla paramamosain (assembly GCF_035594125.1). Lineage (NCBI taxonomy): Eukaryota > Metazoa > Arthropoda > Malacostraca > Decapoda > Portunidae > Scylla > Scylla paramamosain. The sequence goes on from NC_087158.1 coordinate 20,133,175, forward strand.
AAAAAAAAAAAAAAAAAAAGCAAACCGTATTTCTTTTCTTAATTTTGTTTGATTTCAGTCATTGCCTTCCTCCACTGCTCTTCTCCCCCTCTTCCTTATCCTCTACCTCTTCCTCCTTATCCTTTTCCTATTATCTACTTCTCTATATTTTCCTCGCTCCTCTTCCCCATCTGCGAGTCCCTTTCACATTTTCCTCGTTCTCTCCACATACTCACTCCTCTTCCACACTTACAGCCTTCTTTATCTTCCCTACGCTTCCACACTCTGCAACCATCTTTTTCCCTTGCCTTTAGTGTCCTGCTTTTTCTATTATTTCCTTCACTACAGAAAATATCCGAGTATCAGGAAAAGAAAGAGGCGAAGGAGGATGACCTGGACGACCCGCAGTGACTAATTAAGTGTATACCCACTATACTACTCTTTTATTATCCTTTGTACCTCTCCCACGTGTCCTATATTTCTCTCTCTCTCTCTCTCTCTCTCTCTCTCTCTCTCTCTCTCTCTCTCTCTCTCTCTCTCTCTCTCTCTCTCTCTCTCTCTCTCTCTCTCTCTCTCTCTCTCTCTCTCTCTCTCTCTCTCTCTCTCTCTCTCTCTCTCTCTCTCTCTCTCTCTCTCTCTCTCTCTCTCTCTCTCTCTCTCTCTCTCTCTCTCTCTCTCTCTCTCTCTCTCTTTTTTTTTTTTTTTCGCTTCCTCCCTCTTCCTTTGTGTCACACCAACACTCTTTGTAGCTTAGTAATTTTTGCATTCCGCTTTTTCTTTTCATTATTCTGCACTTTTGTTTCAACTTTCAAAGCCTCATGTTCTGTTTTTCTTAATTTGTTTTTGTTTTTTTTCTGTTTCAGAAAATAATTCCACAAGTTCATTTCAGTAACATAGTTTTTTAAAAATAGCACAGGTTTATTTCAATAACGCTTCAGGAAGAAATACTGCTGTGCTCAGAGTGGTGAATAACAAACGTTTTCTCTTAATACTGTCAGTGTTGCTTAAGTGAATGGATCGTAAGGGAAGGATAGGGGAGATTGAAAGTCACGACGATATATACACATTTTTTTTTTTTTTCAATATCCTCTCTAAAGCTATCGTTTTGTGAACCCTTTTTTTCCGAGCCATCCTTTAGATAGAACATTTCACAATAAAAAAAAAAAAAGATGCACGGGACTGAAACAAAAGGTAGGATTTATGAAGAACGAGACCGACACTCGCCGCTCCCTGTAACACTAACCTTCAAATTTAGAATAACAATTAAACTGAGTCGTGGCTCTGTGCTAGTCTGTCGAGTGTTGCTGGTGTAATACCCAGCTTTGGGGCATCATGGAAACTGGGCAATTGATCTGAGGACAAGGTGAATTGACAATAATAGATAGCTTTTTGAAATTGAACATTCGACAGGACGCTGATGGTAAATATTCTAATCCGACATGTTATCAATCAGGCCAAACTTAACAAGGCCGGGAGGGATTTTGACCAGCCTTGTTTCTCCTGTCACTACACTTGCAAATTTTTAGTCTCATCTCTTCAAGCTCTTCTGCATACTCTCTGCCCCGCCCACCGCTCTTTTGGTATTAAGATGTTATTCTTTCGTTTTATTTGTCATCTGCCTTTCTATCCTGTCCTTATTTCTGTATCTGTTATTTATTTCTTTATGTTTTCCATGATGTTCGTGATTATTCTTTTGTTCATACTCAGCATATTGCCTCTCGGAGCTATCCACAACATTGATTTCTCCTCTGTCCGTTGCGTTATTGCTAAGATTGTTGTCTTCTTGATCGGATGGTTTATTGCGTTTAGGTCAGTTTGAATCACGATTCTTATTGCTGTCTTTGCCCCGTGCTTAGTTTTCGTCTAAATGTTTGTCTGATCTATCTCATTGGTCGATAGTTGCTTTGGTTTCTTATGCATCAGTATTACTTGTGCTGCAGTATAACCTTGCTTCTGATTCTCTATTATGTATGCATTGATCCATTGTTGGACTTATTGGAATATGTCGATCTTTGTAAAGTCGCTTTGTTTACTGTCAAGCAATTTTGCTTCATCACTAACTAGCAAATTTGTTTAAGTTCCTTCAAATACATTATAATGTGTGCAATTTATATTGACTTACGTTCAAACGTTTAATGTAATAAAAGGTACTCATACTGAACAAAAGCACTAAAAGTATAAGAAGTTTGTTCATTTCGAGCGCCAAAATAAATTTAATTACAAAATAGATTGAAAAATGTTAAGCAGTTAAGTCTCAGGCTCTTGATATTCCTTTCTTACAATATTTTATTCATACCTTGCTAATATCAATATGTTAGTCTCTTTCGAACTTACATTCATGTGTGTTTGAAACCGCCAAAATGTGAGTACCATTCTTTTGTTGTTGCACGCCTCGCCTCGCCCCACCTCGTCCCGTGTCTTTAAAGGACATCACTGATAGAGCGCCCCGCTATTGCTGCCGCTGTGTTGTCACCTGCTCAAATATTTATTGCTTTATGTTTGCTTCTGAAATAGTTAAATTCACGTTGCAATATTTTATATCCCTTTTCATCACTAATGATTCTGCATTCAATTACTTCATTGTTTTTTTTTATCTTTCAGCGATATCAATTTTGTTGCTGCTTCTGGAAAACTTTTTTTTCTTCTTAAAGCTTTGATTTCGTAATGGTTTCTTCTGTTGTATATTTTCTGCCGTTTTCTTATATTTTTTTGTTTTTGTTTTTTGTTTTTGTTTTCAGGTTTATTTAGTTTAGGTATCTATTTTTGTGTATTTCGTATATTCTATTTTTTTTTTTTTTATATTTCTCATTCTTTGAATACTAAGTGTTTTCCTAAATGTCTTTGTTACAGAATATTTAGCAAAATGTTACACTGAATATTAATATCCAGTATGATATGATTCGTTATGAAATTTAAACAGAATTTTGTCCAGAGATTAAAACGGATTGTGGAAAGATTTATGTAAGCAAATCACAATATATTGTATATTGAACGATTGATAGATGTGTGTGTAAATAGATGAGTAGATAAATGTATAGGAGGATGAACTGATAATAGATACGTAAATAGATATATAAATAGACTTATAAAACATACTTTTCACCCCTCACAATTCTCTCTTCCTTCTTTCCCACCACCGCCCTTTCTCCATTTGCATCGCTTCTCTGTTTTCTTGTGTCAGTACACTATATCTTTGTACTCTCAGTTTGTTCAGAGTAGAGACTATACGCGCGTGTTTGAGGTATTGTGTGGCTGAGGCAAAATTCTGTGAGTGCAGCTGTCTGTGGCAGTGACTGGCTGAGACTGTGGTTTTGACTGGCGGTGGCTTTAGTTGGGTAGTGATTGTGGCTGGCTGTAACTATGGGGATGGCGGTTTTGACTAGTGGTGACTGTGGTGGTTGTGTTTGTGACTGGCCTTGACTGAGATGGTGGTTGTGTTGTGACTGGTGTTGCCTGTGATGGTTGTGACTGTGGCTTTGACCTGGCGGTGTTGTTGGCTGTGGGTAAGGCTAAGAGTGAAACTGACCGGCGCTGTTAGTAGCCACATTTTATCCAGGCACGCAATACAAATATAATACAATTCAACTGACAACAAAAGCCGCGGTAGTGAAAGGGGACGGCGAGTAACAAAAAGCTCTGCTTCTGGTACAATAATCTGACGCATCTGTCTGTATTACGGGTATAAATAGTATTATTCTTCATAACGCTCAATGGCAACAACGTAGTGAAAAATCCCCTTCAGCGGTGAATGAATCGATGAATTGATGCAGTTCCCTTACCCAAAGTATGATCGTTTCCGGTGTGATTGAGTTGTGGCGTAGTTTGATTTTTTTTTTTTTTTCTTTTATGATTTCTAGTGTTTGATGCATGGAGAGTGTTTTTGAGGAGTGAGGAAACGCTAGCGGTGGTTAATAATGGGTAGGAATGAGGGGGATGTATTGAGGTGATGACGATGTGTTGGGTGTTAAGCAACGGCGAGGAAACTAATGAATAAAGTAAACTCCGAGGTTGTCTGGCGGGGCTACAGTGAGAAAAACATGTAAAGTGACAAGGGGCTTTCAGAATCTCTATCTTCGTTCACACGTCTTCACACCTGTAGGAGCATCACCTTCATTCTTCACTATGGCAAAAATGAAAGGAAATTATTATTCTATAGTAATATTCTTAGATGCAAATTGTCGTGAATAACCTTTTAAAACACGAGTATTCTTGGATCAGTAATAAAGTTCTTTCCCGCTTCTCCCTCGCAGCTAATGGTGATTGCGTATATTTTATTGCTATGATTTTTTACATCACATATGTTTTCTTTACCGATCTTTTCCTGCTGTGCAGGGCATGAATTATTGTTATGGCGAGTAAAGCGTGTAATGCAAGTCGTGACGATATCCTGTCTGGAAAGTATTAAGAAAGATTTATGGTGCCTAAATTTGTCCGTCACGTGATGCCGAATTGCCGAAATACAGGCACGTCGTGCTGCTACGTGACACTAGTTATGTATACTGACAAACAAGACTGAGAGAGAGAGAGAGAGAGAGAGAGAGAGAGAGAGAGAGAGAGAGAGAGAGAGAGAGAGAGAGAGAGAGAGAGAGAGAGAGAGAGAGAGAGAGAGAGAGAGAGAGAGAGAGAGAGAGAGAGAGAGCATGTAAATATATAATAAAAATGGTTGTGGCAAGAACTGGTAAACACAGGGAAAAGCCTTTTATTTATTTTTTTTTTTTTTTCATAAACAGACCTCTGCAGAAAATTATGGGGCTCAGACTTTCATGTTGAGATTTTTTCCCCATCTTTTGCAATAATTTAAAGCAGCACCCGTCTGTTTAATTATATCATTATAAAAAATGAATGCTGATTTTTTTTTCACAAGCCTTTACAGGTTTTCAGTTGTGGGAAGGTAGGAAGACAGAACGGATAGCCACTAAAAGGAGTGAAGATTCTGTTCAATCATATACTATAGCGAACAGAATAGAAAACAATATAATAGAAAGTCTTGCGCACAGAGGCAACGAGAGGGGACTACATTCACATACGTACGTAGCCTGTAATTCAGAGGAGCAGTAACCGCGAGAACGGCAGTAGAGCGTGATCACTGAATACAGCTTGGCCATAACAGAGACAAGGTTAGGGGATACATTTCGAAATAGGACGGTTTGCTAACAATTGCCAAACATCTAAGCCAGATCTATCTATCATATCCGATGCTCGTATGTCATTGTGAGCAGCAGTTACGTCACCCGAAGCCTGACTGATCGAAGGAAGCCAGAAGATCACAGAGACTATCGCCCTTTCCGGAATCCATCCCGTTGATTAGATAACTGAATCGGGAGTGGAGACGTGCTTCCCGATACACGCGAAAGCTTTAGAAAGGCAAGAAATCCAAACTATACTGTAGGTCGCTATTTTGAGGGATTGGGACGGTCATTCTTTTAAGGGCATTCCTCAATGTCCGCACGATTTCCCAGCAGGAAGAATAGATAAATAGGTAGACAGACGTTCATAGACACGGAAAAGTTTGATAGCGTTCGCAAATTTTTAGCAAGAATAATGGATGGATGCGAAAAAAAAAAATGAGCAGAATTGCTTAACTCTAAGTTACAGTTTAGAGGACAGTAAGAGAAACGCTATCAGTGACATAAGCCTTTCAAAGGGTCTAGGCCAGTGAGAACACGGAAAAACATCATTAGGGAGAACCTCAATAACAGCGAAGAGGGAGAGTGTTGGGGGAAGGTAAGGCTTGAGAGTGAGGAAGAGGAGAGAGAGTGAGGGTAGGGTGATGGGGAGGGAGTGAGGAGAGGGGGTGATGGAAAGGGAGTGAGGGGGAAGGGTGGTGCGGAGGGAGTGGAAGGAAGGCTGAAGGGGAGAGAGAGAGAGAAGGGAAAGGATGATGGCAAGGAAGTGAAAGGAGGAATGATGGGAAGGGAATGAATGGGTGATGGAGTGGTATGGAAGGTTGGAGAAGCGAACCATCCCTTGGGTCTGATTCTCTCGCACCGTCTTTCCAAGTATTGACACATCGGTGCGCCTCGGCAGTCGGCACATCCACACCGATGATACACTTCCGAGTAAGGACAACGTTCACTTCTCTCCCCGCCAGCTGTGTTCAGGCCGGGCGAAGGAGCCTGAGGAGCGATGCGGGAGACCTGTATCTGTGTGTGTAATTAACGTTGTTTTTTTTTTTTCGTTTTTTTTTTAATATTCTCTCTCTCTCTCTCTCTCTCTCTCTCTCTCTCTCTCTCTCTCTCTCTCTCTCTCTCTCTCTCTCTCTCTCTCTCTCTCTCTCTCTCTCTCTCTCTCTCTCTCTCTCTCTCTCTCTCTCTCTCTCTCTCTCTCTCTCTCCACCATACCGTTAAATCACCACCAATACACCATATTCTCCTCCTCCTCCTCCTCCTCCTCCTCCTCCAACGTTCTGTTAAGACGACTCCCTGTCCTACCACACATCATCTTCCCCTCAGCACTTGAACAAAAGACTTTCGCTCGGTGAAGACTCACTACATGGAAACTTCCTCCCACTTCAAGATACCCAATCATCACGAGACACTCATCTTGAACCCCGGGACATCGCTACCTGTCCCTCAGTAACACCCTGATAACTCGCCTCATTCCCATCTTACTCCGTTACAGGCCTGCTCATTACTACTTTATTTCCTTTTTACCTATCATCACCATCTTTGGCATAACTAGTGGGCCTTTTTTTTCGAATTTTCTGTTGCTTTTGGCCAGTACCCCTCTTTCATAAATTTAAAAAAAAAAAAATATCCTGTACAAGCGACCAGTTCATCTTACTTGAACAGCTTGAGAGGTCAGCAGTGCCCCTCCTTACCCCTGTTCTCCAGCTGCTGTTACTACTCCACTGTGGTTCCCTTGCCTTTCACCCCAGCAACACACCGCACACTCCAGTACATGCAATGTCCCATCAGCGCAAGTCATTCCATCCGTCGGCACATTCATTCCCAAGTCACCATTCCATCTTCACGCCACCCGAACTCCAAACAAAATCCTCCAGTTCCACAAGACTCCCCCATTCCCACTCAACGCCTTACCCACTTCTCCTTACACTTGCCCCTCTCCAGCTCACTCAGTTCAAGCCCCCACAAGATGCCCTACTTCCACTCAACGCACCACTCACTTCCCTAACATTCCTCTCCAACTCTCAGTCCAAATTCCCACAAAAGACTCCCATTCTCACTCATTGTATCACCTACTCCCCATTTAACATTCCAGATTTCCATTAGAGACTTTCATTGCCATTCAACACCTCCGCTTCCCCTTATCTCCCTCCCTTCCCACTTCCTCGCACTCCCACCATTGGCACACACTCTTCAAACCCCAGAAGTTGCACGCTTCCCCCCCTCCCAGTCTCTCTCTCTCTCTCTCTCTCTCTCTCTCTCTCTCTCTCTCTCTCTCTCTCTCTCTCTCTCTCTCTCTCTCTCTCTCTGTCTCTCTGTCTCTCTGTCTCTCTCTCTCTCTCTCTCTCTCTCTCTCTCTCTCTCTCTCTCTCTCTCTCTCTCTCTCTCTCTCTCTCTCTCTCTCTCTCTCTCTCTCTCTCTCTCTCTCTCTCTCTCTCTCTCTCTCTCTCTCTCTCTCTCCACACCTTTCATCTGTTCGGTTCAGTGAGTCTATTCAGCTTTATAATCAAATACTATGGTTGCAAGAGAAACTCGGCCTTTTGTTCTGCTTATAAGCGAAACTAATTAGTAAGTGTCGACAGTTTTACTTTGTGTGAAAACACTTTCAGTTGCAGACAGATGTGTCTCATTATCCCACTCGTACCTGAACTTTTGTTGTTTGGTGTACCCTGGCTCAAGGTGGAGGTGGATGTGGGGTGTACGTGCCCTGACTTGTAAGAATGTAGAGGTGGTTGGGTGGGTGTGGATCAACTTAGCTCTTGTGGCATGAATTTCATTACACATCACTTGTATTTTGCGACAAGACCTCTGAGCGACACCAACTCGTAAAAAATGGTGTTGAAAAATTGAGGAACATATAAAACAGTTAAGAGCCACGGATGAGAACACTGGCTGCTTCTTGAATCCATCAGAGCGAACGGAAGAGCCAGGGAAAGGCGTTCCCACCAGGCTTAGTGCTTTCATTAAGGGAGTCATGAACCCCAAGATTTTACGCAGATAATTGCGGCATTTCATGTGGTGGCGGACAGTACAGCAGTGTTTTGAAAGATCCTCTTAATGGACGAGGGAGGGACACACACACACAAACACACACACACACACACACACACACACACACACACACACACACACACACACACACACTGCTGTAGAGCTAGCAACACCGCTATGCTCCATAATAAACGCCTCACTCTCCCAACACTCTTGCCCCGCGGACTGGAAGACATCTTATGTCACTCCCATCCCCAAAACTTCCAGTCCTCAGTCACTCAATGACCTCAGGCCAGTCTCTATCACCCCCATCCCTAGCCTTATTTGTGAAGATTTTGTATATGACTGGGCATACACCAAAATTTGTAACACCGTGGATATCAGACAATTCGGAAATATTAAAGCCACCTCCACCTCACATTACCTGACCAGCTTCCTTGAATTCATCCACAGCCACCTGGACAAGCGAAACACCTCTCTAGCTGTTGCTTTTGTCGACTTCAAAAAAGCCTTTGATCTAGTTGATCACACTGTTGTCATCAGCAAGGCAGTAAGTCTGGGTCTCCCTCCTAATCTGATAGCGTGGCTAGCCGACTTCCTCACAGGGAGACGTCAGGCCGTTCGCTATCAGGGCTCTGTCTCTAATTTCCAACAGCTGACATGTGGAGTCCCCCAGGGGACCAAGATGGGTCCTCTATGCTTCCTCCTCCTCATCAACGACGCCCTCACCGACACCCCCCATCGCTGGAAGTATGTGGACGACTGCACCGTGGGCGTCCCAGTTTCCAACAAGAACCCGGACTACTCGCCACTGCAAGCAATTCTGGAGCGACTGCAGACGTGGACAGAGGAGAGCAGGATGACCATCAACCACAGCAAAACTGTGGTGATGCATTTCTGTACCTCCTCTGTACCAGTGCCCCCTCCCCGGCTCACAGTGGGCCCTCACCCCCTCCAGGTGGTCCAATGTGCCAAGCTTCTCGGAGTCACGGTGGACGACCAGCTGACCTGGAAGCAGCATGTCGCCAGCACCGTGAGATCAGCTACCTACAGGCTGTACATGCTGCGCAGACTCAGGTCGCTGGGGACGCCGACAGATGAGTTAAGGGGGTGTACCTCACCTTCATCCTCCCCAAACTCATGTACGCCTCCCCAGCGTGGTCCTCCTCCCTCACACACACTCAACAGCTACAGCTAGAGAGTGTGCAGAAAAGGGCGTGCAGGGTCATCCTTGGCCCTGCATACACCACCTATGAAGAAGCCCTGACCACCCTGAGTCTGTCCAGAATATCCACCAGGCACCGAGAGGCTCTGGAGAAGTTTGGGAAGGGACTACTGCATCATCCGCGTCTCAGAGACATGCTGCCGCCCGACGCGCCTCGCCCTGTCCGTGCCACCAGACACCACAACAAAATAACGCCCCTGAAGGCGCCGCGCACGGACCGGTACAGACTCAGTGCGATTCCCACCATGGTGCGAGCCATCAATCGATAGTATTTCCCTCCTAGATTAGTCTTACCGTTAGGATTAATGTTAAGTTTTTCCCCATCCCCTATGTACATTTTCAGTTTGTCAACTGCCTACATAATAAACCGTTTATTATTATTATTATTATTACACACACACACACACACACACACACACACACACACACACACACACACACACACACACACACACACACACACACACACACACACACATGCGCGCACGCACGAAGGCAGGCAGACGTGAAGACAGATAGCAGATTTAAAAAAAAAAAAAATCATAATAGATTGTCTTTTTGGCTGATTTGTGAGCCAGTTTGTCCTCCCCTGACCTCTGTGTCTCATTCGAGCTTGTCGTGTCACATAAGATAGCCATAGGTCACCGGTGTGTGGCGCGTGATGACCCACCAGCTACGGTGACAGACGAATAGACAGGAAGATAGATAGGAAGCCAGACTCGTATTGCAGCGGAAAGAAAAATCTTAGAGAACTGCAGAAAAAAGACAAATCGGGTTTTCCTGTATTCCGCGGCAGCGCGTAGCACCGGGGACATGTACCACATCCGGGTGAGGTACAGGTGACCAGCAGGAGGTCTTAGCAGGCATGTACCACCGACACAGCGTTGCCGCGGCGGATGTACAGTTTGGCCTGGCGGCCCGCCCAGTGGTGTATACGTCGTGGCCGCCGTGAGACACTTGCTGTGTAGGTGAGGCTCGTCTGTTCATGATTTCTGACCCAAGGACGACGCTGCCTCTTAGCTGTTGCGAAGGGATGAGATCCATGAATAGCCCTGCTGATATTTATGTTACGGGTGTTGTACTGCGGCTGGAGTGATGGATTGTGCACTCAGAACTTGTTTTGCACGCCGGAACACCGCTCTCGTGCTCAGACTGGCTGCTGTTACCGGACAGGGATTCATTAAACTATTTCAACTTTCCTTAGATGTACTGTGCTATGTGTGTGTGTGTGTGTGTGTGTGTGTGTGTGTGTGTGTGTGTGTGTGTGTGTGTGTGTGTGTGTGTGAGTGTGTGTGTGTGTGTGTGTGCGCGCGTTTCAGGGATAGGGTGTTGCAAGTGGCACGCCGCGGCAGGCATCAGCCTGGAACACGGCGCGGTTCTCCCACGTCTCGTGTAGTGTTCGTTGATAATTCATTAGCTGGGTGGGGCGACCCGACGCGTGTCTCGTCTTCCTGTTGAAGCTGTCCAACATTTCTTACGTTATGTTTCCCAGCAAAGCTGTAGTTTTCCCATACACTTGTAGTGACGCTCCTTGTAGTGCTGTGCATCAAGTTCTACAAGCTTCGTCGTGATGCTCGTGATACAGCTGTCAGTGTTCCGCTACGTACGTAACACATGTTGTGGTGCAGCTGCCGGGCCTCCACTGTCTGGTGTGGGAGATTAAGGTTAACCATGAAAGCTCGTCTTTAACAGATGATGTGGGAGGTGAGGTCACGGCGATGACCCTACATACACACATTGCTGTCGCTGCTGCAATCACAACTAATGCACCAAACAGTTAATGTGCGAGGAGTGCAAAGTGAGTGCACTCGTGCGAAATAATAGGCGGAAACATTTGTTAAAGGCCTTGCTGAATTTTCTGCCTTTATGCTTTGTAGTGGGAACAGCGACAGCCAGACACGCAGGCACCCCCACCCCTTAACTCCAGCACCTCAACTGTTGTCCCGCCACCTGTGTGTCCCTTTGAAGTAATAATAATAGTAATAATAATGATAATTATTATTATAATTATTACTATAATAATAATAATAATAATAATAATAATAATAATAATAATAATATTATTATTATTATTATTATTATTTTTATTATTATTATTATTATTATTATTATTATTATTATTAATATTATTATTATTAGACGTTTTATTAATGCTGCAGCCGTGAGACTGAAAATATACATATTAATATTAAAGGATCCTTATCGGTTACAGAGTGTGGAGGGATTACAGTGAGAAGTCAAAGTGTTTTACAATGAAAATTTAAAGAAACTATATAAGCTTGGTGGTGTGTGGTGCCTCCCAGGCAAGGCTCAGTCCTGCAGGTGAAGGCGATGGCACGTAGCTCCTGTAGGAAAATCCTGGAGGCTAGAGTAGCACTGTGGACTGGCGGCGAGGCACAGGCGGAAGTCACGGCCTCAGATCTTGGGCGTCCTGCGTCGGGCGTCTGTCTGTCTGTCTGTCTAACCTTCACCTGCCGATGTCGGGAGGTGATGGGCTGTGTTGGTGGCCAGAGGAGAGGCTGTGCTGCAGAGATGAGTGGAGGCTGCGTGGCGAGGCAGGGTGGTGTGTTGCAAGACCGAGGAGGGATTGCTGTGAGGTGCTGTACTGGGATGAGCTCATGGATCTGCCTGACGTGGGGCCGAGTTTCTAAGGCATCTTGACCCGCAGTGCCCGTGTTTCCTGGTGAGTGTGTTGAAGTTGACAATACGTTTGTGTGTGTGTGCGTGTGTGTGTGTGTGTGTGTGTGTGTGTGTGTGTGTGTGTGATAGAGGTAACTGATCAAGAGATGTTATTTTGTATTGTGTGCCTTGCTTCATTAACTGTTATATGATATTTTTAAATGGATTTATTTCTGACTAATATTCAGTGTTGTGTGTGTTTGTGTGTGTGTGTGTGTGTGTGTGTGTGTGTGTGTGTGTGTGTGTGTGTGTGTGTGTGTGTGTGTGTGTGTCTGCGTGTGTTTGTGTTTACAGGTATCAGCTTATTCCTTTGCATTTCATTAGTTTTGTTTGTATAATTATGCAGGTAAACATTATCTCTCTCTCTCTCTCTCTCTCTCTCTCTCTCTCTCTCTCTCTCTCTCTCTCTCTCTCTCTCTCTCTCTCTCTCTCTCTCTCTCTCTCTCTCTCTCTCTCTCTCTCTCTCTCTCTCTTTTCTGTTGTATTAAAGTAGATATGGAGACATGACAACAGTATAAGCTTATATTATTCATTCTCAAGCTGTATATGTGAATTGGTAAACACACACACACACACACACACACACACACACACACACACACACACACACACACACACACACACACACACACACACACACACACACACACACACACACACACACACACACAGACACACACACACGCACGCAAGCACACAGACTTTGTTACAATCTGTTTCTCTGCGTTAAGTGAATCCCTTGTTTTCCATAACTATAGGTTAGTACTGTGCGCGTGTGTGTGTGTGTGTGTGTGTGTGTGTGTGTGTGTGTGTGTGTGTGTGTGTGTGTGTGTGTGTGCGTGCTTGTGTAATTCCGCATCGAAAGATAGTTTCATCTGATCCTGGCCATAAGCAGAGGAATATAGGAGGCACATTCAAATAGAAGATGGGTTCACTCGTATCGGAGAATAAATATATTTCCGGCGTGGCCACGTGTGATAAAGATACCGCAGCTTAAGGATGGCTGCAGTATAGATTCCCCGCTGCCAAAATAAAAATCGAGCTGAAATTCATGCGCTTAACAGTGTCAGCGTGCGGATCGAGCATATATTGGAAGTTTACTAGAAATGTGCGTGTGTGTGTGTGTGTGTGTGTGTGTGTGTGTGTGTGTGTGTGTGTAGGCAGTATCAGGTCATGCCGTGCAATGAAACCATACTCCTCGCTGGGTTGTACATCGCCTGCTAATCCCACACAGGGGCGCCAAGTCGTGTGTGGCGAGGCGTAACACATACAGTAACATTTCCATGGAGCAAGAATACAGCTTACGTCGATCCTTTATATTAAAAAACGTCTGGTAAGTGGAAAAGTAAAGTAAGTCTAGAGCTGCACATTGTGTTAGCACTCAGTGGGACGGAAGAACCTCGGTGAGAAAGAGGAGGTGGAGGAGGAAGGGTGGGAAGAACGAGGAACGGTTCACAATGAGGTGGAGGAGGAATAATACTGAGGGGAGAAAGAGAAAGAAAACCCTTGAAGGAAAGTAAATTGAAGCCTGTGTAGTGCCTTGGCCTCAACAATGGCTGAGTCTTTCTTAGCGATGAGCGTGCGAGTACAGGGATGGCGCAGTGATTGATCCCCGGAGAGAGAGAGAGAGAGAGAGAGAGAGAGAGAGAGAGAGAGAGAGAGAGAGAGAGAGAGAGAGAGAGAGAGAGAGAGAGAGAGAGGCAGACAGACAGTTGCTGCACCTGACTTAATTAACTTACCCACTCTTTTTTTTATTGTCACACCATAATTATAGGGCCGCTGGTATTGGGTTTGCATGCATCTACTTTTTCCCCCTACCAGGACTCCCGATCGTCGCTTTTTCCTCTGTTATTCCCGACGACCGGCAACACACACACACACACACACACACACACACACACACACACACACACACACACACACACACACACACACTATCAGCACCAACACCCTTTAGCATGTGTCCTCACCATCACCCGCGTTCAATGGTGCTATCTTTTCTCCCTCCCCCTCACCACCCTTAGTATGAAAACTCCTAATGTCAAACTCTCTTTTTTTCCCCACACTGTACTTAAGGGAGCAAAAAATAACAATGAAAGGTGCGACACACGGCCAGTGGTTTCGCGTGGCGTCAATACGTGAATGGCCGTGTTTATATAGAAGTGTGCATAATGAATGCCTGCTGCGGAGGGGACGCCAACTTGTTATTATCCCCTGGTAGTGATTCTTAACTCTACCTCTCCTCTTCACTGAGCACAAAGGTTTGGCTGTGCTGTGAGCTCTAGTATGTACCACACCCATGAATCTGTCAGCAGTAGTGGTGGCGGTCATGGTGGTGGTGGTGGTGCTGGTGGTGATGGTGGGGGAGCTTACGGCCATCATCGAATTATAACTTTTGACATTAGGGTAACAAAGGATGGGGTAAATTTTTAGTCATGGAAAAGCAAGGAAAGAAAGCAGAGCTTAATCAGTTAAAGAAATTTTTAGTAATATGAAGTAAAGTAATGGAATTTAAGTGGTGTTTGTAAAGTATTTGTTGGATAAGAAGGAAAAAAAAAAGTATGGATTACTTCAGTCAACCCCCAAAAGAATTCTCGCTAGCACAAATTGGAGGAAAATCCCTAGTTGCTTGTGAATCCTAGAGAATACTTGCTGAATCAGGAGGGAAGCTAAAAAATTAATGAGAAAAAGAGAGAGAGAGAGAGAGAGAGAGAGAGAGAGAGAGAGAGAGAGAGAGAGAGAGAGAGAGAGAGAGAGAGAGAAAAAAAAAATTTCGCAAGCTGTAATGAAACGTGTCTCAAGAAATTTTATGAGTATATGAAAAGAAAATCATCCCACACAATACATGGAACTTTATTTTGAGTCACTGGCTGAAATCTTGCTGGTTTTTTTTTTTTTTTTCACCACGTAGCTATGCGTTTATTTTATTGTCCAGATGTTGATGTTATTCGTCGGAGCGGCGCGTATTGCGACATCAAAACAACAATTTCCTTCCGCAAAGAGTTACGTGTACCTGGTAATAACTTAAAATTCTCTCTCTCTCTCTCTCTCTCTCTCTCTCTCTCTCTCTCTCTCTCTCTCTCTCTCTCTCTCTCAATGAACACCACCGAGGCAGAGGGCGCACACCTCCACCGAGATAAAACATTGATTCACTTCATATTTCAAGCGTCCCCTCACCATTCTTGCGCCATAACCACTGGCCCTCGCCACTGCATTATCTTTCTGCAATGAATAATGCCATAAATAGTGTAGTTATTGATAAATACTCATGGAAATATGTTGTTACGGGAAATGATGAACGTCAGCGGTACATTCATTAACATTTTTATATTCTAATAATAATAATTTACTAATAATGCAGCCTTGCATTCTGTGACTAGTATTTCTATTAACTATTTATAAATAAGGCAAAAACTGTAATTTCAAAAGTAATGTAAAATGTGGCACCACTAATAGAAAATCATGGAGCTGTAAACACATGGGCAGGAACCTGTCAGCCCTCGTGCATCTTTGTTGGACTGAGCAGACTACAAGTACGCTGGTGGCGGAAGGGACTGACCTTGAACGAAAGACGAGATTACACACAAACAGGGAGAATATTTGAGGCTCTGCTATTGAAAGTGGTGGTGGTGGTAGAGGGGAGGATAGTAGAAGGACAATGCAGCGCTGTTTGCACAGGAAACTGTTAGAAACTTGTTTTAGGGAAGAAAAAGATAACGAGAGTAAGGAAAAAGAGGGAGTAAGGGGAGGATCAAGAATAGCGAGAGGCATGCAGCTTAGCATAGACACGAAGAAAGTACAGGAATAAAGAAGGAACGAAAATAAAAGAAAATTAAATAATGTATATGACCTTAGGTTTAACATTATAACAGTCATCGGAATTCTCTGGCGGTTCTCACAAGTAATGAAACAGCTTCGTTAATGAGTGTTAATTGTATCAGCGGAACCCTGGTCAGCACTGAAGAGACCTCACATCATCATCATCATCATCATCATCATCATCATCATCAGTCATTATCCACACCAATACCACCATCCTGAAAGCTCTCACCTGACTCCGCCACCAGACAAAGGCTTTCCCATCATGCTCAGGAAAGTTAAACCTAAACCGGGCCTCACGCTGACTCAGGACGTCTGGTGAGGAGCTTATCTGGTTTGATTCCTCTCACCAGACCTTCCTAATTTTGCTCCACTGATCACCACAGTACGCAAGCCTCTTCACCAAGGCAAGGTAGTGTTCCATTAAAGAGAAGGAAGGATCTCCACGTGTCAGCTCAGCACGGCCAAGTTTCATCATTCACCACTGCCGTCCACTAAGCCAGACCCTCACCGTCCCGCGCGCAAGGTCAAGTGTTGGCCAAGCTTCCAATACGCCTGCCCGCTCCCTGCCCTCCATGTGTTTGTGTCTCGGCAGCAATTTATCACGTCAGCAAGGAGTGTCCGCCGGAAACACTCAACCGATCCAAGTCTCCAGTGGTCCTCAGACACCCTCGTTTGTTCCGTGTCTCGCGCCGTGCATGCCTCCTCACCAACAGGGACAATCACTTTCCTGGCTCAAGCACGGCATTACTCTTGCAATCACAACCTTCATGATGATTGACAATGGCCGCCATCGTGTCTGCTCACTTAATCGGTTTAAATTTGATCTTGTAACAGTGCATGAGAGAGAGGTGCGGTTTTCCTTGCCCCGAAATTGCTTGTCAGTGCCGCAATAATGTCAGTGCCTTACCTTTTCCTCCCCTGTGGGCTGCTGTGCTCATACCTTCACCTCTGTCACCGCCCGGGGAGAGAGCCGCCATCTTGAGCCGTTGCCAAGACGACGTTGTGATAATACAAGCAATCCTCCTCCTAGCACCTGAGACTCAAGGTGTGCCGAGATTAGCTCCCATTCACCTGTCCTGAGTCTCGGCATCTTGTTGGATAGTTACAATACTATGCTTGCAGTAAAGTTAAGGTTGTATATTGGAGGAAGTGTAGCATGGTTCTCAATATAGCAAACTTTTCATTAGTGTTGTTTTTCTCTTCCAGCATTTCTTAATTACCGTAGTAGTTCCTGCTGCTGCTGTTGCTGTTTAATACCGCTTTTTTTTTCTTTTTCTTTCATCTTCCCTAACTTTAACAGTTTTAACAGCTTCTAGGTTGTATCCGTTATTAAAGTTTTTTTTTCATTTTTTTTTTTTTTTTTTTACAACTACGCGTTTACCTTTACACCAGCACGAACCTGATTTACGTGCACTGTGTCTTTTCCCGTACACCTGACTCACACATGTGCTCCTTCTTCTTCTCCCATGCCGGCTCTGCTGTCTGCTACAATTTATATAAAATTGTTGCCAACTGTTGTATTTTCATAATTCTCTTTATTAATTTTTAGTATTCATATTTTTGTTAGTGTTGATAACATCGTTATATTTCGCAATTACTTTGTTTCAAAAAATATTCTAGTTCAACTTTTGATACGTTTTACCCAGGGAACATTAATGATTTCCATGTTTCACAATCATTTTAATGTAAATGCAAGTTATTTTCCCTGATTAATTATTTCGTTATAATATTTCTATGAGTTATTTATATATTGGCAGCATTGTTTTGCTTGAACATTTTCTGACACCGTTGTAATAATAATAGTAATTGCAATTTGTTTTTTGCATAATACTGTATTACATTATTTGGTTTAATAATGATAAATTCAAGATGACAATACAATTTTTATAATACGGTGCTACATTATCGAGAATACTTTTAAGGAAAGTCTTCCCATATATTGATTCATCGTGATCGTCATCATTACCTGTCACATTCCTTACCTGGCGTAAACATCCTGTGCCAAACCTTACGCCAGATACTCTAAATTTAGTCTCTAAGAATGTAACAAGTAAAAAATGATCAGCTGTCACTTGTCACCCTTAAAGTGAAACGTTCACGTTCACTCAGCTGTGCCGCTAACCCATCCATTGTTGTCTCCTCTAGGTCATAAGATTATAAGAAATCTGTCTCCCGTCACCAAATCACATTAGTTTAAGTTCAGAGAATTTATCACTGTTGGGATAATCGTAGGTGAAAACTTCATTGAAGAAACCTCGTAGGTGGAATTTCCATAGAATCCTTATCAGACGACAATTACTCACTTCATTATAATAAGTTTCACCGACGCGGACTTGCCAATCATCACGATAAAGGAGTCGTAAGAAAATAATCCAATTTCGAGGCAGTGTATCGGAAGGCAGATGCTATTAACTTCAATACTCAACTGAAATTTGATATGCCTATTTTGAAGATTTTCTTCGATTTTCTGCCAGTTTTTTTCCCTCACGAACATTATCAACAGATTCGTTAAATATTCGTATTCCCAGTTCTAAAAGATTTTATAATCATTATTCCATTGTTTGTTTATTATGTGAGCTAAATAGTCACTCAACCAGTCAGTTAACAAAAACAGTAAAGTTATTCATTCAAATATTTCCTGCACCATTTCACTTAAGAATTTTATTTATCATGTTCTAAAGTTTATCATTCATTTCTGTACCTTCCAGCATCATGTCACCTAAGATTTTACGGAGGAGGGAGAGTAAAATAATCAATCGTTGAGTCGTTCATTAAATACTGGGTAGGTTTGGTGTCTTGCTTCGCTTGATAAGGTCCACGGCAGCACCATCATTTCAGCTCATTAGCAAAACCTTCATGGGCGCTCCTCATTAAAATCAGATCTCTCGCACCATCTTCAGAATGCAGCATCTCCAGATTGAGTTGATAATGAGGGAAAAACCTGCGTACAATTCTCTCTCTCATCTCCTCTCTCTCTCTCTCTCTCTATCTCTCTCTTCTCTCTCTCTCTCTCTCTCTCTCCTCTCTCTCTCTCTCTCTATCTCTCTCTCTCCTCTCTCTCTCTCTCTCTTCTCTCTCTCATCTCTCTCTCTCCTCTCTCTCTCTCACTCTCCTCTCTCTCTCTCTCTCATCTCTCTCTCTCTCTCTGTAAAGAGGCAATCACTACTGCCCAAGGTAGACACATATAGTCTGTCGTCTTGCTCATTTTCTGGAGATCAAATTCTACCTCATTAAACATTCATTGCCACCCAGAGAGAGAGAGAGAGAGAGAGAGAGAGAGAGAGAGACGAGAGAGAGAGAGAGAGAGAGAGAGATTGGATAACAGCAGGTTGGCATGACTACACCATTACACACACACAAAAAAAAATAAATAAATAAATAAAATCGTCACATGTCCACATTCTTTCGAAAAATGTTATGTACTAAGCACAGCAAAACTCTCCTATGAAAGAAATATCCACGAAGAGGCTAGCATGGCACTTCTTCCAAAAAGCCACTGCTACTACACCACCTACTAAATTTCACAGTATTTTTCTACCTTCGCGTATTGGCACGTCATACCAACAAACTTTTATAACTTTCAAGACACTTCTCGTTATTCTGGATATTCTTTTTGACAATATTTATCTCCTGTGACCTATTTTCGGGAGGCCGTTTTTTTTTTTTTTCTTTTCTTCCCTTCCTTTTGTTACCCTCAACCAGAAGCCCTCTTACAAAGCAGAAAAAGAACAGCAGCCTTATATTTTAGTAAAATTTCCTCATCTCCCCCCAACCCCAAAATAGCACACAGTATTGTAGCGAAATTAAAGACCTTAGCTAGAACATAAAGGTATTTTTGGTGTTGGAAATCCAATGAAAAATACACTAACACCACACCATAGCATCCTACTAGTTACAGTTGCTTCGGTCATAGGAGTGGCGCCCCTCTTAACATAAGCCCATCATGTCGCCGTACAACAGGCTTTACTGTGGCGCTATATGACAGCTGTCCAGTGCATGATAATACTCCTCGCTCATTAAATTTAATTTCTGCTTTACTAGTTCTGTCTATACCAATCACCCATACGCAGTGCATATGGCCCATTACTCATCTCGTGCAGTGTGCCATAACACTCAAAGGTAAATGTAACGCTATGATGGTAAATGTAAAACTGGAGGCATGCGCAATAGCTCCGGGTGGCATCGGTACTCATCTCCATCTCATTGGCCTTTCAGCCCCGTGGTGAATAAACCCTTACCCGGGACCACACGGCCATTGTAACATCTAAGTTTCCATAGTCTACCTTCTCCAGGTCTCCACAGGTACCCATTTATTGACTAACGAGAAAGAAGGATACATAGCTGGGTGATCTGTGCGCTGATTACCCGAGCCGGGATTCCAAACCGATTTCACAGATCCATGGCCCAGGCGGGCTCGCTGCTGCACCACGGAAACGCTCCTTTTACCAACCTAATTATTCGAGGACTCAAACGCAACAGTTACTGATCTATAAGGCTTCTTTTTTTTTTCTCTCTCAGCAAATTTACGTCTGACTAAGAAATTCCCCGACCTAAGTCTTTGCAATGCAGATGACATTTCCAAGGTTATGATATAATTATGTTTCCGTTTCTCTTGATTACACACAAAGCCTAACCTGTATTTGTGTTGAATCTCGGGTTGATTGACTTTTCCCCTGTAACTTGGCGCTGTTGCCTTCATCTCGGCAACCCTTCTAATTTCCATCACACACGCACACACACACACACACACACCCTTGATTTCCATTCACTCGGTTTTCCCCAATCATCCTGAAGGTTAAGTAAAATCTTGACATTCCACACACAACCTGGAACGACACACCACCTGTAGGTTATTTTAAAACTTCAGCTATAGCTAGACTCACTATTCGATCCTCATAAAGAGCTACATTGACCACCACCATCATCAAAAATCATTATCATAACTATTAACACCACCACCACCACCACCACCACCACCACTTTCATTATAGTCGTTCACACACACACACACACACACACACACACACACACACACACACACCGTCAGCGTCAACACTAACTTCGCCAAGATAATGTGCAAAACACACCAGCGTTAATAACTGGAGCGCCGGTGTTTGGCCATGATTTACCTCACAGTTTGCCCACACTTCAGGCGCTACGCATACTTCACGCCCTTAACACCGCTGCATGAGCTCGACCTGCACTGCTTCACGATTTTTCCCACCTTCCATCACGTGACATACTCGGAACAGTGCAGCGATCCAGTTTAACTTTCTGGTAAAGACTAGTTTGGGCTTCGCTGGCTTAAGCTTAGAGCGAGCCAGCTCATCCATTAGCGGCTCAGGTGTAGCGTGGAGTGGCTGAAGGGATTGAGGGGACGTGAACCACAGCTCGATACCTTGTTGAAAGCGCAAAG
Source organism: Scylla paramamosain (assembly GCF_035594125.1). Classification (NCBI taxonomy): domain Eukaryota; kingdom Metazoa; phylum Arthropoda; class Malacostraca; order Decapoda; family Portunidae; genus Scylla; species Scylla paramamosain. The sequence continues at coordinate 20,154,413 of NC_087158.1, forward strand.
CAGATTGAAAGGTATCAGGTGGTGATGAGTTCCAGAAATTACGTTAATCGTGACACCCTGTCTCTCATATTTTTCTCTTGTTTGTTTTTTTTTTTGTTTTTTTTTTGTTGTTTTTTTATTGTTCTATGCTATTTCCCGTTTACCGTGTACTCGTAGTCTCATCTCATTTTCTCTCTTTTTTCTCCACTTTGCTGACACCTCTCTTGTATTTCTAGTTAGTGTAGTGTTCACAGAAAATTTAAATTTCTGTTCCTGTTTGGTATGCTTACTACAATCATTCTTAATTCCACCTGCATGTCTGTTATAACGCCTGTCAACATGAAACACCACTTTCACTTACACATTTCGCGTTTCCACATGTCTTGGTTGGGTTGTGAATTCATATTTCTGGGCATCACTACCGCCACCAACCACCACCACTGACAACGACAATAAGAATAACACAAACCGAGCGAAAAATAAATGAATAAAATCTAAATCCCATCCGTATGCTGCACCTCACTTGGACAATATTTATGACCTAATCTTTTGAAAATTAATGGAGAGAGAGAGAGAGAGAGAGAGAGAGAGAGAGAGAGAGAGAGAGAGAGAGAGAGAGAGAGAGAGAGAGAGAGAGAGAGAATCATTCATACACACACACACACACACACACACACACACACACACACACACACACACACGTTAATGAACTTTCACGTTAAACAAAAACAAAAAAAAGGACACACACACACACACACAAAAAAAAAAAAAAAAACGCTTGAAAATACAAAAAAGGGGAAATAGGTCAGGTCGCGCCAGGTAATGAGTGCACCAATGGTCGCGCCTGAGTGAATGTTGTCAGTAACGAACTCACAGTTGCCGGTGTCATTTTCTTCCCAAAACTAAGATCGTGTCGTGAAGGAAATGCCGAGTTTGCCCTGTGATATTTAGGTTAACAGTTGGTCTACGTAGAGAGAGAGAGAGAGAGAGAGAGAGAGAGAGAGAGAGAGAGAGAGAGAGAGAGAGAGAGAGAGAGAGAGAGAGAGAGAGTGGGGGATTACACAAATACATAAATTGATAGATAATTAGGTAGTAGATAAATAGTTGATAGATGAATAGATTGGTAGATAGATACATAAACAGATGGATGAATATATAGATAGATAAATAGCTGATAGATGAATAGAATGGTCGATAGATAAATAGATGGATGAATATATAGCTAGACAGATGAATAGTTGATAGATTGGCAGTTAGATAACGAGTTGGATGAATAAATAGGTAGATAGATAGATAGATAGAGAGACAGGCAAAGAAATGCGTACAAATACATGCAAATACAGACTATAGTGGCATTTATGTAAACTAGGTGTTGTAAATTCTGCCCGAGAGAGAGAGAGAGAGAGAGAGAGGAGAGGAGAGAGAGAGAGAGAGAGAGAGAGAGAGAGAGAGAGTATAAAGCGAGCGAGGGACAGCGGTAAGCAACGAGGGGAGTGACAGGACAGAGTGCTTTTGTTGAAACACGAAGAAAATTGCCTCCTTAGACGATGGCAAGTAAAACAAGTAAAACAGCAGTAACGCCCGCCCCTCTGTGTGTGGGTGTGTGTGTGGGGTGTGTGTGTGTGTTCTCTCCACTACGATCACCGCACCACTCTCCCTTCTTTCTAGTGCCGCGTTAAGTCACCAATCTCATCCCTGCTCACCACTGCCTCCAATTAGAACAGTTTGATTGAAGACTAAAGTTTGGGACGAGAAATAATTAAACTCACTTCTGTCGTCAAGCTGCTTTCTCCGGGACGAGCCTCATTACTGCATGTTTTCCTTCTTTTTTTCTTTCTTTCTTTTTTTTCTCTCTCTTTTTATCTCATCTGTGTTTGTTTTAATTCCTTTAGTTCGTTAGGCAAGCGTCGAAGCGCGAGCCAGAAAGTGTTGGGAGAGTTGTTCTGTTGTGAGAGAGAAAAAGGGAAAAGTGGAGAAGTTCTGCCTGTTTATGTTTTCACGACCATTACTGCTGTTCTTGCGCTCGTGTTATTGTTGTTGTTGTCGTCGTCATTTTGTGTTTGTGTTATTTCTTTGTTGTTGCTTTGTTGTTGTTGTTGTTATTGTTGTTTGTTTGTTTGTTTGTTTGTTTGTTTGTTTGTTGTTGTTGTTGTTGTTGTTGTTGTTGTTACTGCTGCTGCTGCTGCTTTTGCTGCTGTTATTATTTTTAGTTATTATTATTATTATCATTATTATTATAATTATTATTATTGCTATTATTATTATTATTATTATTATTATTATTATTATTATTGTTATTATTATTATTATTATTATTATTATTATTATTATTATTATTATTATTATTATTATTATTATTATTATTATTAGTTATAATCATTACTATTACTGCTGCTACTATTACTACTACTACTACTACTACTACTACTAATAATAATAATAATAATAATAATAATAATAATAATAATAATAATAATAATAATAATAATAATGCTGCTGCTGGTACTACTACTACTACTACTACTACTACTACTACTACTACTACTACTACTACTACTACTACTACTACTACTACTACTACTTCTACTACTTCTGACCTAATTAATCTACCCATCTTCGCGGATGACACGAAGATAGGCAGATTAATTAGGTCAGAATCGGATGCCATCGCCTTGCAGGCAGATTTAGATAGGATGAATGAATGGACAGACAGATGGCAAAGACAGTTTAATATCAGCAAATGCAAAGTACTTAGCGTAGATAGAGGAAACCCACACAATAGGTACACCAATAGACAAACGAAGCTCTGGTAGGTTCAGGGTACGAAAAGGATTTAGGAGTTATAGTTAGCTCTGAACTCCGTTTAAGAAAGCAATGCATAGAGGCCAGAAATAGGTTTTTAGGATTACTTTTTTAGGAGTGTTAAAAGTAGAAGGCCTGAAGTAATACTAAAGTTATTTTTGGCTCTGGTCAGATCTCATCTAGACTACGCTGTGCAGTTCTGGTTCCCATATTACAGGAAGGATACAGGTCTATTAGAATCAGTACAAAGAAGAATGACTAAAAGGATACAGCGGATGAGGAGTATTTCTTACGAGGCGAGATTGAAGCTGTTAAATTTGCATTCTTTAGAGAGACGTAGATTAAGATGGGACCTTATAGAAGTCTTTAAGTGGTATAATGGTTATAAACAAGGGGGACGTAAACAAAATTCTTAGGATCAGTAACCAGGATAAGAACAAGAAATAACGGGTTCAAGCTTGAAAAATTTAGTTTAAAAAAGAGATATGAAGGAATTGGTTTTCAAATAGAGTGATAGATGAATGGAACGGACTCAGTCATCAAGTTGTTTGTGCTGAGTCATTAGGGAGCTTTAAGAGAAGATTAGACGGATTTATAGATGGGGATGAAGATTGGAAATAGGTAGGTATATTTCATACAGGGACTGCCAAGTGTAGGCCTGATGCAGCTTCCCTTATTTCTAAAGTTTCTTATGTTCTTATGTACCACCATCACTAGTACTACCACTACTACTACTACTGATAATAATAATGATAATAAATAATAATAATAATAATAATAATACTGCTACTACTACTACTACTACTACTACTACTACTAATAATAATAATAATAATAATAATAATAATAATAATAATAATAATAATAATAATAATAATAATAATAATTATCGTATTCATACACGTATCTAACACCACTTATAATAAACTAGCTGACTTTAATCAGTCATATCTCGACGTGCACTACTCTTATGTTCCATCACAGCGGCCAAGCACACATATTTTCATTTATGTATCGATTTTTTTTTTTTTTTTCACTCAAGTCCATGCATCACTTTGGAACCACCTTCCCTGTATTCTGTACAAGGGTTTTACATGATGCATCCTGACTTGTACCCTTTTGCATTGCAGCTGCTGATACTTGGGTGGCTATTAACGCAGTATTGATGTCTCCATTCTGATATGTCCCACCTTGTAGACGACATGATCCACACTGGCATGGATAGGTTGTTGCTGCACTCCAGGTTGACATAACACCCACTAATGATAACTGGTATGACCCACACTGACACAGTCATCACTGGTATGGTCGGCACTGTTTTAGATTTTTTTTTTTTTTGCATCATCCCTCCATTGTGTTTTAGTTACTTAACTACGACGGCTTGTCTTACGTGAACCAGTATAACTACTTATGTCGCTGTTGGTAAATGATCCCAGTGTTTTTGGAAGGGTGTGGTTAATAATATTAAAAAAAATACATAGAAAAGTCTCGCTGAAGTGCTTGTCCATCTGTAATATTGGACTGATTGTTTAATTCGTCTACTTTATTTTCTTTTATTTTGATTATTATATCACTTGTGCCTTGATTAAATAAGCAGTAACCAATAACATCTCAACCGATTGCAGTCATCAGGTGGCGGCCTCTAGCGGTAATAGTCGTCAAGAGTTTGCTGTAGTGTTGTAGTGTTAATTTAATTTTCTCTTCGGTTTTCAGGTGTGTAGTTGTTCCGCAGGTATATTACGTCGTCACTATTATATAATCAGAGTGAGTGTAGCGTATATATATATATATATATATATATATATATATATATATATATATATATATATATATATATATATATATATATATATATATATATATATATATATATATATATATATATATATATATATATATATATATATATATAGGGTGTCCCATAGATTTCCATACATATAGTATCACGAACGCTATTACAAGCATAAATTCAGATGTATTTGAACGTGTTTTTCAGCAGTGGAGGCATTGAAATGTGTTTTCAACACAAAGGCAGTCATGTAGAGCATATTATATAAACAAAAATGTTTTCTGTAATTCTATATTTTATTTTATAATTTTTCCTATGTATGGAAACTTATGTGACACCCTGTGTGTGTGTGTGTATATATATATATATATATACTCGTATATATCTATATATATATATATATATATATATATATATATATATATATATATATAATATTATATATATATATATATATATATATATATATATTATATATATATATATATATATATATATATATATGCTATACAAAGAATAACTAAAAATTTCCTTTCATCTTGCTTTTCATGTTTTCAGTGTGTGTGTGTGTGTGTGTGTGTGTGTGTGTGTGTGTGTGTGTGTGTGTGTGTGTGTGTGCATGAGTGGGTGTTTTTTCAATGTATATATGTGTCTTTCATTACTTTCATACTTGTACTTAAAAACTGACGATATTCTAATGAGTTTCTCTCTATTTTTTTTTTTTTTTTTCCTTTTCCGAGAGATTTTAAAATAATCCTTTCGTTACTAATGTGCTTTTCTCTACTAATGGCTGACTGGGCTAAACCTTTTTTTTTTTTTTTTATGTATAATTTTACGGCACGATTTCCATTTTTGTAATGTTTAATATAAATATTCAAATTAAATAGATATTCATACACTGACCGTATTAGATGAGATCTTTTAGTTTCTTCTTCCCTGTTATTTTTAAGTCTGCCATATGCAACAAAAAACCTTCGTGCTTCTGCTCCTCATTAATTTTATATCTTGTTTCCCCCGTCATTGTTTGAGTCTTGCCGAGTGCCATGAAAACTGCGCTGAATAAAGCCGGTGATACAAAATCTCTCCGGGAATATACCACTTTTTCATTTTCATTTTCATTCTTTCCAACATTTTTTTGCTCCACACCACAGTTCGCTCCACTACGCCCACGTTGATTTTTGTTGAAATGCAACCAGATTTTCGGCGTTTTTCTTTCTCATTTGCAACGTTTTCGTATATTTTTGTCTTAATTTAAGTTTTTTTGCTATTATTATTATTATTATTATTATTATTATTATTATTATTATTATTATTATTATTATTATTATCATCATCATCATTATCATCATCATCACCACATCAGATAATAAGAGCACTCATTATCTCACAGTGATGAACCTGAATGGAGAAATAAAACACAAAGCAGTTGATGACCCCATTAAAAATAGCGAGGCACACAAAAGTTAAATATCAATGAATAAATATAAGTCCCCATAATTCTCCAACAAAACTCTATTTCAGGAGGCGAAGCGGGACAGTAGAAAGCTGGCTCGTGCAGGAGTTCCCAGCGCGTGTCTTTCTTGCCCCGAAACCACTTGTCTTTTGTAACCACTGTTTACTGAGCAGCGCAGCCTTTGTTGTTTTTGCCGTGAGGCCTTTTGTCTGGGTGCCTACTACTATTATTCTTATCACTGCCTTTTTTTTTCTTGTATTATTGTAAATTGTTCCCAGGTTTTACTAATATTGCTCTTGTCATCATTTCTCCTTATTTCCTGTCTTTGATCTGTGTTACTACAAACGGGTATTGAGGTATTACTGCTATTAATTTTATCATAAGCCCCAATTCTATTCCTTCTTTTCAATATTTCTGTATAGTATTCCTGCAAATAAGTGCCAAGGTATTTCTGCTATTTCCACTATTGCTGATATTCCCCTTTTTCTCTTCTTCCTTTTGCCTAGTTACTATATTACTATAATTACTCTTGTCAGCATTGTACCCCACCGAGTATTAATCAGGCCAAGAAGAAGAAAAAGGAAACAGGTGTTCATCCTCCTTTTATTCATTTTTCTTCTTCCTTTCTCTCCTTTATAACTCACCATCGTCATTGTCAGCGTCACCACCCTCCGCGTCACCACCACTCTGGTCTTGTCACGGGTCAGCTGAGGGCTTAATCACTTATGCATGGGAGTCATTAAACAAAACTTATCACCGCATCCCGTTTTCTCCCTGCATTTCACGTTTTACTTACCTTCATTACATCCCTCATTTGCTTTAATTGTTTACCACTGAAGTTTTCTTCCCTCTTACACCGGAGTCCCAACGGAAGGGGAAGAGGAAAAGGAGGAGAGAGAAGAGGAGAGACTGAGGGAGTAAAAGGAGGAGGAGGAGGAGGAAGAGGAGGAGGAGGAGGGGGGGGGATGCCTGATAACAATGCAGGGGCGGATGAGGGAACGTGGCTTTGAGGAGTCAGGGGAAGAAGAGAGGAAAGAAAGTAAGATAAAGCAAACTCTCTCTTAGCACGCCGGGCCTCACTTGGGTCTAATGAATTCTGGTGGACCTTAGAGAGAGAGAGAGAGAGAGAGAGAGAGAGAGAGAGAGAGAGAGAGAGAGAGAGAAGGTGGGGTGGGGTGGGTGAATGTGTGCGTGTCTGTGCACTACATGCAAAAATTCTTTTTCAATGAGGTGCGAGTAGGAGGTACAATTACTGAACAGGCAATCATATCTAGTGTTGTTTTACAATTTGCATGATTAATTGTTTTCGAATAATAGTAATTGCCAGCCAGTGACTTTGATAAAAACGGACACAGCACGTTTTATTATTTCATATTTTGCAAGTGAGTGTTAAGTGTGTGCCTGAGTGTCTCCTGTCTTTCCAAGCTTGTAATTTGAAGCATAAACTTTTTTTTTCTTTTACATTTTGAGGTAGAAACTTTCCTTTTCGGCTAGATTTTTAATGAATGAGTCTTGTTGTATAATATATATTATATATATATATATATATATATATATATATATATATATATAATATATATATATATATATTATATATATATATATATATATATATATATATATATATATATATATATATATATATATATATCTCTCTCTCTCTCTCTCTCTCTCTCTCTCTCTCTCTCTCTCTCTCTCTCTCTCTCTCTCTCTCTCTCTCTCTCTCTCTCTCTCTCTCTCTTTGGGGGAGCATGTCTTCTATGTTTTTGATTTACAAGGTAGTCTTTTTTTTGGGGGGGGGAAGGGGATGGGGCGTTTTCGTCATTTACTTATAGGAATGTCCCCTTGTGGTTGTGCGTTTTCTTGATCTTCGCTGTTAGATTATCGATGAAATTCTGTCACGGCGATCTTCATAAATGTCTTTTTTTTTCCAGACCAGTTTTAAACCCCTTTAGAGCCAGCCAGTTCTTGGTACCTTCTGTTTAAATTAAGTCGTATGATTTCCTGTGCAGCCATTAGCTTTCGTTCACCTTCCTTTCTTTAATTCATTCCTGTATCTTAACTTTCCCAAATCATTTACTTCAGGCGGTAATCAGCGAAGTAACATTTTAGAAAACACTTGTCTTGAACCGTAATATTCTCTTGAATCACACGGTATTTTGTAATTAATATGACTGTAGTTTTTTAAATTTCAGTTATAGGTGGTGGTTGTCTTGGGGTCTCCTTGGCAAGCGATGTGCCAGGGCGAGGCGGCGGGCACCTTGAAGTCAGTTACCCACTGAGGCCAGAGTCGAAGCGAAAAAGAGAGTTTTATGTAAAGGAGAGTCGGCTGCCGGCGGCTGGTTGCGAACAAAGGAACAATAGCGACTTTTATGGCTGAGGATAAACAAATATAGCTTCGTTATCCAGTATAGCCCAGGTAGGTCGGTGTTACTCAGGTCCCACGCCCTCCACGCCTGGCTCACGGCCTCGCAGGTTCGTGGTCCAGCAGCCCGGTCTCTCCTATGTATCGCGTTTGTATTGTGTATTGCTCCCCGAAGTTCATGTATTTAATGGTTCACAGATTTGTTAGGTGCATAGCCTTTCGAGTTTAAAGATTCATAGATATACTGGTTCACTGGTCGGCTGGTTCGTATGCACGTATGTTTGTTGGTTTACAGCTTTGTTGCCTCGGAAGTTTGCAAATTTATAGTTTCACAGTTTCTACACGCGTGCACAAACTCACAGGTGAAGCGGCGACTCACGATCCCTAAAGGTTTACAATATTCTTATTGCACACTGTAAACACCCGCGGTGTGTGCAGCAGAGAGTGAGCGACGAGCACACTTCTATACGAGCGAGTGACCAGATTGAAAAATAGAAGTGGGAACGTTATGTCAACAAAAATAAATAGTTAAATAAATAAATGAGAACGGACTGACAATAAGAGCAAAGAAGGGAGAAAAAAGGGGATCTTTTCAGCCAGAAAAGAACTAGAAAATAATGAAGACAAGGCCGAGGATTCTTGCCATTGGTCCTAACAAGCCTACAGATCGTCGAACAAGGGGAAGGTGAATCCCAACACGAAATTTCCTGGTACCTGACATGATGGCTGGCGGGGCGACACAACACACCAGGCCGTGCCTCGCCCCGCCACGCCCCTCCACGCCTCGCCACGCCCACCCAGTCAGGCGTGCGGCTCATTCCCAGACCAGCGTGAGTTTGATGAAATGATTTCAGGAAGAATCAGACACGAACTCACCATTTTTCTCGTCCCCAGTACAAATACCGCTCACGTTTCTTCCTCTAAAGTACACAGGACAAAAAGCAATACATCGCGCGGCGCCTCGTTCCCGCAGTGACACAGGGCGGGCCGACACGACACACCGCCACACATCAAGGGGGGAGAACACAGGGGAAGGGAATGTCTAGCAGTGCACATTACGGGATCACATTGTTAATCTTACTCTTCATTCATCTTCCTTATCTTTTTTTACATCCTCCCTTTTCCCCGAACTATTCATCATCTTCCCGCCCTTCCTCGTTCTCCCTCTTTCCTATTCCATTTCACCCTGCAGTGGCGCCTCTCCTTCCTCCCCCTCCTCCCCTCCTCCCCCTCCTCCGCAGCCCTTCAAGAGCTCTGCATTCCTCGCCGCTCCTTCAGGGACAAGGTCTCGGTCACAGGTGGGTCTTGGAGAGGTCCGACGTCACCCTTGCAGCTTGGTGATGCATGTCTCCATCGGATAACTCTCCGTCTTTGTCTTCCGCCCTCCGTCTCTCTCTCTCTCTCTCTCTCTCTCTCTCTCTCTCTCTCTCTCTCTCTCTCTCTCTCTCTCTCTCTCTCTCTCTCTCTCTCTCTCTCTCTCTCTCTCTCTCTCTCTCTCTCTCTCTCTCTCTCTCTCTCTCTCTCTCTCTCTCTCTCTCTCTCTCTCTCTCTCTCTCTCTCTCTCTCTCTCTCTCTCTCTCTCTCTCTCTCTCTCTCTCTCTCTCTCTCTCTCTCTCTCTCTCTCTCTCTCTCTCTCTCTCTCTCTCTCTCTCTCTCTCTCTCTCTCTCTCTCTCTCTCTCTCTCTCTCTCTCTCTCTCTCTCTCTCTCTCTCTCTCTCTCTCTCTCTCTCTCTCTCTCT
>NC_087158.1:20172039-20202039 GCF_035594125.1 Scylla paramamosain
CAGGCAAACAGATAGAAAAAATAGAAAAGGAGAGAGAGAAACAAAGGCAAAGAGAGGAAATTTAAAACACCAGTTAACATCACATGAAACTAAACTCGCCTAGATTTTTAGATATTCACAAGGGTTAAATTATAGTAGGGAATTATTTAAGCACGTGGCGACTCAGGCAGAGAAAGTGAACGTATAAACTTTCTTCTCTTGTTTTGTTGTTATATTTCCATTAGTGTGTCTGTTTTTGTCGCCCTCGGGAAGCCGCTGGAGGGAAGGCACCCCGGCGTCCTGCTTGATTGCTTGTTCATCCTGCAGTTTTATGGGGTCAAGTCGTCCTCTCTCTCTCTCTCTCTCTCTCTCTCTCTCTCTCTCTCTCTCTCTCTCTCTCTCTCTCTCTCTCTCTCTCTCTCTCTCTCTCTCTCTCTCTCTCTCTCTCTCTCTCTCTCTCTCTCTCTCTCTCTCTCTCTCTCTCTCTCTCTCTCTCTCTCTCTCTCTCTCTCTCTCTCTCTCTCTCTCTCTCTCTCTCTCTCTCTCTCTCTCTCTCGAAGGTGAACCGAGACGACGATATTAAGGTGGAAGAGGTCGTGAAACTCACATTATTATTATTTTCTATATTATTGTTGTTGTTGTTGTTGTTGTTGTTGTTGTTGTTGTTGTTGTTGTTGTTGTTATTATTGTTATTATTATCATTAGTAGTAGTAGTAGCTATTACTACTAGTAGTAGTAGTAGTAGTAGTAGCAGTATTGGTGTTGTTATTGGTATCATCATTATCATCATTATCATCATCATCATCTTCATCATCATCGTCATCATCATCATCATAATCATCATCATCATCATCATCATCATCATCATCATCGATAACATTTGTCAGTTGTAATACACCCATCCCTGCCCTATCTCAGTCCAGACATTCGTGACACTGGTGCAGCTGTTACGTGCGTTTCTTAGCGCCTCTCTCCATCCCGGCAGCGTGCACCGAGGCGGCTTGATTAATGTTCCCGGTGGATCTTGCTGCGCTTACCTAAACGACTCGTCTTATTACATTTACGAAATATCACACGTCTGTCACTTCTAGGCGCTGTACTCGTAGGCTTAACTTTCCGGAGAGGAGTATCTCGAAATTAATTGGCTTCTCCCTCCAGCTCCCTACGCCTGTTTTCTTTTTGCGGACGGCACTTGAATCGCCTCTTTCTTTTTTTTTTTTTTTTCTCCCTTGGCCTATCGCAGTGATACAAGGAAAATAGGTAAATGAATGTACTTGAATTGTACTGGCAAAAACTTGTAATAATAAGAAAGATTAAGATGATGATGGTGGAGATGATCTATTTTATGCATTTCTTCATTTCTTTATTATTATTATTATTATTATTATTATTATTATTATTATTATTATTATTATTATTATTGTTATTATTATTATTATTATTATTATTATTATTATTATTATTATTATCATTATTATTATTATTATTATTGTTATTATTATTATCATTAATTTTGTTGTTGTTGTTGTTGTTGTTTCACTCTTACAAAGCAGCGCCACATCTTTCCAAAAACAAGTAAGTCGCTTTCCAACGTCTAAAGATAACACACACACACACACACACACACACACACACACACACACACACACACACACACACACACACACACACACACACACACACACACACACACACACACACACACACACACACACACACATCAACTTAAAAAGCAATCAAGAAATCATAAAAGCCTTTCAATCACAAACCTTGAGCATAAACTACAACACCTCTCTTGAGCACAAACTACAGCACCTCCTTTCAAGCATGTGGCCACGAGCATGAAATCAATTTAGTAGCGTGAGGAGAGCCATTATCGAAGATTTGTTTGCTGAGGTAGAGAAGAGAGTTAAAAGCAGTGCCTGTGTAGCATTGGTGGTGGCGGTGGTGGTGGTGGTGGTGGTGGTGGTGGAAGAGGAGCAGGCATGTTTGTATGTTGCGATCGATTCCGTACATGCTGAGATTTGACCTTAGCTACAGGGGAGTCCCAGTTGACGTGGCCTTGAAAGAGAGAGAGAGAGAGAGAGAGAGAGAGAGAGAGAGAGAGAGAGAGAGAGAGAGAGAGAGAGAGAGAGAGAGAGAGAGAGAGAGAGAGAGAGAGAGAGAGCAGGCATGTTTGTATGTTGCGATCGATTCCGTACATGTTGAGATTTGACCTGAGCTACAGGGGAGTCCCAGTTGACGTGGCCTTGAGAGAGAGAGAGAGAGAGAGAGAGAGAGAGAGAGAGAGAGAGAGAGAGAGAGAGAGAGAGAGAGAGAGAGAGAGAGAGAGAGAGAGAGAGGATGACTAGTAGAGACATTAGTGTTTAGACAACATAAACGTTCATATGGAAAAATAGAGAAATGTGTGTGTAGACAGACAAAGTGGCAATCACACACACACACACACACACACACACACACACACACACACACACACACACACACACAGGCAGACAAATAGAAAGACACAGACATCCAAACAGGACACCACTCCGGTATAATTACACGCATTCCGCAGTAGACACGCGTGATAATAACAGCCATACCACCACCACCACCACCAATATGTCCGCTGTGATAGTAGTAGTAGCAGCTCTCCACCACCCCACCTCACCACTCCGCCACCTGCTGTTCCCTCGTTTCCCTCAGCCCACCTCGCCCTTGACTCGTGATATTTATGGGCGTAGACGTCAATTTCCTCCCGCCGGGGATGTATCGTCTCGAGGGGCACGCGTGAACTCCTTCGCTCCTCTCCTCCTCCTCCTCCTCCTCTCCGTTTTTTTCCTTGGGCCTCACCGCTGCAAAGGAGGTGGTGTCTTCCATGCCTCTCATTCTTTCATCTTCCTTCGGGTTGTATTCTCAACGCAAATTCTCATATTCTTGTGTGTGTGTGTGTGTGTGTGTGTGTGTGTGTGTGTGTGTGTGTGTGTGTGTGTGTGTGTGTGTGTGTGTGTGTGTCTGTCCGTGTGGGTTATCGATTTTTATGGTGGTTTTAATCCCACTTTCTATACTTTTCTGTCTACGTGTATTTCTTTTCCACTTTTCTTCGTCACCTTCCTTCCTTCCTTCCTTCCTTTTTCGTTCTTACTTTAACATATAGCCATACTCTCTCTCTCTCTCTCTCTCTCTCTCTCTCTCTCTCTCTCTCTCTCTCTCTCTCTCTCTCTCTCTCTCTCTCTCTCTCTCTCTCTCTGTTCCTGCTCTTGCTCTTTTTCACACTCAAACCATAATTTTAGTGGTTTTACGGCACAGTGAGAATATATGGTCAATAAACGGCGTTCCCTCGAGCGAAGGAAGACAAGAGACCAGCTCAGGAGAACTTCGCATGTCGGGAGTAACAGTATTTGGAATGTATTGTTATCTTGCCATTAGGTTTTCTGGTACGCTGGAGAGAGGCAGAGGCAGAGGCAGAGGCAGAGGCAGACTTATCCCCCAGCCTGCCCAGCCTTTAAATATCTCACGCACACGCACACGCTGGCTGTACTTGACTCACACACGCACTCACATACACACAGGCGCACACGCATCCACATTCACGCTCGCAGGCCACGTCAGAGAGTCCCAAGGTAATGTTTTAGCGTTCGATCTCTTTGTTTCAGGATCACTTACCTTTATGTCCCCTCGCCCTGTAGCTTTGAATCGCCCTCACGCCGTCCATCCGTCACGTGTTGGCCGTAGAGAGAGAGAGAGAGAGAGAGAGAGAGAGAGAGAGAGAGAGAGAGAGAGAGAGAGAGAGAGAGAGAGAGAGAGAGAGAGAGAGAGAGAGAGAGAGAGAGAGAGAGAATGTCATGCATGTCTCACAAACACTCAGGTTGCAGTGGAGAGGGACCGAAACTGGCGTGCATACATGTCTCTCAGTATTAAAAAAGTACGGGCCAGTATTCCGGAACGCTTTGCCCTCTCACCACGACTATTTTCGAAGGACGCAAAGAAGATCGACGGGTTTTTAAGGGTATTTTTTCTATCAGTAATGTAGAATTTTTGTTAATCTGTCTCTAGAAACTTAAAAACATCCTTAAAGAGCTGTGGAACTTGAAGTACAAGCTTTTGAAAATAGTCGAGGTGCGGCGAAGAAGTCTTTCAGAATATGGTCCACAGTAAGGATATCCTGAAACATCTGGTACTTGCTGTGACTCTCGTGTGGCGTTCTCGTGGGCGGCGGTGCAGTCACGAGTGAATAGGTGAAGCTTCTTGGCGGTTGTGCGACCCCCTCCTTGCTCTCCTGCATGGGGCGAGGATCACTCCTTCACGCGCCGCATCTCACAGTCAGGAACAGACACACATTTCCTTTGACTTGGAGAAAAATGTTTTGTGTTGGTTGGCGAGCGACCGAAGAGCACACACACACACTCACATGCACACACACACACACACACACACACACACACACACACACACACACACACACACACACACACACACACACACACACACACACACACACACACACACACACACACACACACACACACACACAGAGGAAACACTGTGTACAAATAATGTATGCACGTGGATTTAAAGGAAAAAGTGTTATAACTTCGTAGCAAAGAGAGCGACATTTCGAGCTTGACTCAATATTTTAAAAAATTCAAATAGGGCCACACACACACACACACACACACACACACACACACACACACACACACACACACACACACACACACACACACACACACACACACACACACACACACACACACACACACACACACACACACACACACACAAGGTCGTTTCCCTCTCTTCTCTAGCACTTTACACTGCCGGCAACGTCCTCGTGTGTGCCGCCTTACTGACGGAAATGACCACTTGAAATATTGATGAGCGGTCTATTTCTCCCTCCAGTTGCAAGAATGTGGCGACAAAAAAATCGTCACTTTGGTCCTTCACGACGAGCACTGTGAGGTTGATTTCCCCGTGCAGGGCATTGCGAGGGACTCTTCTTATCCCTGGAGTGCTGGATGGAGCGTCCGTACATCTGTGAACGTGGTAGTGATGGGAACACTTGACGGACGAATATCTCACTTCCAGCTTCTAGGCATCCAGGGTATTTTTTTCTCTTTAAATTCCAAGATGTTAAAGTTAATGAGAGTGTTCAGGAGGAATGGTAATTAGAAATCGATGTTACAGTAAGGTGATGCAGTTTAAGGGACTCAAATCCAAAGGAGGCAGAAAAAAATTCGATTAGTTTGCTTAGAGTGTTCAAGGGGAATGATAAGTTGAAATCGATGTTACAGGAAGATGATACAGATACAGCGACTCAGATCCGGAAGAGGCAGAAAAAAAGAAAGAAAAAAATTTATTAGTTTGATTAGATTGTTCAAGGGAAATGATAAACTGAAATCCATGTAACAGGAAGAAAGATGATACAGATACAGCGATTCAGATCCAGAGGAGACAGAAAAAAGTATATGGACATTGGAAGAATATCGATAAGTGTTCAGGAAAAGAAAAGCGGGGCCCTAGTAAAAGAAATATGTTACGCTGAGGATACAACGACAACAACAAGAAAAACAAGAAAGCGAAGAGGCGGAAAAGATATAACATTGTAAGAATATCGATGCGTTCAGGAGGGAGAGGGAGAGAGAGAGAGAGAGAGAGAGAGAGAGAGAGAGAGAGAGAGAGAGAGAGAGAGAGAGAGAGAGAGAGAGAGAGAGAGAGAGAGAGAAAGCATACATTAGAAAACAAACATTGAAGAAAAAAAACACTAATAGAATTACAGGAATATAGGGTACGTTGAAGTTCTTCTCAGACTTTTTTTTCTTTTCTCTCTTTTTTTTTTTTTTTTTTTTAGAGGGGAACGGGAGGTGTTCAGGGATAGAAGAGAATTCACGATAAGGTTACTGTCGACAAAGGTGCTAAGGAAAAAAGAATTGCTTGTCGTAAAAATCGATGTAAAAGAGAGGACATAAAAAAGAGAACTTACAAAAATGTACAAAACAATGTTCAGATAAAAAGAGAAAAGTGTTTGCTGGAAATTAATATTAGAGAGAGAGAGAGAGAGAGAGAGAGAGAGAGAGAGAGAGAGAGAGAGAGAGAGAGAGAGAGAGAGAGAGAGAGAGAGAGAGAGCAACAGAAAATGGGAAGATGGAAATAAAAAAAAACAAGACGGGTACAAGTTTCGTTTAGCTGGGTTCCCTCTTATCTGTTTATTTTTTATTTATTTTTTACATATTTATATATTCATTCATTTTTCACTTTTTCACTGCTCCACGTTAAAACTGAAGAGCGCCAAGGAAAAAAAGAAAAGAGAAAGAGGGACTAGTACAAATCGATGTTAAAGAGAGAGACTACAATAGAAAACGGAGATAGAAAGGAAAAAATGGTTGTACAGAGATAGAAGCACCATTCAGGTTCTCCCCGGGCGGCGAGGAAGACGAGTGTGGAATGTTCGCGTGGCCCTCCGTCATTTGTCACACGCCTAACGTTGCAGTCAATCTGTTTTGCTTTTGTTACCCCGATATTTTTACTTCGCCATATAATCTCGGTTACGCCTCACGTTTTCTATATTTTTTTCTTTGTTTCAGAGCTTCCCCTATATCCTCGCCCGTAGTAATTGCGCTGTTTTTTTCTCTTTTATTTTTTTTTCTTACACAGATATGTTTTCCGCTATAAGTTTTATCTGCCTCATGACACTTCCTGTTACAACCACTCATCCGCATTTCTGTCTAATTTCCCTTAATTTAATTAAGCGTAACTTTTTAGTTGGATCACCTAACTTATTGTTCCGGCAACTTGGGGTCACCGAGTGTTACTTGGCAGTAAAATGCCTGGGCGTCTCTAATAAGGGGAAGCCCAGACAAGTGAAGGTGAGCAGGACATGTAATGGTGAGCAGGAAATTGACGAGGAATGGAAGGGAGAAAAACAAGAGGAGGCAAAGGTGACGCGGGAATACACGTGAAGAGTAACGAAGCCAAAAAGAAAAGCAGGATAGAAGGAAAAAGACGAGAGAGAAGCGTGAAAAGAAAAATAGCGCCAGATGAAGGCAGGAGGAACGGAGGGTGAGCGTGATTAGATAATGGTCGCGAAGATACCGAAGGAAGCAGTGAGGGTGGCGGCGTCTCCTGACGAGGTGTTCTTGGCTCGTGTAAAGCTTTCGTCCTCAGGGAATAGATGAAAGATTAATCCCACCGTCCCTCGAGGATTGTGTAATTCGGAGTGATATTTTATTTAGTCTTCAACCTTGAGGATACAGTGCCAGAGGAGGAAGGGGAGAAATACCAAAAATGATGGAAGTTAGAGGAAAGAACTGCGTGTAGAACGTAGTCAGGTGTTTTCCAGTAATTACCTACAATTCTAAAATGTTATTCACCTAAAGTCCATGTCTCAAGGCTGGCTGGCCCGGAGCTGTCCCTCGACAGCTTGTCTGGCGGGCTGGTGGCCGCGCTGGCCGGGACCTGCAGCTGTCGCGGCTTTAATTAACGACAGCTTGAGGGAGAGAGTTATTGTGAGGCGTGGCGTGGCGTGGCGTGGCGTGCTCCAGGTGCGCCCTTTCATCTTTTCTTAATCCGAGACGATGCATGATGGAATTTCTCACACCACCGTACTATATGTATAAAAGTATACATATATATGTGTAGACACACAAACACACACACACACACACACACACACACACACTTTGGAGGGTTCAGATTTTACTTCCTGGTGACCGTCGCTGCCTTTTCATATCTTCACTCACGCAGCCATTGTTTGCCATCAGTATTCCGCGTGCTGCTAGCCAAGGACAGCCGCGCATAAACAATGTGAGTGGAAGGCGTCAACACGGCGGCCATCCGTCACCGTTGCTCCCTCCGCACGATGGGGACGCTAATGCAAGTTGAAGGCATGAAGGCAATGCAAGTGTACGTGTGTTAAGCTTCCTTATTACCTCGTATTTTATTGTGTCGTTCATCACGCTGCTTATTTTGAGTGATTCATTGAGGCAGTGCACATTTTGAATGTTTTGTTTACGATATGTTCTGAGAATTAATGTGAGTTTAGGGAGCGCGACGCGAGGGCGTGTGAGCGGCGTGATGGGCGGGCCATTGCGCGTGACTCATGGCTGAGGGCAAGGTTTTAATGGCTGGTCTGAGGCACCCGGAGCGCGGTAAGCTAACAGATCCCCAAACTTTCTTAATATGTGTGCAAATTCAAATACTACGTCCGTCCGTGTTTCAGGTTGTGTTGAAGGGGTGGCGGTGGTGTGTGGTACGGCGGCGTGGTGTACTGCCTGGGTGCTGGTGTGCCGCGGCGCTGGTGCGCTAAAATAATTAGAGTCTGGTGTTTGCGGCAGTAAGCCATCACGAGCCTGCGAGGTCTTATTAATTTTAACAAGTGCAATTTGCATATATTGGCATTTTGATGAGAGAAAACCAGGTGTTGTATTTTCCTTCCTGCTGCTTAAAAACATCTGGGAACTAATAATGTGCTGTTAATTAGTTTCACTGCCGGATCAAGGTTGTTGGGAGCCGCTTTACCGCTGCGGGGCGGCAGGTGACGCACTGAAGACCCCTGCAGACTGCCAGGTGACGGAAGCTCATGGTCATGGGATCGACAAAACTTTAAATACAGTGTTCGGCATTAATTTTTCAGGATTTTTTAATTATTCCTCCTTGGGACCCGTTAATCTTATAAGAAAGAAAAGTTTATATCCTCAGCAGGTGTTTTCGTTAATTAAGCAGGAGGATCCTTTATCCCACTCTCCCTTCACTCCCAACAGCTCTTTTTCCCTCCTTCAAACGCAGACATTGATATACACGTGGCCCTCCACGTCAGGGCAGCGTCTTTTTTACCTAAATCTCACACGCGAAGATCCTTCTATGAAAATTTCATAAGAACATAAAAACATAAGAAATAAGGGAAGCTGCAAGAAGCGACCAGGCTTACACGTGGCAGTCCCTGTATGAAATATACCTACCCATTTCCATCTATTATCCCTATCCATAAACCCATCTATTCTTCTCTTAAAGCTTCCTAATGTTCCAGCATTAACAACATGATTACTGAGTGCGTTCCACTCATCTACCACTCTATTTGAGAACCAATTTCTTCCTATCTCCTTCCTAAACCTAAATTTTTCAAGCTTGAACCCATTATTTCTTGTTCTATCCTGGTTGCTGATCCTAAGAATTTTGCTTACATCCCCCTTGTTATAACCCTTATACCACTTAAAGACTTCTATCAGGTCCCCTCTTAACTTACGTCTCTCTAAAGAATGTAGATTTAACAGCTTCAATCTCGTCTCGTAAGAAATACTCCTCATCCCCTGTATCCTTTTAGTTATTCTCCTCTGTACTGATTCTAATAGACCTATATCTTTCCTGTAATGTGGGGACCAGAACTGCACAGCGTAGTCTAGATGAGGTCTGACCAGCGCCAAGTATAACTTTAATATTACTTCCGGAATTTCATCTGAAGTAATTCTTCCTCCCAAAACAGGTTTCTCTAACTTAACCTCTTTATATATATATATATATATATATATATATATATATATATATATATATATATATATATATATATATATATATATATATATATATATATATATATATATATATATATATATATATATATATATATATATATATATATATATATATATATATATATATATATATCAGTGGGGCTCTGGCCAAGGGGAACAAATAGGTGTGGGGGTAAATGCTACTAAAGGTGCCAATCCTCAAAGAGGAGTTAGAAAGCAAATACTAAATTACGTTAAACCTCCCTCTTGCAAAAGTTTAAGTCACAGGCAGGAGGAAATACAGAAACAGGCAGTGAGTTCCAAAATTTACCATAAAAAGGGATGAAAGATTGAGAATACTAGTTAAATGTTGCATTAGGAAGGAGGAAAGAATAGGGGTGAGAGAAAGTAAAAAGCTTTGTGCAGCGAGGTTGCAGAAGGGGGAAGGCATGCAGTTAGCAACCCCAACTGCATGCCTAACCTTACCTTACTTAATATTTTAGAAAGGAACAAATTTTGGAGAATTCTTGGAATTGGAAACACGATTATAACCAGTGTTTGTCTTTCTCATACAAGGTGCATATAAAACATTAGGGACTCTCCAAGTAGCTTGTAGGCCTACACGCAGCAGTTCCCTAACACGACATACATACAATATATACCAATACACCTATACCCATCTATCACCCCTATCCATAAATTTATTCAATGTTCCTTTAAAGCTCCTTCCCTCACCCTCAGTGCACCTGATCCAGCTCGCCAGTTAGGGTTTCCACCACTCGCTATACATCCCCTCTGTACAGGAGCAAAAATGGGAGCCTCGGTTAAGGATCAGCAATTTCCGAGGAACCAAAAATGAGTTACCAGTAAAAATGGGATGGGGCCCGATTGGGTCATCTTTGGGTCAAGTTTTAAACGGATCAACTTTTGGTCACGGAAGAGTTTAAGTTTGAAAGTGTTCGTTTTCTTGCTAGCTTCTTATAGGACCGGGTTGTGGTGTGTTGCTGTGTGTATGTGTGTGTGTGTGTGTGTGTGTGTGTGTGTGTGTGTGTGTGTGTGTGTGTGTGTGTGTGTGTGTGTGTGTGTGTGTGTGTGTGTGTGTGTGTGTGTGTGTGTTCGTTGCCACATTTTCCCAGGGAGGCGTGAGGAGAGCCAGCCAGGTAAACATCGGCTCCCAGGTAATAAAAGATCGCCATTGTGCCAAAGGTCCCATAATTACTTGGATTTTTCCACGTATTACCTTTCTTTTCCCCAAGTCTCGGCCAGCGCCACCACCACTACTCCTGGCCACACCTTGGTATGCTCCTTAAATAGTAAATAGTTCGCGACAGTTGTTTCCATTCCTAGCATCTGCTTGGACTGATTATAGAAAAACAATGGCACCAGGATATTAACAAAGGAAAGATGGTATGAGAAAATAATGCTCATTTTTCAAGGTGGTAATAATTGCCTTGCTTTGGGAATGTCTCAGTGTTAAAAAATAAATAAATAAATAAATAAATAATGATGCTTAATTCTTACCTAATTTAACCTAAGCCAATTTAACGTAACTGGCAATACAACATAACATTATTTTTATGCTAGTTTTCCAGTGATATATTTTATTGTGCCCCTTTTTTTTCTCATGTCATGTTTATTCCGTACCTTATTTTTTTCAGTTCCTTTTTTCATATTTTATTATTATTATTATTATTATTATTATTATTATTATTATTATTATTATTATTATTATTATTATTATTATTATTATTATTATTTAGTTTTCTTGCTACGGAAGTGACGAGCTGTAATGTTGGAAATAGTTTGGATGCTTGCCCTCTCTCATTACCAAGGCTGATGAGTGTGACCAGTGCGCTCAATACCACTTGAGTATGACAATCTGAATGACAGTGGCCGCAAGGATCCCTCACCATTATGATATATTTTAGCTTAATATGATATTCTTTTGCTTTAGATGAGATAGTGTACTAATAGTTTTATGATGTATTTTATCACAAAGAGTATCTTGAGAACAAAAACATGTTTGTTCTTTTGTATGTTTTGTTTTGCCTTCCTTTGTATATGTCCCACAGGAGATGTCACATAAACTGATTATAATTTACATAAGAGATGGAAACGAGTAATAGAGCAACTTGTCACACGTTGCATCCCTTACTTTCCCAGTCCACTTAGTCATGCCTTTACCTACTCTGTGTTTATTTAATAACAAGAACTCTCCTTCTAACCTAACAACCTAAGCTAACCTTCATCTACCTGATATTAACAAGAGCTCGCCATTTAACCTAACCTAAACTAACCTTTTATCTCCTTATGTTCATTTTAATACCCAGAAGTCTCCCTCTAACGTTACCAAACCTAACCTAACCTTTATCTACGTAACTTATGTCGATTTAACAGCAAGGACTCTCCCTCTATACCTAACTTAACTAGACATAACATAACCCAACTTAACCTAACACAGCCTGACATGGCATGACATAACCTAACCAGTTCACCTCCACCCGCCAGCAACCCTCCCTCCCTAACAAAGTCCCCCAGAAGTTTCCTCATATCATATCCTGTCGCTACCAATCTTCACGAGTCCCCACCATTCCCGGTCTTGTCCTCGCTCTTATCTAGCCAGTCTCCCCTATCTTTACCAGTTAGTCGTCATCCTTCCCAAAGCCCTCCATCCAGCCTCGCCTCATCCCTAACATCCTCACACAGTCCAGCGTCTCTTGTGTACCCCCAAGCTCCTCTTCTTTCTTCCTCCAGCCATTTCTCTCCTGACTGTTTCATTCTCCTTTCCCGTACCTTCCCTTCCCCTTCCCCTTCCTCTTCCTCTTCCTCTTCCCTTTATCCTTGACCCCATCTCCCTACTTTTGTTCTTTTCCTCCTCCTTCTTGTCCTTCCTTTCTTCTTCTGTTTCTTGTTTTTGTCCTTGTTCTTTTTGTTGTTGTTGTTCTTGTTGATGTTGTTGTTGTTGTTGTTGTTGTTGTTGTTGTTGTTGTTGTTGTTGTTGTTGTTGTTCTTCTTCTTCTTCTTCTTCTTCTTCTTCTTCTTCTTCTTCTTCTTCTTCTTTTTCTTCCTTCTTCTTCTTCTTCTTCTTCTTCTTCTTCTTCTTCTTTTTCTTCCTCTTCTTCTCCTCCTTCTCCTCCTCCTCCTCCTCCTCCTCCTCCTCCTCCTCCTCCTCCTCCTCCTCCTCCTCCTCCTCCTCCTTTTCTCTTTCCCACTATTTATTTTTTTTCCTTTCCGTACCACCACCACTACCGTCTCCTCCTCCTCCTCCTCCTCCTCCTCCTCTTTCCGATCACCACTCCATTCTGAGGAAAAATAAACCAGAACGATGTGTGTGTGTGTGTGTGTGTGTGTGTGTGTGTGTGTGTGTGTGTGTGTGTGTGTGTGTGTGTGTGTGTGTGTGTGTGTCGCGATACTTACACATCTGGGTGCCGTTGTGAGCATCTGAAGTGAGAGAGAGAGAGAGAGAGAGAGAGAGAGAGAGAGAGAGAGAGAGAGAGAGAGAGAGAGAGAGAGAGAGAGAGAGAGAGAGAGAGAGAGAGAGAGAAGGAAAAAAAAAACAGTCGAATGTTTTAATGTTTTTTGCTCTTTTTTGTCGTGTTCGGAACTTGAACGAGTATTTATTTACGAGTTGTTTTGTGGGTGACAGGAACAACACACACACACACACACACACACACACACACACACACACACACACACACACACACACACACACACACACACACACAGACAGACAGACAGACAGAACAAAAAGGATAAGGGGTGGGGTGGGAGAGAAAACATAATCTGATAGGCTGATGGGAAAACAATCTGGACCAATCACCTTCTCCGTACCTGATGCTCAAAACAAATTTTCAAGCCAATCACGAATCAGGGATGCTATTTTATTTTATTTTACTCTCTCCTCTCTTTTTCTTCTTTCTTTTCAAATTGAATTCTATATGAGCCTTTGGTACTCGACTCAAAATTACCTTTTGATCTTCTATCTTCTTTTATTTTCTCTTTCCCTCACTTTTTTCATGATTTTCTGCCAGACTTTTTTTTCTCACTTCTTCCTTTGTAGTGAATGTTTTCCCTTTTTTTCCATCCTTCCCTCTCTCACTTCTGGCCTGGACCTGGAAGAGGGTAGAGTGTGAGAGGGGAAGGGGATGAGAAAGATGAAGGAGAGAAGATGGAAGAGGGAAGAGACAGGGAGGAGGGAAGAAAAGAGGATGGATGGAGAGAAGTGGTTTGGAAAGGAGAGTGGACGGAAGGAGAGTGAGAGAAGGATGTGAGGGGAGATGAAGGAAAGTAGGAATGATGGAGAGGAATGTAAAAGCCAAGACAAAGGGGAAGGAGAGGAGGAGGAGGAGGAGGAATAGGTGGAGAGAAAGAAAAATTTACAACAGGGGGGAAAGGAAACATTTGATATTTGTAGGTGAAAAGTGGAAAACCTGCAGATGTATTCCACAGTTCCTTCCATTTTCTCCACCTCTCCCTTCCACCCTCCCCTTTATTTCTCCATCCTCGCATGTATGTAGTGTACCTCTCCCATCTCTCTTACTATATATTTTCATTGTTTCTCCTCGTGTGCTGCTCTCACCCTCTCCCTCTCCCTGTGAAATGTCTCTTAGTCTGCCCCGTTTATATATATATATATATATATATATATATATATATATATATATATATATATATATATATATATATATATATATATATATATATATATATATATATATATATATATATATATATATATATATATATATATATATATATATATATATATATATATCTCCTCCTCCTCCTCCTCCTTCTCCTCCTTCTCCTCCTCCTCCTCCTCCTCCTCCTCCTCCTCCTCCTCCTCCTCCTCCTCCTCCTCCTCCTCCTCCTCCTCTTACATAAACATTTACTCCTACAAAGTGCTCTCCTTAGTCATTCTCTTTTCTCACTCCTTCCTTCCTTGACCCATAAATGTTTGACCCTCGAAAAAAATAATAAAAAAAGAAAAGGGTGACCTGAGAATAAAAAGAAGAAATACACACACAAAAAAAAAGGGTAAAAGATAAGCAGCCAAAAGATCTATTTCGTGTTCTTTTATACTCTACTTTTTATATATTTATTCCTTGACTTTCTTTCTTTTCAATTTTTTTTTTAATTCCTTCTCTGTCACACACACAAAAAAATATCCGAAAAGTCTAGACACATAAAATAAGAATTCTCATTAACTGTTTCTTTTTTACACCCACAGATAGAAAGGGAAAAAGACTTACTCATTACATTTCTATTCCTTCCTTCATTCATTCACTCACAATTAGGAGTGTGGTGATGAGATGACTGACAGTGACGGATGTGAGGAATGGTGTAGCGTTGGTGAAAGTGATGCTGAGGGGTGATGAAGGGTAATAATGGTGAAAGCGTGGCACTGGAGCGGTGATGCGAGGCATGAAATGAGGTGAAGGTGATGGTGATAAAGATGACAGTGGGGGAAATGAGAATGAGAAATATCTATTACATTT
The DNA here is from genome assembly GCF_035594125.1 of Scylla paramamosain. Classification (NCBI taxonomy): domain Eukaryota; kingdom Metazoa; phylum Arthropoda; class Malacostraca; order Decapoda; family Portunidae; genus Scylla; species Scylla paramamosain. The sequence continues at coordinate 20,187,011 of NC_087158.1, forward strand.
TTCCTTAGTAGTGTATATTTTCGTCTTTATTTCCTTCTTTTATCTCTATGTGTCCAGATTTTAGGGGGACTGTATAAAGTAAAACTAAATAAATTTCTTTACCCATCCTTTCTTCTTTCTTTTCATATCCATCCCCTGATTTTCTTTATTTCTTTTCTATTCCTCCTCCTCCTCCTCCTTCTCCTCCTCCTCCTCCTCCTCCTCACCCTGGTGTCTTGTTGGTCAGAGGCGATTCCGTCCTGAGCTTCTTATCAAGTCCAGTTTGTTAGTCGCGGTGAAGGCGGAGTTCGTCTATCTCAACCCAAAACCAGTGTAAGCCTGAAGTAAAACAGTACCCAGAGAGACGCAGACAGAGAGTGGGGAGAGGGAAGGAAGAGAAACTGATGCTGGGGTTCGGAAGGGAAGGAGAAAAAAGGGTAGGAGGTAAGAGAACAAGGGTAGAAAAGGGGAAAGAAATGGAGAGGAGAGAAAATAAGGTAAAAGGGGAGAAGAGGGTAAAATAAAAGGAAAGAAGGGACAGGAGAAGAAAGTAAAGGAAAGAAGGGAAGAGGAGAGGGCATTATAGAAGAGAAAAGATAAGATAGGAGATTAAAGGGGAGAAAAGAGAAGAGGAAAGGAGATTAGAGTGAGAAGAGGTCATGAAATAGAAGAGAGAGAGAGAGAGAGAGAGAGAGAGAGAGAGAGAGAGAGAGAGAGAGAGAGAGAGAGAGAGAGAGAGAGAGAGAGAGATATGCATGAAGAAGAAAAAGACAGACTTAAAGACAAAAGGACAGAGAAATACACACACACACACACACACACACACACACACACACACACACACACAGAGAGAGAGAGAGAGAGAGAGAGAGAGAGAGAGAGAGAGAGAGAGAGAGAGAGAGAGAGAGAGAGAGAGAGAGAGAGAGAGAAACAAAGCAGCGAAATGTTACAAGAAGAAAGAAGACAAAAGAAAAAGGTGATAAGAACACATGAAAGAGAAAAGATAAAAAATGTAAAAAGACGGACATGAATATTAGAGGGAACAAAGGGAAAGGATACTGTGAAGAGGAAGTGGAGGAGGAGGAGGAGGAGGAGGAGGAGGAGGATGGAGATAACAGGGAGCAGTAACGGTAGAATTACAAGACAAGAGTGTAAGAGAAAGAAAGAAAGAAGAAAAATAAGTTCATAGTGTAAAGGAAAAATACAAAAAAAAATAAAAAGGAAATACGATAAGGTACGAAAAGAGAGAGAGAGAGAGAGAGAGAGAGAGAGAGAGAGAGAGAGAGAGAGAGAGAGAGAGAGAGAGAGAGAGAGTACTTCAGAAAAAAAAATATATGTAAAAAGAATGAATGAAAGATAAAAGAAAAATACATAGAGAAAATGGCTTTGAAAATAACTAAGGAAAACTGAAAAACTCACGATGCTGGAAAAAAGAGGGAAATTTTCTCACTGCTCCTTCCTCCTCCTCCTCCTCCTCCTCCTCCTCCTCCTCCTCCTCCTCCTCCTCCTCCTCCTTCTCCTCCTCCTCCTCCTCCTCCTCCTCGTTCCCTCACTTTCAGACCAATCGTCCCTCTCTCACTCTCTCTCTCTCTCTCTCTCTCTCTCTCTCTCTCTCTCTCTCTCTCTCTCTCTCTCTCTCTCTCTCTCTCTCTCTCTCTCTCTCTACACCTCTACCTCTCTCTCGTCCCAATATCGTGTCCCTGTACCCGGTCACAAGAGTACTTTAAAATTGCAGTGAGGGTCTTAGTGGTGGCGGCGGAGGAGGGGGTCACGCAGCCAGCCAGCAGAAGAGTCCTCGCAGGCAGTAACACTATAAACGCCACGTCTGCCTTGCCGCCACACGCTATGCTTTCACCGCACTATATAGACGAGCTGCGTACAATGGTGACTGTAGATGAAAGATTCAGACGGTCACATACGTACTGCTGGGGGGTGGAGAAAGGGAGAGAGAGAGGGGGAGGGGGGACAGTAAGGAAAGAAAGGAAGTAGCAGCTGAGAGGGAGAAGGGAAGGGATGGAGGAAGGGACAGATAGGCACACACACACACACACACACACACACACACACACACACACACACACACACACACACACATATAGGAAGTAAGTAATGGGAAAAAAAAAACTATTATGAGAGAGAGAGAGAGAGAGAGAGAGAGAGAGAGAGAGACTGTTTTCCATTGATAGCAGTAATACCGGGCTGGTGAAAGAAACGTCAGTCTTATGAGCCTCGGGGATGGCCAGCTGCCCGGGCTTGTCTTTTGTCCCGCCGCGTGTTTTTAGTATTATTGTCACGCGAAGCTCCGGTTTATAGCAGCTGGAGAGTATTTGAAAAGCACACCTTGTAGACTGCGCTGTTATTAGTAGAGCTAGAGCAGAGTAGAGGAAAGTTAGTGAGAAAAAGGGGAAGTATTGTGTTGCATATCTGATACACTAAAACACACACACACGCACACACACACACGCGCGCTCACATGAGAGTATTTGTTATTTAGTGGTGTTTTTTCGTGTGCATGTATATGTGTGTGTGTGTATGTGTATATGTGTGTGTGTGTGTGTGTGTGTGTGTGTGTGTGTGTGTGTGTGTGTGTGTGTGTGTGTGTGTGTGTGTGTGTGTGTGCGCGTGTTCGTTTGATTAAATACTAATGCACGTAAACTTCTCATAATCGCCTTACTGCCCAAATGTAAGAAAACTATTGCTTTAATGTACAAAATGGGATTGGATTCTTTTTTATTTACGTTTGATGAGTAATCACAAATGTAATAACGGTTTTAGTGTCATTTTTTCCTCAATACTTCATTACTGCAGCATCGCAAAATGTAGCAGGATGACAGCAAGGAAAATATTGACTCTCTCTCTCTCTCTCTCTCTCTCTCTCTCTCTCTCTCTCTCTCTCTCTCTCTCTCTCTCTCTCTCTCTCTCTCTCTCTCTCTCTCTCTCTCTCTCTCTCTCTCTCTCACACACACATCCGTGGCTCTTAGTGAGGTGATAGAGGAAGGGCAGTCGCCATATTAACACTTAATTTTCTCTAGGCCGTGCTGGCTAATTGTGTTTTGGCCTTTACCCCTCCGGCTTTTATCTTCTCTTCCGCTTCCTCTTCCTCTTCCTCTTCGCTTTCATCTTGTGGGTCCTCATGCTCTTATTGTTGTTGTCATTCTCTCATTCTCTGTCTAATTGTATCACTTTCTGTTTATTTTGTATCTCTTCTGTGTCTTTTTGCTAGCGGTCTCTCTCTCTCTCTCTCTCTCTCTCTCTCTCTCTCTCTCTCTCTCTCTCTCTCTCTCTCTCTCTCTCTCTCTCTCTCTCTCTCTCTCTCTCTCTCTCTCTCTCTCTCTCTCTCTCTCTCTCTCTCTCTCTCTCTCTCTGTGTGTGTGTGTGTGTGTGTGTGTCCTAAAGCACGTTACCATTGCATTTTTAATTCTTTGTCTTCGTTTATTCTCCACCTTTCTCCTTCTCTTTCTTCGTTTTCTCAACGTGTCTCCTCCTCTTCCCCTTCCCGACGCCCACCTGCCCGCCACTACTTCGCACTGCATTTTACATTCATATTGTTGCAAGTTTTTCCTCCTCAACAAGCATCACTCTTCATCCACTTCGCTCGGCACGACCCCGCACCTCTCGAGTTTCCCAAGACATCTCGCACCCATTCCTCACCACTCTCCCCGGTGCTTGCTGCGCGATCTATCCCACTGCTCTTGAGTTACAACATCCGCTCCTCTCGTAAACGTTTCAGCGTCTCAACTCCGCCAGTTTTTAGAAGCTCTAGTAGAAGTCATTCGGGTTTTCGAGAGTGCTGTCGTGATTTTAGTGCTAGTTTAAGAACATAAGAAAATAAGGAAAGCTGCAAGAAACCGTCATGTGGCAGCCCCTGTATGAAGCATCCCTACTTATTTTTCACCTGTCATCCCCATCCATAAATCTGTCTAATCTTCTCTTAAAGTTCCCTAATGACTCAACACTAACAAGGCTTATGTATCAGCAAAGGGGAAAAGACTCATAAGAATTCGATTTTTCATCTCGTTGGGCCTCGAAAATAGTTTTAATGAGAGAGCAATATTTTTAAGAATAAGGACCAGAGACTGATGCGGTATATTTACAACACTTATCCCAGTTTCTTTCCTCCAGGTGCTGTTTAATATACCACACTCACACACACACACACACACACACACCTTCACTGCAGCCCCCATCGCACATTGCCCCTGCTGCCAAAGCCCTTTTCTACCCATAAAACCTTCCCATTACCCATTCCATCCCGCCGTCATAGTACACACCTCTCTACATGCAACCCATCAGCCCCATCCTTGGCCGCTCGCCCCGCCGCCCTATTCCCATCAGCGCCGCCAGCAGCCCATCTCTCTCAACCTTTCATCTCTCCTGCCGCACCGGAAAACTGCACGTGGGGAAAGTATTGTGGGAGTGTAGGAGTGTAGGTGTGTTGCCGGTGGTGATGCAGCGTTTGTTGTGTGTGTGTGTGTGTGTGTGTGTGTGTGTGTGTGTGTGTGTGTGTGTGTGTGTGTGTGTGTGTATTAATGTCATTTATTAATTTATTTATTTATGTACCTATTTATTTATTTTCATTTAAACACATTTTCCTGTCTTTTGTATTTCAGCATCTATATGTCTTTTCCTTTCCTTCTTTTTTTCTTGCTTCTTTCTTTCTTTCTTTCATCTCTTTACATCTAACAGCACTGCTCACTTCATTCTTCCATTCTGATCTTCCCTCCTTCGTCTCCTCCTTTTCTTTCCTTAATCCTCTTCCTTCCCTCTCATCCTACTTAGCAAGTTGTAATTTCTTTCATTTAATTCATTTCATCTTACTTTCTTTTTTTCTTTTTTCACATCGGGACGTTGGCTCTTTCCTTCCTCTCTCCCTTACTTCTTTCCATCATCATTCCTTATTCTCCCCTCCCTTTCCTTTCTTTCTATCTTCCATCCTACTTAGCACACACCTTTCTTTCCCTATCCCTCCTTCCCTCCCTTCCCTCTCCTCTCCTCCCTCCCCTCACTTCCCGCTCGTTGGCTCAGAGCTGTCAAGGATGTGTGGCAGGTGCTCTCTCTTAGTACGAGGTCTGGGCACTGGACAGGAGGCGGCGGTCCCTCCTGTGCTAATGGTACTGCCAAAGCCATTTTTGTCCCCTTCTTTCTCGTCCCAATGCATCCGAACCTCTTACATCTCCCCTGTGTCTGAGTGCTTGTGTGTGTGTGTGTGTGTGTGTGTGTGTGTGTGTGTGTGTGTGTGTGTGTGTGTTTGAAGTTCCTTTCATCATTATTCAGATGAACTTATGGTGGTTTCTGTTGTTTTGTGTCACTTTGTCATTCTAGTTACTTTGCTTGTCCTTAGAACTGCCGCCCGACACTGGTTTCTTCCCCTCATCTCTCTCTCTCTCTCTCTCTCTCTCTCTCTCTCTCTCTCTCTCTCTCTCTCTCTCTCTCTCTCTCTCTCTCTCTCTCTCTCTCTCTCTCTCTCTCTCTCTCTCTCTCTCCAGGGTATCCCACACAGTGAGTTAAGTCCAGCTGGATTCCGAACTCACCTTTCTAACGGTTCATATACTTTTTATCCTCCGCAAATTGTTTATAACTCTACGAACTTTTTTCCTCTCCTTACATTTCCAAATGCTACTTCCTGCCTCCTTTCTTTTCTTCTCCTCCTCCTCCTTCTTCTCCTCTTCCTCCTATCAGTCACGGTCGCCTTTCCTCTACACTAATCACGGAGGGAAGCTAAGGACGAGCTATCTACTCTTGGCAGGCTGTTTCCATGTAATTTTAGATAATTATATGTAATCAACTGTGGTTTCATTATATTCCGCATGAGAAGTGTAGCGACAGCACATGATTATTATTATTATTAGGTTCTTTCCTGTCTGGGATTACTAGCGGTGGTGACAGGTTGGTATAGTGTAGTCCTCTGTTTTCATTGTCTACCGTTAAATACCTGTGTAGTCATTCCATGCAACATGTTTGTATGGAATGAGTATTTGTATTTGTTGTACCGTGCTAACCTCTGCTGGCGGGATGTTGCTGAAGGGAGAGGTGAGCGGAGAGAGGAGCTTTGCTTAACTTGTTCTACACTTGCCTCATTTTTTATGTAAGAGGAGCGCTGGCCTAAGACAACAAAAAATTTATGAAAAAAAGTTCGCTGGTGGCAGCCTCTATAGAGAACAGTCACAAAAGTATCATCCATAATTTGAGAAGTGTCTTCAAACTTACCTATATGTGTACGTAGTCAAGCAGGTACCTTTATTATGCACCATAAGATCCCCTGGCATCTGTTCTTCCTTTGTATTGTTGTGTATTAGAACATGACAACATAAGAAAAAATGAAAGTTGCAAGAAGCTATCCGACTTCCATTCATCTGCCACTCTGACCGAGAACCAATTTCTTCTTGTCTTTCTAATTCCATCTTCACACCAGAGAACCCCTGTCCTGTCTTGACCTCACAATAGAACCTTCTTCACTCTATTTTTTTTAACTCTTTAACCTTTCTTACAGCACCGCTTACCTTCCATCTTGACCATGCTTCCCCTACCTTCCTCCTCTCCCCCATGTCTTCCTTCTTCACCCACGCGCAGGGCCGCCGTCCTTCCCTTCCCTTCCACACGTGCATATTAAGTACCTGGATTCATTTCTTGTTTGTTTATATTTTCTTCAGAAGATTTTCCGGCAGTTTCTTAGGAGCTCAGAAGAGATTATTTGGTCCGTGTGTGTGTGTTGGGGTTTGCAAGTATGTGCATGTGTATGTGTGTGTGTTGGGGGGGTGTTTGTGGAGGACTATTTCATGCGCGCTCGTGTTTGTCAATCTTGACACCCCCCTCAACTTTTTCTTCATTAACTTCTGCAACATTCGCGGTCTAAGATCTAATTTTCAATCTGTAGAACACCACCTCTCCTCTTCTAAACCTCATCTTCTTTTCCTCACTGAAACTCAGGTGTCTGAGGCAACTGACAGTAGCCCCTTTTCTGTTCCCTCCTACTTTCTCTATCCTCATTTTCGATCCAAAGCTGGATGCTGCGTTTATGTGCGCAATGACTTAACCTGCTCTCGTGCCCACGCTCTTGAATCTTCCGAGTTTTCCACCATCTGGCTACGACTACAGAGTCATTCTCATACTAAATTTATCTGTGCTGTATACCTCTCTCCTAACTCCTCTGACTATAAGAAATTCTTTGACTACTTAACTTCCAAAGTGGAGCACATTCTGACCCTCTTCCCTTTTGCAGAGATCTCCATTCTTGGAGACTTCAATGTTCACCACCAGCTTTGGCTTTCCTCTCCCTTCACTGACCATCCTGGTGAACTAGCCTACAACTTTGCTATCCTCCATGACCTAGAGCAATTGGTGCAACACCCTACTCGTATTCCTGACCGTCTTGGAGATACGCCCAACATTCTTGACCTTTTCCTGACCTCTAATCCTTCTGCTTATGCTGTCACCCTTTCTTCTCCGTTGGGCTCCTCCGATCACAATCTCATATCTTTATCTTGTCCTATCACTCCAATCCCTCCTCAGGATCCCCCTAAGCGAAGGTGCCTCTGGCGTTTTGCCTCTGCTAGTTGGGGGGACCTGAGGCGGTATTTTGCTGATTTTCCTTGGAATGACTACTGCTTCCGTGTCAGAGACCCGTCTTTGTGTGCTGAGCGCATAACAGAGGTGATAGTGTCTGGCATGGAGGCGTACATTCCTCACTCTTTTTCTCGTCCTAAACCTTCTAAACCTTGGTTTAACACAGCTTGTTCTCGTGCTATACATGATAGAGAGGTGGCCCACAAAAGGTACTTAAGCCTTCCTTCACCAGAATCTCATGCACTTTATATTTCTGCCCGGAACCATGCCAAGTCTGTTCTCCAACTAGCCAAAAACTCCTTCATTAACAGAAAATGTCAAAACCTTTCAAGATCTAACTCCCCTCGTGATTTCTGGCATCTAGCCAAAAATATCTCCAATAACTTTGCTTCTTCTTCTTTCCCTCCTCTACTTCAACCAGATGGCACCACTGCTATCACATCTATTTCTAAAGCTGAACTCTTTGCTCAAACCTTTGCTAAAAACTCTACCTTGGATGATTCTGGGCTTGTTCCTCCCTCTCCTCCACCCTCTGACTACTTCATGCCTCGTATTAAAATTCTTCGTAATGATGTTTTCCATGCCCTCGCTGGCCTAAACCCTCAGAAGGCTTATGGACCTGATGGGGTCCCTCCTATTGTTCTCCGAAACTGTGCCTCCGTGCTTGCACCTTGCCTAGTCAAACTCTTTCAGCTCTGTCTGTCAACATCTACCTTTCCTTCTTGCTGGAAGTTTGCCTACATTCAACCTGTTCCTAAAAAGGGTGACCGCTCTAATCCCTCAAACTACCGTCCTATTGCTTTAATTTCCTGCTTATCTAAAGTTTTTGAATCTATCCTCAACAGGAAGATTCTTAAACATCTATCACTTCACAACCTTCTATCTGATCGCCAGTATGGGTTCCGTCAAGGACGCTCTACTGGTGATCTTCTGGCTTTCCTTACTGAGTCTTGGTCATCCTCTTTTAGAGACTTTGGTGAAACTTTTGCTGTTGCCTTGGACATATCAAAAGCCTTTGATAGAGTCTGGCACAAAGCTTTGATTTCCAAACTACCCTCCTACGGTTTCTATCCTTCTCTCTGTAACTTCATCTCAAGTTTCCTTTCTGACCGTTCTATTGCTGCTGTGGTAGACGGTCATTGTTCTTCTCCTAAATCTATTAACTGTGGTGTTCCTCAGGGTTCTGTCCTGTCACCCACTCTCTTCTTATTATTCATTAATGATCTTCTAAACCAAACTTCTTGTCCTATCCACTCCTATGCTGATGATACCACCCTGCACTTTTCCACGTCTTTTCATAGACGTCCAACCCTTCAGGAGGTAAACATATCACGCAGGGAAGCCACAGAACGCCTGACTTCTGATCTTTCTAAAATTTCTGATTGGGGCAGAGCAAACTTGGTATTGTTCAATGCCTCAAAAACTCAATTCCTCCATCTATCAACTCGACACAATCTTCCAGACAACTATCCCCTCTTCTTCAATGACACTCAACTGTCCCCCTCTTCTACACTGAACATCCTCGGTCTGTCCTTTACTTATAATCTGAACTGGAAACTTCACATCTCATCTCTAGCTAAAACGGCTTCTATGAAGTTAGGTGTTCTGAGACGTCTCCGCCAGTTTTTCTCACCCCCCAGCTGCTAACTCTGTACAAGGGCCTTATCCGTCCATGTATGGAGTATGCTTCACATGTCTGGGGGGTTCCACTCATACTGCTGTTCTAGACAGGGTGGAATCAAAAGCTTTTCGTCTCATCAACTCCTCTCCTCTAACTGACTGTCTTCAGCCTCTCTCTCACCGCCGCAATGTTGCATCTCTTGCTGTCTTCTACCGCTATTTTCATGCTAACTGCTCTTCTGATCTTGCTAACTGCATGCCTCCACTCCTTCCGCGGCCTCGCTGCACAAGACTTTCTTCTTTCTCTCACTCCTATTCTGTCCACCTCTCTAACGCAAGAGTTAACCAGTATTCTCAATCATTCATCCCTTTCTCTGGTAAACTCTGGAACTCCTTGCCTGCTTCTGTATTTCCACCTTCCTATGACTTGAATTCCTTCAAGAGGGAGGTTTCAAGACACTTATCCACCAATTTTTGACCACTGCTTTGACCCTTTTAGGGACTGGCATTTCAGTGGGCATTTTTTTTATTAGATTTTTGTTGCCCTTGGCCAGTATCCTTCCTACATAAAAAAAAAAAAAAAAAAAAAAAAAAAAAATCTGCCTAGGCGTATGTCTGTGTGCCCGCGTGGCTGTCAGCATTAATCCTTGGGCATCAGTTACCCTTTTCGTGGAATCATTACCACGGCCGGCGGGAAACACGAGGCTGTAAAGTTGGTGATAAAAATACTGTGTGCCATTTTGCCTCCCGAACCATTTATCGTCTCGAGGCGCAGGAAATTTGTCTCGGCGGTCTCTCTACGTCTCTGTGGCTGTTTCTATGTCACTTTCCTCACTTTCCTTTATTTTCTCGCTCCAGTCTCGATTTTTTCTTTCTTCTCTTTTTTTAACTGTTTTCTTTCTTTCAAGGGAACGCTTTTCCATTCTTCTGTTCTCTCTAATTGTACCACTTTCTCTTTCTTTTGTATCCTTTCAGTTTCTTTTTGACAGTGATTCTCTCTCTCTCTCTCTCTCTCTCTCTCTCTCTCTCTCTCTCTCTCTCTCTCTCTCTCTCTCTCTCTCTCTCTCTCTCTCTCTCTCTCTCTCTCTCTCTGTCTTTTATTCTTGTCATTCCTTGTCTTCTTTCGTGCGCCTGGGCTGCGAGTCTTTATTATTCTCTCTCTCTCTCTCTCTCTCTCTCTCTCTCTCTCTCTCTCTCTCTCTCTCTCTCTCTCTCTCTCTCTCTCTCTCTCTCTCTCTCTCTCTCTCTCTCTCTCTCTCTCTCTCGTCAGCGTCTTATTTGCTCTTCTTCTCTGCTTTCTTTTCCTTTGCTTTTTATCTTTTGCAGTTTGTTGTCTTTCATTGGATTCTTATTTGACTTAGTTTTTAAGCTCCTCTGTCCTTCCGTCTTCATGTTCGTGAGTATTTTTCCGATTTCTCTCTCTCTCTCTCTCTCTCTCTCTCTCTCTCTCTCTCTCTCTCTCTCTCTCTCTCTCTCTCTCTCTCTCTCTCTCTCTCTTGTTGTTGTTGTTGTTGTTGTTCTTCTTCTTCTTCTTCTTCTTCTTCTTCTTCTTCTTCTTCTTCTTCTTCTTCTTCTTCTTCTTCTTCTTCTTCTTCTTCTTCTTCTTCTTCTTCTTCTTCTTCTTCTTCTTCTTCTTTTCTTGGTGTTTTCTTCTTTTTCTTCTTGTTCCTGCTCCTCCTCCTCCTCCTCCTCCTCCTTTACTCTCAAAATATTTCAATATAATTCTAACTTTTTGTCCTGTTACATAGTCATCTTATCACAAACAACCTCACGAGGGGTAACAGAAATACTGGTGTTGTTCGTATTTGCCCTTCCCTTGTGTCTTTTCCCCTGCTCTCTTTCAGCCACCTATGCAGTTGCCCTTCTCTCCTGCTGTCCTGGCCTCGTGGCGCCCTACGCTGCCTCACACCAACCCTTTGTCTCTCGGTGCAGGCCCTCCCACTCACCCTCACCTCCGCCTCACTGCCTCCGTCTCGTTCGCTCACTGCCGCTCTGCCTCTCCGACTAATTGACCCAAAATACGGCTCTGACCAGAAGTGAACCTGGCCGGATGTAATGAAGTGGCGTCCTCCTTCTTTTTGGATTGGCTATAAAGTTCATAATAGTCTCACGGGTTAGCCAGTCATGCCCCGGTGCAGCGTGAGGGTGGAATGTGTCCCTTATTCTTCCCTCTTGCCTTCCCTTCCCTCCTTTCTGGTTTTGCCCCTTCCCTCCCTTCTATTGCTACCTCTTTTTCGTATTTTTTTTTTCTGTCTCTCTCTTTTGATAGACTTTTGGGGAATTCGTCTGAAGTGCGTGTGTGTGTGTGTGTGTGTGTGTGTGTGTGTGTGTGTGTGTGTGTGTGTGTGTGTGTGTGTGTGTGTGTGTGTGTGTGAGTGAGTGTGAGTGTGTGTGTATGGGGGATGTGACTGGGTGAGAGAGAGAGAGAGAGAGAGAGAGAGAGAGAGAGAGAGAGAGAGAGAGAGAGAGAGAGAGAGAGAGAGAGAGAGAGAGAGAGAGAGAGAGAGAGAGAGAGAGAGAGAGAGAGAGAGAGAGAGAGAGAGAGAGAGAGAGAGAGAGAGAGAGAGAGAGAGAGAGAGAGAGAGAGAGAATACGTGCGCACTGTTTTATTCTCCACACCATACATTTTATATATATACACACACACCGCCTGCATACAACACAACACTCATCATATATATATATATATATATATATATATATATATATATATATATATATATATATATATATATATATATATATATATATATATATATATATATATATATATATATATATATATATATATATATATATATATATATATATATATATATATATATATATATATATATATATATATATATATATATATGTGTGTGTGTGTGTGTGTGTGTGTGTGTGTGTGTGTGTGTGTTTTTCACTCTTTTCAACGTACTGTTTTTTTCACCTTTGTTTCTGTACATATATTTTTATGAAGCCGCATCTGCTTTCACCTCTCAGCCATCATCCCTACATCACCATTTTCACCATTACTACAAAATCACGGATGAATACAGGTAAGAGGAACAAAAAACAGCATTAAACTTGTTGATCCCGATGATACTACTTGTGATAAACTCTTTAATTTAAAATACAAGTAGATAAGAGATGTAGGATAGTAAAGGCGAAGGTTCTAGTGGTCAGCCCTCATCTAGACTATTCTGTGCAGTACGGCCCTCATATAACAGGAATGATATAGATTTGTTAGTCAGTGCTGAGGAACTGACTAAAAAGATACAAGGGATGCGAAATGTTTCTTACGAGGGGGGATTTAAACGCTTGAATTTACGTTCCTTGGAGAGGCATAGATTAAGAGGGGATCTGATAGAGGGATTTAAGTGGCATAAAGGATATACCAGGGGGATATAAACAAAATCCTTACGGTTGGTGATCAAGATATGAGAAAATAACAGGTTCGAGCATGATAACGTTAGATTTGAAATAAATACAAAGAAATGTGCTCTCAAATAATGGTATGTGACTGGAATAGACTCAGTGAACGGGTCGTTAGTCGCGAGCAGATGGGGAACTTTAAAGGAATATAAGTTTAAGAATACTAATAGGTGGATGTAAGTAGGTATGTTTTGTACAGGGATGCTACGTGTAGACCTTTTGGTTTCTTTCAACTTCCTTTGTTTTCTTATGGTCTTATATATTAAACAACAACAACAACAACAACTACTACTACTACTACTACTACTACTACTACTACTACTACTACTACTACTACTACTACTACTACTACTACTACTACTACTACTACTACTACTACTACTACAACTACTACTACTGTTCCTCCTTATCCACCCTTTGCCATACATCAGCCTACTATATCTCACCCCACATCTTTCTCCCAGGCGTGAATCCTCCAGCAATCCCGCCAGAAGGGTGTCTCGGGTGCTCCAGACTCGCGGTGCAGCAGAGGAGTGAGTACCAGTGCACATCTGTAAAGCCTGTCACTTCTTTCCCTTGACCCGTTCGTCCACCCTACCTGTATTTTTTACCGTACAGGTGGCGTCTCACAGCCCACCCTCACCTCACAACGCTCCCCATTCATCTCCACCGCGTTTTATATTCCTAACATTTTTATCCCTTTCCGCTCAGTGAGAAGAATTTAAATACAGGCAAAATGTGAAGAATGACGAGTAAGACATGAATGCAACCCTATCCTCACCACCACCACCACCGCAGCAAATTCTCCGTTTATGACTATTTCTCCTGGAATGTACATAAAAATTTCCCGGAAAATGTCACCTCCAACACCGCCGACGGAGGAAATATATATATGCGCTATTGTTCGGTAAAATGAACATGGTTTCTTTTTTCGTTCGGCATCGAGGGGCTGTGGTGGCGGAATGAGTAAATAAAACCTTAGTGGCGCGCTGAGAGAAGGAGAGAAGAGGGTGGAACAAGACAGGCAGACCGACACACAGACACACAGACAGACAGAGAGACAAGCGAGTAGAGAAGAGTGGAAGAAAAGGAGGAGGAATAGGAAAGGAGTAAAGGAGTGAGGAAAGAATGAGAGCAGGAGGAGAGACGTGCGTAAAGGGTATAGATGTGAATGGAGGAGGGAGAGAAAAGGTTAAAAGGAGATGGAGAAGAGAAAGAGAAAAGACACACAGGGGAATGAAGAAAAGAAAGAACAAATAGAAAGAGTAAAAGTGGGTAAGAAAAGGACATAGAGACGAATGGAAGAGAGAAAATATGAAAAGGGATAGAAGATGGAGCGAAAAGAGCGTAGAGATCGAATTGAGAGAGAGAGAGAGAGAGAGAGAGAGAGAGAGAGAGAGAGAGAGAGAGAGAGAGAGAGAGAGAGAGAGAGAGAGAGAGAGAATATAGGAAGCAAAGAGAGTGGAAGAAAGAGACAAATGGAGGAGAAAAGGAGGGAAGGGACAGCGAAACGAAAATACGAGAGAATAGGGAGGAAGGTAATTTTGATGAAAGAGTAAGAGCATCAGTGAGATTATGGTAATTTGCACCAAGAATTGCTTAATGGCACGTGATGATAGTGACGACGATGACTAGCACAGTGACGGGGATGGTGATGATGCTGAGGATGGTGATAAGTGTGATGAAGCGGCCGTGTGGTAAGGTAATGAGGAGAAGTAGGAGGAAGAAGAGAAAGAGGAGACGCCAAGGGGAAAGTGAGTCGCGGAAGTGAGAGTCGCCAATGCACTGAAGAGTGAAAGAGTTGGATGCATTGAGTAATTAAAGAGGAACATCACTCAGTATGGAGAAAGAATTTTGATTGCAGAATACTACCTACCAGAGAGAGAGATAGATAGATAGATAGATAGATAGATAGAGAGAGAGAGAGAGAGAGAGAGAGAGAGAGAGAGAGAGAGAGAGAGAGAGAGAGAGAGAGAGAGAGAGAGAGAGAGAATTTGTATCTAGGATGAAAGGAAGAATAGAAGGAAGGAAACGAACGTAGGAGCTAAGAGGGAGAGAGGGAGTAATGTTGAATGAGTGGTCGGATAGAAAGAGGATGAATTTGTAGATGGATATAGGGATGGACAGAAGGAGGAGAGGAAAGAGAGAAGTGAATGTACGATTGGAGCAAAGATAGTCACAAATTAAAGAACGAATTAAGAAAAGGGGGAGGAAAGATGAGAGAGAGAGAGAGAGAGAGAGAGAGAGAGAGAGAGAGAGAGAGAGAGAGAGAGAGAGAGAGAGAGAGAGAGAGAGAGAGAGAGAATAATGAATGTTTGTCATGCGTAGTATTGCTCGCATTTCATACATTTCATATTAAAAAAAACGGTGACCCTTCTATTTCTAACGCACTGCAGTATATTTATGGGGGCCTTCCACTGTCATCTTTCCGTTCGTCTTGAAATGCTGCG